>NC_079541.1:9113605-9413605 GCF_003711565.1 Takifugu flavidus | reverse complement strand
TCTTAAACTTGGCCTTCTGCTTGATGGGCGGAGCCAGTGTGTCTGCTTCAGTGCACAGCAGCAAACAGCGCACGTTATTCCTGACAGGGGAACCATGGGAGGGTGGAGCTCATCCACTAACCACCGGATTGGTGGTTGGGTCCAACTGTCAGGATCTACACCTCAACCACCTCAACCACAACAACAACAACAACAACAACAAGACTAGCTGCTGGAGCCACAGCAGACTATGGAGAAGTATGGAGGACAGGAAGCCAAGGCCACTGGTGTTTGATGAACTTGAAGATGAAGTTGGAGGAGCTGGAGGAGCTGGAGGAGCTGCCTCTCAGAGCTGACAGCCTCAGTCAACTCAGTAAACTTTAGCCTGCAAACTAATTGTGCTACTTCACCTGCGCAGGAGGTGGTGGCGTTCCTCTTCTGAGGGGTTTTCCCAGGATGGAGCGGCACACCACAGCTCAGAGTATAACTGTTCTCTGACTCTGAGAAACACAGGAGAAGAGGCCTTTCAAATCCTGCTGCTTGTAGGAAGAGGAGTCATTTACAAAGCAAAGGCACAGAGCTTGGACCTTGACAAAGGACAGGGAGACATGAGACACACACACCTGCCAGGAAGAGGGCATTGGAGGGGCAGGAGAGTGAGCAGACCTCTGCTCCTCCACTCTTGGTGCAGGTCAGCTGGGCTCGAGGTGCTGGCTTCCCATCAGACTGACACTTCACCACCTCTGAAGAGCACAATCCGTTAATTCACCATGGTAACGGCCCAGACAAACACACACACACAGCTGCTGCTGCTGCTTACCAACACAGTCCTTTTTGTTCCAGTGCAGTTTCTGTGCAGCAGGACACACACACTCATAGCTGCCCTGAGTGTTTACACAAGCGTGCTCGCAGCTCCCATTATTGATGCTGCACTCGTCAACATCTGAGACACAAACACACACAGCATTACACACCTCCATGTGGCCCAGCCCCACCACAGCCACGCATGAAGCCGCCTCCTTCTCTTGCGCCGCTCTGCTCACCTCCGCAGTGAGTCAGGCCATACAGGATGTAGCCTTTGTTGCACAGGCACTGGAAGCTGCCGGGGTAGTTGACGCACGTGTGGTCGCACGTCCTCTCAAAGGAGCACTCATCGATATCTGCAGGGCAGCACACATGGACACGTTCAGGAAGAACGAGGCTCCATCGCATAGAAATGCTACCCACTGGAGCAACACTGGGTGTGTCCGGGTGCAAAGGTCAGCCCCCTTAGCGTTCTGAAGGCAGTGACTGACTGAGAGTAGCGGCGATGCTAACTGTCAGCTAACCGTCAGCTAACCGTTAGCTTCACCTTCACTTCAAACAACATTTGGGCAGGTTTTAAATCAGCCACAGTTCTGTTGTCTTGTGGAAAGAGTCGCAAAAGAGGTGAAGCTGCTGGAGTGTATGTGTGTATAGGCAGGTAGAGCTGCAACTCTCTCTCTCTCTCTCTCACACACACACACACACACACACACACACACACACACACACACACACACACACACACACAGGTGTCAGTCCCTTTCCAGTTCCCACTGAACCGAGCTGCTCCTGCAGCTCCAAGGTCTCTGCAGGGTCAAATGCAGCCCATCCTCCTCCTTCTGACCTTCTCACAGGGTTGTTCACTGACCTTGACATGTCCTTTCGTCAGTGAGAAGTTTGTGGCCTTTCTGGCAGCTGCATTCGAAGGAGCCCACCGTGTTCCTGCAGAATTGGTCACAACCCCCGTTGTTCTCCAGGCATTCATCAATGTCTGGAGGACACAGACAAAGAGAAGGTCAGCAACACCTCAGGTGAATCTTCAAGCCTGTCCAACATGAACAAGAGCTTTAGTCAGCCAACAATCGTGCCTGCTACTCCTGCTGCTGCTACTGCTGCTGCTACCACTACTACTACCAATACTAATGCTACAACTGCTGCTGCTACTACTACTACTACTACTGCTGCTGCTGCTGCTGCTATTACTACTACTGCTGCTGCTGCTGCTACTACTACTCCTACCAATAATAATGCTACAACTGCTGCTACTACTGTTACTACCACTGCTGCTGCTACTGCTGCTGCTACTACTGCTGCTGCTACTGCTGCTTCTACAACTGCTTCTACTACTACTGCTGCTACAGCTACTGCTGCTGCTGCTATTGCTGCTGCTACTACTACTACCAATACTAATGCTACAACTGCTGCTACTACTGCTACTCCTGCTGCTACTGCTGCTGCTTCTGCTGCTGCTAATGCTGCTGATGCTGCTACTACTACTACTACCAATACAAATGCTACAACTGCTGCTGCTGCTACTACTACTGCTGCTGCTGCTGCTACTACTACTACTACTACTACTGCTACGACTACTACTTCTACCAATACTAATGCTACAACTGCTGCTACTACTACTCCTACCAATAATAATGCCACAACTGCTGCTGCTACTGTTGCTACTACTACTACTGCTGCTGCTGCTGCTGCTGCTACTACTACTACTACTGCTACTACCACTACCAATAATAATGCCACAACTGCTGCTACTACTGCTGCTACTTCTACTGCTTCTACTTCTACTGCTGCTGCTGCTGTTGCTGCTACTACTGCTGCACATGCTGTTGCTCTTTTGCCTGATTCAGTTGATGGAACAGCTGATCAGTTTAAACCACTCATGGCTGTGAGGCCGTGCTGCTCTGCCCTGACAGGCTGTTAATTCAGGTGAAAGTTGTAACAACATGATCCTTCTGTCAGCTCATCCCCATCGGAAGAATGTGCCGCTCACGGAAACTAGGCACTTCTCCTCAATATAGTTTTCCCAAATATTTGCAGTAAAAAGCAATTAAATGTAATACATGTGCAGAAATCTGACCCTCTATAAATAAGTAAGGACAGAGAGTCAGGAGTCATTTTTCGTGGGGAGCACTGGTTTTCATTGGTGCTGTCAGTGGGGAGGACAGATATCAGGCCAGGATGGAACGTGTATTTGAGCGGGTCTTAAAAGACCCCAGCACTTTTCCTTCTGTTTCATAACAAAAACTCTGGGACGCATGTGAACCAGAGATTGGATGGAACAATAAAAGAGCCCGAGCTGTGTATCTGGGCAACTGTCATCACTGTGGTGATGGATCATCAGATCAGGCCTAAAGGGGAATCTGATGACCCCCACAGATCCCTTCCACCACCAAAACCAGCTCTAAACTGGAACACCATTATGACGTGGTACAGTCACAGGTGGTGCTGAAGCATGTGGAACGTGTGTAAAAGTAACGATATTGTAGGACAGGTGGCCCAGATGAAATTGTTCTGAAAGGGTTCCATGTTCAGGTTCTGGGTCCGTGAGGAATGACCCCCACAATGCTATTTGCTGTCTTTATTACAACAATACTGCTGTAATAACTAAACATGTATCATATGAAGCAACATCAAACAACATATAATTAGTATACACTGGTGGACACTGGTGGACGTCAGTCATTGCCAGGACACATTTCTGCATATCATTGCAATAATCAACAGCTCCAGATGTTCAGTGTGTGTTTGTGCATGTGTGTGTGTGTGTGTGTGTGTGTGTGAGTGTGTGTGTGTGTGAGAGAGAGAGAGAGAGAGAGAGAGAGAGAGAGAGAGAGAGAGAGGAGAGAGAGAGAGAGAGAGAGAGAGAGGCAACCATGCTAACTCAGCGAAGCATCTCTGTGACAGCTGTCTCAGAGGAGGACAGACAGTGTCCAGTTGTGTGATTAGAAGGTGGACATGAGAGGATGTAGAGCTGTGGACGTTCTCAGGATCATGAGCCACATTTAGTCCGTGTGTGTGGAGCATGGAACTAGCAGGTTGCTAATGTGTCCCTCTGTCTGTCTCTCTGTCCGTCCGTCCGTCCATGAGTATATGGCTGTTGTAACGTCCTAGTACTAAAGACACGTCCCCACTGGCCTGCATTCCTCTCTCTCTCTCTCTCTCTCACACACACACACACACACACACACACACACACACACACACACACACACACACACACACACGATGCTGAGCTCTGGCTTTTTTAACCTCTGACCCTCTGAAGGTTGTTATGGTGGGTCTGATCTGTGTACAGTTTTCCTCACCGCTGGTCCTGGTCCCAGGACCTGTGGAGCCTGGGGCCTGAAGCACAGCCACATTATGTGGGTGGGGCACAGCTGGAATACACTCCTATCCATCTTCCCCTCTCAACAATGAAAAAGAGAAGCTACTCTGATCTTTCCACAACTGTCAAATGTTGGGTTCTGTCAGGCTCACAAATCACCTGTGGAGGCAGGGATGCGACACCAGACCCATGCACTCCATGTTAGACCACAGCTGGATCTCCCTACATCCCTTCTTATATCTATCTGTGGGATTCATTGATAGTCCATGAGGCTTCTAGAAGAAGCACACTTCTTCTGAGGGAGGGAGAGAGAGAGGTAGAGGGAGGGCGAGAGAGCTGCTGGCCAGCAGGGGCCTCACTGTTCAAACATCTCAACGTTTGCCCATGTCAGGTCTGAGACAGCTTCGGCTCCACACATTCACACACCTACCTGCCACATTCTCAAACAGCCTGACTCATTTTGTTGAGGTCTGAACTGCGGAGGTCAGACACAGCAGTAGAGAAACACCTCTCTTCTTTTCTACTGGATGAGCTCTCCTCCGTGATTTCATGCTGTGGACATGTGACCTGCAGTCTGCTGCAACAGCAGCTCCTGTTCTTAACCAAGGTCATGTGTCTCTGATCATCCCAGGAGATCAGAAAGTCTGGACACACCAAGATGGTACCTTACCCTGATGGCCTCCTCTGACGTATGAGGTAAGCGTATCAAGAGTGGAAGCCATGGAGATGAGGGTCAGCTGCTACCTCTGCAGGTGGGTGGGACTCACCTACAGCATAGCACCAAAGCAGCAGGTCCATGTCAGCAGCCTTAAAGGGGACTTCAGGGCCTCCCTGATTGTAAAACTGCTTCTTTGCAGTGTCTCCAAAACCAAAGGGTCCCATCACCTGGCATCACTCTCCACACACATCCTGCAATGTGGGCCCAAGTAGATCTAGAGCATTAGAGCGTCCTATGCTAGTCCCGAAAAAAGAGGCAGGCGGGAGAGGGGCAGGTGTGAGGGGGGCATGAGTGAGGAAGATCTCCAACAACACCATCAGTTGGGGAGCAGCTCAACCCTTGGGCTGGGCTGCTCCTTCAAAACACACAAACTTTGGTTGCCTCCCCAGGCTGACCTGTTCAAATCTCAACAGCCTAACTCAGGACACATATGGTCCATCAAAAGCTTTGAAGCAGGTCTTGTTCCCGTTAGGGCTCACAGTTCCCCGACAGGACCACATCGAGGAATCAAACAGAAATACGTAGAAAAAGGCTGGCTGGAAATCAAGCTGCCAGCCTGCTGAAGTAGTCTTTTGAGGTTTTACAGGCTGGCGCATGTGCAGGAGGAGCACAGATGTTGGTTTTCAGTGTTGCTCCCCGATCCAGCTCCAATAAAACTCCTGCCGGTGTGAGATACCTCATCAGATGGTTGGGGAACAGAACAGCACAAGAGCCACTTCAGACCTCTTCCACTGCCTCCACGGCACGTTTGCTGACCTTTCTCTGCAGCCCCATTTACATGGAGCAGCTGGAATGAGTGCCACTGTCTTTGTGCAGGTTCTTGCAGTCTCATTGTGTACATTCACAAAAAGCCAGGTACCAATGAAGTTTGGACAGCATGTCCTGATATCGTCCACACAGCATGTGTATAGACTGTTTTTACCCTTTACGTGTAATTACATTACAATCAAGGGCCACAGTGACGCCAAAGTCATTGGGACTGTTTGTTTAGAGGACAGCTGGAGGACTACAATCGTATGGTTGGGACAATTAAGCTGTCGCCACAGACCACCGTCATTGACGTCACCTGTGGGCTGTTGGGGAAGCGGAGACTTGCTCTGGAGTTAGATCAACAGAGCACGCAGTGGCAGCAGCAGCGGCACTGGCAGCTTGTGCAACTGAAAGTGAAGCAGAGAGCGGATTTGGCAGCAGATCACAGACACCGGCAGTGGTGGACTCAGGTGCTCACACGAAGCGCAGCCACATTTGATTCTGACGCTACGGTTTGATTTCCTCTCGTCCATCTTCACGTTAAGAGACTTACTGACCTTTGCAAGTTTTGCCATCAGGCTGAAGGGTGAAGCCCACAGGGCAGCTGCATCGGACCCCTGTGGCCGTGTCCTTACATGTCCTGTCGCAGCCACCGTTGTTAACAGCGCAGGTCTCTGCACAGAAGGACAGAGACAAACAGAGAAGAGTAGAGGCTGATATTAACGCCTGCCCTCCTGCTGCTGGAGCACGAACAAGGACAGAAACACTGAAGATGATGTTGGATGAGCTTCATGCACAGTGTGACAGGAGGAGGGACCGGCTCATACACCTGAAGCACGCACTGCCCAAAACAGTCAGGACCCTTATTACAACACAATCCACCAAACCATGAGACGAACGAGGAAGAGCGCTTGAGCCCAAAGGTCTGTCCTGTTTCTGGGTATGAAATCAAGAATCTCGTTATCCTGGATGAAAAAAGTTAGCATCAAGTTAAGTAGATAGAAAAATAAGGTTAGCGAGGGCTTGAGTGTTGTAAGTCTAGAACACACTTGGCAAACCCGTCGTGTATATTTGACTTCAGAAAAATGTCCTTGTATGTCGCGGAGATAACATTTGCACCCACTTCTGGATATTGACAGAGCTGATCCCAAAACAAACAGCAGCTCAGGGTAACGCTAGCAAACTGGCCTGGACACTGTTGCTTTAGCAGAACTCAGCACACACGTTCCCAATGGTCCTGGAGAACCGCTGAGGAAGCTGAAATTTGATGTTGACTAATGTTTGTGAAAAGGATCCGCTAGAAGGGCTCATGACAAGGAAGCTTCACTTTGGGACGTGTTTGCTTTTGAAGGGTTTTTGCACTAATTCCCTCCAAATTAAAGTCCTGCATTCTGTTGTATTGTGATGAGAGAAAGACAACCCAAATTCCATTTTAAGCTTCCAGCCATTTCATTGAAATTCCCTGACTTGGATACACAGAAGCGGGAAGTTAAGTTCGAAGAAGGATCCCGGGTTGTAGCCTTTGCCTGGCTGGGTTTTCACCCACCGCCAGGATGGGACACAACTTTGTCACTCACCTCTGTTTTGTAACCCATATCAATTACCTTCAGTCTTTGTCCTCCAACAGTCTGGGGGTGTCATTTCCAGTCATTTTGTCTCTGTAGAGATCTAAAGCCAGAGGGAAAACTATCTCTAAAGCGTAGCTGTGGAAGGAAGGCAGGCCACGAGGTGTGACGCTCACCCAGGCAGTTTATCTGAAGGGCCTGAAGGATCCAGAATGCTGTCCACTCCTCAACGGCTGTCAGTTGACAATGTACCTTTTCACATACTTAGCGAAGAATTTCAGCTACAGGCCACGCTGACACTTTTAGGCTAAGGGGAAAGGGAGTCATGTATGTGCTGTTTATGGCTCAGGGTGATTTATTCCGCCTACGCCGGGCCCTGTCATTAGACGGGCTGAGCTCTCTCAGAACACGCCAGCCTCTGCTGAGAGCCCGTCCAGCCTCGGGGCCAGATGAGGCAGGGGAACACAGAGAAGCCACCGGCGCTGATTGATGTGCTGGACAAGCCCCACTTGTCCCCTACTCAGCCCCCTTTAGAAACCTCACTCTTTATGTGAGCTGACACATCGGGGAACATGCTGGGGGAATTTTGGATCGTGCCTTTCCATGTTTGCACACATGTATCCACCCACAAGGTGCTGCAGCTGTGAATCTTTGAGCTATAATCTGGTACAGTGAGCCAAATCCATTGAGTTGATACTGTTGGCATCAATGATCATTTGACAGACAAAGGACATCCTTGGACGAACAGAAGCTGGTCAAGATGAACAGAAGCTGGTCAAAGAGCCACATCAAAAACATACAAACCAACCTAAACCGTTCAAGTAAGTTGGGTCCTAGTCCCTTGGTGATCCTTTACTATTCAGAACTGGTTGATAAAATGAAGCGTCCATCATTCTTTGTTGTGGGAATGGAATGATGCAGGAAATTGCCCTTCCAAGATCTCCGAACAATAAAACAGGTTGACTTTCAGTCCTTTAAAAGAAAACAATGGCTTTAACCATTAAAAGTAGGAAGGTGAAAAACGAATGTTTCAGGGTAGTTTATGAGGATGGGAAACTACTGCTGTCACATTCTTGCTGTGAAACTCTTCCCTCCATTACAGACGTGTGGCCTGTCTGAGCTAGCATCCTGCTACCATCCCTGCTCACGCTTCAGCGCTCAACAAGGCTTCTTTCAGTGCCTAAATCAACTGTCAGTCAGCACCGCTCCGGCCTCTAATCAGGCTATCGGATACTCAGGAGCGCAGGCCTGGTGCAGATCCGTCTGTCTGGACGTAATGGTTTATTTGCAGTCCAGGGCCTGCACCACTGTAGCAACACTGAGCTTCTCTTTTGACTCTTTGCTCACATGTGTTTCACACCTGGCTGCTGATTTAGCTGCTGCTCAAAGATCAACACACTGAAAGATTTCATCAGTTTGCCCACTTTTCTTCCTCTCTTTGCTCCGGTGGACAGAAGAGGCTCTGTGCTTTCCATCGGAGCAGCAGCGGCTCCCTCAGTCTTGATCGGGCCATTGTCTGAGCAAAGACAGGAGGGATAGAGGCGGCAGGAGGGCCAGAGGCGGCAGGAGGGACAGAGACGCAGGAGGGCCAGAGACGGCAGGAGGGACAGAGACGGCAGGAGGGCCAGAGACGGCAGGAGAGACAGAGATACAGGAAGGCCAGAGACAACAGGAGGGACAGAGATGGAAAGAGGGACATAGACGGCAGGAGAGACAGAGACGGCAGGGCCCCGCGTCAGGAGCAGCATGCATTGATGCTGCTTTACGTACTGATGCTCCGCAGACAGTGTGTTGGAGTGTGACACGCTATAGAGCCAAGTCCTGCTGGTCTTAGCTCTGTCAGCATTCACGTCACAGAATCAACCCGAGGGGATTCCGACAGATAATATTGCCCTTCCGACCATTTCTGCTGGCTTGACCCCAGCTGTGGGCAGCTGCACTGGGAGAAGCTCATTTTTAATAATGGTGGAAGCCTTCAGAAGATAAGTTTAAATGAGTTGATGCTACCCAACTGATCTGCACATTCATTCCTCTTAATCAGTAGTTTCAATAGTGGACATTGATTATGATCTGGAGAATATGAGAGAGGTGGCATTAAGATACACCAACTGGGCGTCAGCTGACTCGTTTCACACTCGAAGGTCTCTAGGGAACAACGAGAAGCCTCTTTGTCCAACTCATGCAGCACCAGATATACTATGTACAGTTTAATCTCTCCTGGGTTTGCTGTGCTAATGGGTTTTAGCTAGCATCTGTTAATGGTGCCATATGGCTCTTCATGTTTCTCCCCTGGTGAATGACGTCTGCACTAAGTGCTCCTTACCATCGCAGCAGAGCTGGACTGGTGACACTGTGGACGGCTGCTGGCTCAGTATAAAGTCAACCTGCTGTTGTCGTTACAGAGCCACCACTCTCACCGGCATGCTACAAAATTGGGTTTGATGTAAATGCTATGTGAGTTTACCCCAGTTCAGGAGTTGTTTTGTGAACAAAGTGCCGTGTCACTGATCCGACTTGGCAGCAACCTTAAACCAGGATCACTATACCGACAACCAGCTAATGTTCCTGGGACTGTCATCTGGCTGGTGATGCACCTGCTTCGTGTTGAGGTACTGGGGAGGAAAAGTTAGAGAGGGTTGATGTGCACGACAGACAGACAGACAGACAGACAGACAGACAGACAGACAGACAGACAGACAGACAGACAGACAGACAGACAGACAGTTACAGAGGTTCATAGCTCTGTCGGTCTCCATGGCTCAGATTTTTCCAGACACCAAGTCCCTGAGAGGTGACGTTGAGTAAACAAAACAAGATGGGACCCTGAAGACCACGCCTTTCTGAAGACGCTTAATGTTTGGGTTAATGTTAAAAGGATTTGGGGGGGGGGGGGCAGCAGGAGCTCCTGAAAACAGAAGCTCCCGTCAGCATGTCTCAACCAAAACCTGCAGGGATAAAAACCGGGAGGGACTGATAGAGGACATGGATTCCAAAATACATCTGGACAGAAAATACAAAGCAGAAAACTGAAACCAGCAACCGTTGACCTGAAAGCTGATGCAATCTCCCAAAGTGGCCCCCGCTGTGTAAAAGCGGGAGCCTCTTATCCTTGATCGCTCCCGCTGGTAAAGCTAAAACTCATTGATTAATCCCGTTTTCCTCTCCGAATGATTCTGACCTGCAGCATGTGGAAAAATGCTTGAATTTCTGGAGTTTGTTGGAGTTTGAAATGAAGCGTTTAAAAGAGACAACAACCTCTGAGTTTCTTTACAGGAAATACTGTGAGAGCAGAAGGAGGAGGGTGGAGTAGACACTGTGGCTACTGGAGTTTTCTCTAAAATAAATGGAAATTAGGTACAAAGAGTGGAGCACAAGGAGGAACATAGAGGAGGGAAGTCGGGGGAACAAGCACAAGCGCCATAGCAACATATAGAAAGAGGAAGAAAAGAGTTACCCATAAGTAGCCGCCGTTTCACCCGCTTGTCCACATCAGCTACTGACGTGGCATTGAATTCAGAGCTCTCAATTGCAGCCTCATCTTTCTCTAAAACACAAGTGACAAGGGGACAAACAGTGAGCAGCAGGTTAATGAGAAGCCCAAATGACCAGACCTTCAGCCCCTCATGGCGTTCAGCAACAAATAAATGAATCAAATAAGCCACGAGCAAGAAGCGATGATGAAGCACCAAAGACCCCGTTAGTATTCATACCCAAACAGAGATAAAGGCCTGACCGATGAAAAATCATTGACAAAAACAAAGGATCTGTACCAGGATCCATCTCAAAAGCTGCAGTGAGGAATAAGAAGGTGGGGTGGGGAGAAGGTTGAGAGGCTGACAATGCTCCAGTCCTCAACCAGCCGCTCTGACGGCAGCGAATCCCTGGCTTTAGGATGGAGCAGGAGGCAGATGGGAAGGAGCAGGAGCGTCAGACATTTCCAAGACAAGCTGCATTAAAGGGGGAGAAGAAACAAAGCCGGGAAAAAGGGAGGCGTGTGATGAGCAGGAACATGCTTCTGAAACAAGAGAAGCAGAGGTCCAAGGAGAGGGAGGCGCTGAGAGGAGCCAGCAAGGACAGGCTGATGAGCAGGGAGCCAGGAGCAGACCGAGGAGGCAACCAGAGAGGGTGGAAGATAAGGGACAGTGTCTTGGCGACAATGGAGGCAGCAGAGGAAGGAGAGAGGTGAATAAACAAGGACGGAGCTCTGGGGTGAAGATGGGGTGCAGAGGGCCATGCAGGGAGGAGGGTGCAGAGCTGGTTGCCTGTTTGTCTATGAAACATTTCACCTGAACACCAGAAAACCAGGTTCCCAAAGACCAAAGGTGGGAGGAGGACAGAAGTGACAGTTATGGCTGAATGTTAAAATGGCATGCATGTGGATGGCTGGGGGGGGGGGCTTTCACAGTGGCCAAGGACCACTTCCCTGTGAACACTTGCTGCAACAAGACTGCCCTTTGATGTGCACGCACCGTCCAAAGGGATGGAGGCAGGGGTGGCTCCCAGGGTGGACGCGGGGGTAATTAACGTCCTTTCGCTTCCCCTTTCTCTCAGGCAGCTGATGGACAATGTGGGAGACTCTGAAGTACACTTAGGCATGAATGGAGACATTCTGGTGCACAGCTAATGGCTGAGATGCTGCTGTGTGAATGCGTCCGTTACTGCTGAATTAAATGCTTGAGCATTCCACAGCAGCAGCTTTTAAGCATCTGCTGGGTAGCACGAAAAAAAACCAGCTGAACAGGCTCCCACTTGTTCTTCTCCAAGGGACTAAGGATGGGTCAGAGCCCCTGGACTGAATTGTTTTAGAGCAGGACAAAGGGGGGGAAAGGGGGGTGGTTTTTAATCACTCTAAACTACCAGCAAGGATATTGCAAATAAAATAAAATGAATAAAATCAAAGAAATCTATGGACTGAAAGAAAACAGAAGGTTCGGGGCCACAAGCATGAACCAACATCAATGGGCTTCCATTCCAACACAGAAACAGAGAGATGAGGAAACAGAGGCAGATGATGCAATGCGGGTTTTCCCAGACAGAAAGGTTAGTAAAAGAGGCAGCTGCAGACCACTGAACATGGGACACATTGAGGTGGACACATGCATCCTTTACAGGAGGAAGTAGAGGAGCACAGCAAGTCCCTGCCTCTTCAACTGGGGTGGAGGCGGGGGGGCACAGGGGCTGCTGGTACGGATACTTTTCTAAATCAACAAGTCAGCTGGAGACAAGGATGTGAGGACATAGCTGGAGGACAGGCTAGGTTGGTTGTTGGAGGACTTTGAACTAAGATCAGGCTGCAATTGAGGTGTCTGGCTTTAACCACCAAATGGGACACGTGGATCCTCCACCCACTCTCCCCCCTTCAGGCTCCCTTTAAATCCTCTGACTTGATCCCAACATTGATGCTCAGACAAGACAGGCAATCAGGTACCATCACCAGGAAGCAGCAGGAGGAGGGAGGAGAAGCAAGGGAGGAAGGGAGGAAGCAGGAACAGAGGGCTTTTCAGTGCTACACAGAGGGGAAACTGGGCATTAAAAGTAGGCCCCTCAGACCCTGGGGGCCCCTTCTCTCATCACACCAGAGAGGAGAGGAGACAAGGAGAGAGAGAGAAAGGTTTTGAGAAGATGTGCGTTCTCTCTCTTTCTGCTCCATCTGTGCAGCCTTTCCTCAGTGGGTCCTTTCAAGTCTTCAGAATGGCTGAAAGAAGAATCTGTTATTGGCAGTTCAACAACGTTCGGACATGTCAAACAGATGGACTGGTGTGAGAGACAATGAGACAGGTGCAGATTCTAGTGGCTGTGCCAGGCAGAGGAAGCATGCGGGCATGGTGTGGCGGGTGTGGGTGTGAAGACACTGTCCCCATCTCGTCAGGGTTCAAACACAACACGATGGAGGTGTGCAGATGGTTGCAATCTCAATCCTTTACATGTAACTCCGGGTTCTTTTATTTGGTTGTTTAACTTTACGGTCCAATTACCAACCAACCTGAACTTGTAAACAAAAGGCATCGCATTCATTGGACAAGAACTTGATGACTTGATACTTTTCTCTCTCTCTCTCTCTGTGAGGAGCGTGGTGCGAGCTGAGAGCGTTCTCGTTTTGAGAATCTTTCAACCTTTTCGAATTGTTAAAGCTGTTTTCTTGTTAGGTTTTTGTGGGTATAGTTTATTTAAGTGTTGGTGGTGTCTTTTGTCAGTTTGTTAGTTTAGTTTTCGGTGTTTTGCCGTGTAACCATCCAGCGTTTGTCTGGCCGGTTGGCATCTGACGCCATGAGGCTTGGTGGTGGTAGCGGGGATCTCTCCCGGTTAACGCGGACACATGCTGTTAAGGTGGGGGCCAGGTCTCTTTACACCACGGAGGAGGTGGCCCTGGCTGTGGGTGAGGTGATCGCACATGGGTCCGTGAAGTTGGCTGCCCAGATGAACGGGGCCGTAGTCTTGCTTGTGGAGAAGGTGGAAAAGGTGAACTGCCTGGTGGAGGCCGGTATCAGTGTCGGTGGAAAGTTCGAGGCGGTGATGCCTCTGAGACAGCCAGCCACCAAAGTTACCCTGTCCAACATGCCCCCGTTGATCACAGACTCTGTTCTGTTAGTTCTGTTCTGTTAGCCTCATCGGCGCACATGAAATGTATTTTTTGTGGTGAAGTGGGACATTTACCGTATTTTCACGACCATAAGGCGCACTGTATTAAAAGGCGCAGTCTCGGTTATGGGTGCTATTTCTGTATTTAAAACATACATAAGGCGCACCGTATTATTAGGCGCATGCTGAAACATACAGTAAAAAACGACAACGGAAGTAAAACAGTGAGTATCGACACATTTATTTAACAAAATATTCATTCTTCCACCACAAAACCATCAAAGTTTTCATCTTCTGTATCTGAATTAAACAGCTGCACTATTTCAATGTTCAACATTTCCTCTTCTTAATCATCTGAATCGGACTCACCAACCGGTTCCGGTTCAGCGTTGATTTTGTTAAAGCTCTTACAATACATGAAGACGGTATCATAGCCCATGCGTCTACAATCCACCCTCATATGGTGGCATAACTTGCCCGCCGCTGCCTCATAGTCTTTGTGTTCGCCTTCCGTCATCCAGCGCTCTGTCCGTTTCCGTGGCAGCCGAGAACCACGGTGAACGACGACTTCTCGTGCCCTGTTGTGCGTATCGCCACCGTGCCGGTCCCTTTTTCTCCACTTTGTGGGTAAAGGGGTGTTAAAAGTCAGAGGGATCTCATCCATGTAGGTGATGTGGCTGGGCGCGGTTATCTTGTCGCGGCAGTAGGTGCGGAAGATGGCCGCCCTCTCCTGGTAATCCGCGGGCAGCCGATGCGCAACAGTTGTCCTCACGCGTATGGAGAGATGCCGCCTCCTCATAAAGCGAAAACTCTAAGATTGCTCGATTGCCATTTTAAGCCGCATATTCGATGACCTGCAGTTTAAAATAAGCCTCATTCAGCGAGACGCTTGACCGGCGCCATTTTAGGGTATCCTTATGCGTAGGTGTGCCGCTAATCGATTGGCGGAGCGTTTACCGTAGTGCATCCACCAAAGGCGCAAAGCAGTTTTTGGAACTCAGTCCACACACAAGGCGCTCCATATTATAAGGCGCACTGTAGATTTTTGAGAAAATCTCAGTGTTTTAGGTGCGCCTTATAGTCATCAAAATACGGTAATTAAGGTGTGTTCACATGCAGCCAAATCAACTGCGTCGGGCTCGGGGGAGCTTCCCGGGGCTGCTGCTGTGGAGCCCTGCATGGCAGAGCCTGGAGCTGCTGCTGAGCGACCTGTCACCAGAGCTGAGGGTCAGGGGGTTGACGGGGCGATGGCCCAGGTGGGTAATGATGGGAGCACAGGTGAGTGTGAACTGGTGGGTGAGAAAGGTGAAGTGAGTGTACAGGACGGTGAGACTGATGAAGTGAAGGAGATAGGAGGAGTGTGTGTAGAGTTAGGTAACACAGGTGGAGCGTGTGTACAAGGGGGTGAACAGATAGGTTAGACAGGTTGTGTGATTGAGCAGGGGGAAACAGGGCTTCAGGAAGGTGAGGTGGCTCGTTTAGATTGCTTTTACTGTTTTAAACACAATTCTAATGTGTTTAAATGTAGTATCTTGTCTTATCATGCATGTGGGTTTTACTGATCACGCTTTGGTTTTATGTGCTGTTTTCATTAACAACATTTTACCAAAAAGCGCCTACTGGCATTTTAGATCAGTTTTAGCCTCCAATGTGATTTTTAGTTACTTTTGGCCTGGTTTTAGGCAGAGTAAGGGCAAGTTTAGCTACTTAAAACAGTGGGGGGACCACGGGAAGACACAGACAAGAATGTTGTGTCAGCAGCACACTCTCAATGGTACTCGTCACATCACTGGCTCTATCAGGGATCTGGAGACTGAGATAGTGGAGCTCGAGCGTTTGAACGGGTCCACTGGAAATGGAGGATCTGTTGAAGTCCTCAAGACCAAAAAGACAGCTTTAGCCAACCTGCTGAGTGCTAGAGCACAGGACGCCCTGGTCCAGTCCAGAATCCAGGACATTTTGGAGATGGATGCACCCTCGACTTTCTTCTTCGGCCTTGAGAAGAAGTCTGGGCAGAGGAAGTTTATCCACTCCTTGCTGTCAGACACGGGGCAGGAGCTGACTGACCCGGGGCTGATCAGGAGGAGAGCGGTGGGGTTTTAAACTGCACTTTACAAGACTGATTTTAAAGACGACGAGGATTGTTTCAGTGGTTTTAGTGTTTTTAGTGAAGGACTACCCAGGGTCTCCAAGGAGACCAACTACCGGATGGAGTGCCTGTTGACAGCACAGGAGCTGCACGCGGCCCTACAGACAATGCAGGTCCAAAAGGCCCCGGGCATCGACGGACTCTCTGTGGAGTTCTACAAGGCCTTCTGGGACATCCTCGCTCAAGACATCCTGGAGGTCTTCAACGAGAGTCTCGCCACCGGTTCCTTGCCTCTGTCCTGCAGGAGGGCCGTCATCACCCTCCTGCCAAAGAAAGGAAACCTGCAGGACATGAAATACTGGCCCCGTGTGTCCCTTCTCTGCACGGACTACAAGATTCTCTCCAGGGCCTTGGCCATCCAGCTGTGGGAGGCCATGGAGCAGGTCATCCATCAGGACCAGACGTACTGTGTACCTGGTAGGTCCATGGTAGACAACGTCTGCCTCATTAGGGATGTTTTGGAGGTCTCCAGTTCATCGGTGGTGAGTGTTGGTCTACTTTCTTTAGATCAAGAAAAGGCTTTTGACCGTGTTGAACACAACTTCCTGTGGAGAACCATGGAGACATTTGGGTTCAGTGCTGGTCTGATAGCCAAGATCCAGGTGCTGTACAGTACCATTGAGAGTATGCTGAAGGTCAATGGCAGCTTGTCTGCTCCTTTTAGAGTGTGTAGAGGTGTCCAACAGGGCTGTGCCTGTCTGGGATGCTCTATGCGCTCTCCCTGGAACCCCTCCTCCATAAGCTCATGTGTTCAAGGCCTGTTTTTACTGGGTTTTAACAATAATGTGGCTTTATCTGCCTACACTGATGATGTGGTTGTTTTTATTAAATACCAAGAAGATATCCACGCAGTTATCCATGCAGTTTTAAACATTACTAATAACTAATAACCGTTCTCCCTCAAGGTCTGACCTGGAGGAGAGATGGCCTGAGATATCTCGGAGTGTACCTGGGAAATGAGTGCATGGTCAGAAAGAACTGGGAGAATGTTGTTGAGAAGGTTGATGAAAAATTAAAGAAATGGAGATGGCTGTACTTGGAGATGTATTTTAGAGGAACAGTTTTAGTTATAAACAACCTTGTAGCCTCGCTGCTGTGGCACCGTTTGGCCTGTTTCGAGCCACCACCAGGCCTGCTGTCCCAGATCCAGGCTAAACTGGTTAACTTCTTCTGGGACAGCTACCACTGGGTACCACAGTCAGTCCTGTTCTTATCCAGAGACCAAGGGAGCCAGGGCCTCATCCACCTGGCCAGTAGAACAGCCACCTTCAGGCTGCAGTTTGTTCAGAGGTACCTGACAGGAGATCCTGACTTAGTGTGGAGGGATGTGGCCAGCTGCTTACTCAGATGTGTGAGCAACTTGGGAAAGGACGCTGCTCTGTTTTTAACTGATTAAGTTTAAATTTAAGGGGGTTGCCAACTTTTTATCAGAGTGTTTTTCTCAATCATATGTTCTTTTTAAATGGAATAAGATCCAGAAGTCCTACTCTGCACTGGCTGTTGGAAGAGCCCCTGATTCATGGTGGCCGACTGGATGTCTGTAGCAGCATCATGCCCAGGCTGATGGGGGCACTGTGTGGGTCCAGGACTGTCACTCTAAAGCAGCTGGTGGAGGCAGCCGGGCCGGTGCTGGTTGACGCCCAGACCCTGAGCACTGTACTGGGACTGCAATCGCTGAGACTGGTGGAGAGGAGTCTGGAGCTGTGTAGGAAGAGGCTCTCTGTGAGAGACAGGAGTCTTCTCCTGCGGTACGGCAGAGGAGGAGCCGAGCCTGACCCCACAGATGCCTTCCCTGACCTCCAGCTGAGCCCTGGGTGTGAGGACTGCAGTGGCCCTCTCCTGAACGCCTACTACAAGAGCAAACTGGGCCTCCATGGAATAAACAAACAAACTTTATATTTGAACATTGTAAAGACAATTAATGGACTGAGGCTACTCGACAGAGCTGTCTCCGTATGGACAGACAGGCTGGGGCAACAGAGTCCACAGTGGAGGACCCTGTACAAACCCTCCATCAAAAGGAGGACTGGAGACCTGCAGTGGAGAATCCTGCATGGTGCCATCACCACAATTGCTTTTATAACTTTAAACCACAGTGTCTCCAAAGAATGTCCGTTCTGTGGTCTGTTTGAGACGGTTTTTCATGTTTGTACAGAGTGCAGCAGACACGCGGGGGGTTTTAGTGTTTTAACTGAGTTTTTTAACCATTTTAAAATCACTTTTTCAATCAATCTTTATTTGTTTATATAGCGTCTTTTACAATAAAAATTGTTTCTTGGCGCTTTATAGAATCCCAGGGCCAAACCCCAAACAAGCAACAGTGGCAAGGAAAAACTCCCCTTTAACAGGAAGAAACCTTGAGCAGGACCAGGCTCATGTAGGGGGACCCTCCTGCTGATGGCTGGCTGGATAGAGAGAGGAGAAAGGGAGAGGACAGGTAGAGGAGAGAGTAGGTAGGAGAGGAGAGGAGAGGAGAGGAGAGGAGAGGAGAGGAGAGGAGAGGAGAGGAGAGAATAGGCATAGATCATGCAATCACGCAATCATACATATAATACATACAGAAGTACATTATAATAAGTAAAGTAAGGTGCAAGTTGAGTGTGTCAGCGGGGTCGGAGGTCAGTATGCAGCTCTGAAGGTGGTGATACCTGTAGATGAATACAGAAGAGGGGGGGCAGAAAAACTACACAAGAAATAGCATCACTAGTCTACTTGATGAGGAGGAGAGGAGAGGAGAAGGAGAGGAGAGGAGAGGGAGGAGAGGAGAGGAGAGGAGACCATTTCCCAGTGGGGTGACAGAGGCCTGTCAGGTGATCATGTTTCTGGACCCCGGTAGCCTTGTCCTATAGCAGCGTAACTAAGATGTTAACGTAATGATTAGACGACTCCCCCAGTATGATAATTTGTCTGTCTATGATGATAACTGGAACTACAGAATTAGTAACAATCACCTTTTTCAATAGGTAGGTTTTAAGCCTAATTTTAAAAGTAGAGATGGAGTCAGCCTCCCGTACCTGGACAGGGTCCTGGTCCATAGAAGGGGGCCTGGTAGCTAAATGCTCGGCCCCCCATTCTACCTCTCGAGACTCTGGGGACCACAAGTAGACCAGCATTCTGAGAGTGGAGCAGTCTCTTAGGATGATAAGGTGTCACTAGCTCCTCCAGGTAGGATGGAGCTAGGCCTCTGAGGTACTTGTAGGTCAAAAGAAGGGTTTTAAAAATTATTCTAAATTTAATGGGCAGCCAATGAAGAGACGCCAGTCCAGGAGTTACGTGATCTCTTTTGTCAATACCTGTCAGAACTCTAGCTGCAGCATTTTGGATCACCTGGAGGCTTCTTAAAGAGTTGTTTGGACACCCTGATCATAAAGAATTACAATAGTCCAACCTGGAAGTAACAAATGCATGGAGTAACTTTTCAGCATAATGATGCGTCAGTAGCTTCCTGATCTTTGTGATGTTCCTCAGGTGAAAAAAGGCACTTCTAGAGACTATTTTGTTGTGTGAGTTAAAGGACAAATTTTGATCAAAGGTTACTCCAAGATTCTTTTTTCTGCTCAGGTTTTTATTGGTGGGACTGCCTCTAAAAAAACTGAAGGCCCCAAGTTTGAGATCTTAAACTTTTTATTCGCAGAGGCTAAACTAGCAATTTACCTAATACGCAGGGACAGGATCCGGGAGGGGGATACATGTGATGTGGTGGCCATGTGGAGGCATAACATTAGAGCCAGACTGAGGCTGGAGTTCTGCTTCTACAAGGCCACCACAGACCTGGAAGTGTTCCAATAGCTGTGGGGACACGAAGGTGTCCTGTGTTCGGTGACAGAGCAGATACAGCTAAAACTCTCCAACTACCTCATACAATGATGGTGTGATTGTTTAATATATGTTTTATTCTATTTATTATCGTAAATAAAAGTGGTGTTAAAAGTCAAAAAGTCTCTCTCTCTGGGTGTGAGCAGCCCTGACTCCCAGAAGCAGATCGTGGCCTGCTTCTCTGTGCAAGGCCGGTTCGACCCGAGAGCTCTGGTTCAGGTCGCCACACCTGCTGCAGCACGGCCTGCCACCTACAAGCACAACGGCGGCGGAATGACAAAAGTCAAGGTTCCAGCAAGAACCTTCTCCCAGCGAATCCCAGACAGGCTTCCAGAGAGCGTGTGGTGAACTCGAGGAAAGATTTACTTTCCTGTTGTCACTCTCCCATAAAGCTGCAACTGGGGGAGAACCAAGCAAAACATTTTTCTATGCTGAGTCTTTCCCATCTCGCCTGCTTGAGTTTAAATCCGTCAGAGTGCTCAGAAGCACCTTGGTGGGCTTCGGCACGTGTCTCCTTCCTGCACAGCCATTGCAGGAGCACCATTCCCTCCTGGCAACTCTACATTTGCTACATTCCTTCCACAGCCTATTGATGGATATATATTCAGAGGATCTTCACTGATTTCAAAGCCTTTTTATATATTACTTTACTGCTTCTCAAACTTTTCATGGGTCGTTAAACTACAAATATGAACTTAAGTAATGATGTTCCCAGAACCTGTTGAAAGCGTTTTTATTGCCATTATTAATGCAGTACAGAAACTCCCGGAGTTACAGCAGTAAATTTGAGACAAATGTGTCAAAATGCAAACATTTCGAACGTTAATTTCACAGCGACGCTACCACAAGAGAGATCAAGCAGTAAAGACGCTAAGGCATGGAATGTTTGCATTGGAAGCGCCCACAAAGCTTCCCAAGGAACCTTCTACACACCTACCGGCCCGTCTCCCGGGGTTCAGGAGAGCAGAGGCCCAGCTGCAGTTCCACGAAGAGCATGTGAACAAGCAGGCAGAGCGTTGGGACAATGGTTTGTGGATGGATGACAGCAGAGACACTTTAGGGAGATGTTCAGCCCGTGAAGGACACAGCAGCTGTGAGCCTGGGCCTCGCAGGAAAGACAAGGAAAGCCAAACAGCATTTACCAAAGGCAAAACGCTTATCTAAGAGTGTCCTCTAAAGGGACGGGAAAGGAAAGCTCTGATCTGATAAGGTCATGGGAGGAAACCCACAAACATCTCATAGGAGAAGCTCCTCTGAGATGTCAAGTTATCCTCAGGAACTGCATGACCATCCAGGAAGAAAGCTGGTCAGGGAGGCCGTCAGTTCCTCTGCTGAGTATGAAGGTTCATCAACCAACTACACTCAGGAGTCAGCAGGTATGTCTTCAATGTGTGTGTGTGTGTGTGTGTGTGTGCGTGTGCGTGTGTGTGTATGTGTGACAGAGAGAGACAGAGACAGAGGACAACAAGGAACAGGAGATGTCCTCACTCACCAATGCAGGTCTTGCTGTCAGAGTGCAGGGCGTATTTCTGGTGGCAGCCACACACTGGTCCTGTGTCTGTGTCGTCACACGTGTGCTGGCAGCCTCCGTTTCCATAGTTACATGTTACTAAGCACACATACAGACAAACTCATGTTATTCTCCTGAACTGGAACAGGTTCTGATTCACTGATCTCTAGAACTAAACCCACAGTCTGACCAGATGAGCTGATTGTTTCCTTGCTTTGGTTGCTACGGGTCAAATACGTACGTGTGCAGTCTTTCTGGTTTTTGGCCAGTTCAAAGCCTGGACGGCACTCGCACGAGACTCCTCCTTTGCCTGGAGCCTCTCTGCAGATGTGGGCACAACCATGGTCCTTGTTCATGCAGTTCATTCCATCTGTGTGGTGGACAGCAAAAAAAAGGCTTCAGAAAGTTACAGCGCCACTGTCAACACCCCCAATTCACCATCTTACCTACGTGGACCCCCCCTTTTTAATGTTACTTCATGTACAAATCTCCATTCTTTGAAAAGGAGCTAGAGAAGCTAAAGCCAGAAGAAAAGAGAAGGAACCTTTATCTTGGTTTGTTTACTGGGTTCATCAGACAAGCTTGTTCTAGTTGATCAAAACTCTGGAGAAAAGCCTTTAGGCAGGTCCGTCTGCGAAAAGCTCCATGGATCAACGTGGGTCCTTCTCGGCAGAAGCTTCACTCCCTGGTTGAACTCCTCCACCTGAGGCAGAGACTCTTCTGACTCTTCTGACAGAGAGGCAAGTACACCTCTTACTAATTCAGTAGTTCCAGTTACTATCATAGACAGACAAATTATCATACTTAGGGGGTCGTCTAATCGTTAGATCACATCTTAGTTATGCTGTTATAGGCCAAGGCTGCCGGGGTCCGGAAACATGATCACCTGACAGGCCTCTGTCACTCCACTGGGTCATGGTTTCCTCTCCTCTCCTCTCCTCTCCTCTCCCCTCCCCTCCCCTCCTCTCCTCTCCTCTCCTCTCCTCTCCTCTCCTCCTCCTCTCCTCTCCTCTCCTCTCCTCTCCTCTCCTCTCTCTCTACCCAGCCGGCCATCAGCAGGAGGGTCCCCCTACATGAGCCTGGTCCTGCTCAAGGTTTCTTCCTGTTAAAGGGGAGTTTTTCCTTGCCACTGTTGCTTGTCTGGGGTCAGGCCCTGGGATTCTGGAAAGCGCCTTGAAACAATTTTGATTGTATAAGACACTATATAAATAAAGATTGATTTGATTTTGATTTGATTTGACCTCTTAGAGACCTACAACCCATCCACTTGACTGCTAGAGGTTTAGGATGAGATCTTCCTTTTACCAAACCAACCTTCCACCTCCTAAGACCCCTCATATACCATGATAAGGACTCTCTCTGTAGGTGGGCCTAACTCAGCCAGAATAGGGACAAAGTCCATGTAGAGCTACATGAACCCCTCAGCACCCTGACGGAGGTACAGAGCTGGACCTGTGTTCCACCTTCTGGATCAACCCTGCATTTCTCGTCTCTAATTTAAGGTTCTGCCAGCAGATGAACTGTCCGCTCCACCTTGACAGAGATATTCTAAGGAAGAGGACTGAGGACTGCGACCACCCCCTCTGGTTCCCTTTGCACCCCAGTCCAGCTCTGTCCCAGATGTCAACACAGGTGTGGAGACCCTCGTCATCCAAAGCCTTGAGGATATAGATCTGACCTCCCTGTTTAAGCTCCAGTTGTGAAGACTCCCTGGGCCACGTTTTATGCAATATTATATGAGTCTCTTTTCAAATTTCCATGATTCCAATCAAGTGTTTTTACTTGAAAAGAGCAGATGGAAAAGGGAGTTTTGGATACCAACCCTGCTTTAATTAGGTAAGAAAAGCAGGAGAGAAGGTTGACGGTTCATCTTTCCAGCTCAGTGCTCAGCTCTGTTTAGATTGGAGAGGTCAACAGGTTTACAACTACTGAGGCTCGTCACCGGAGCCCCGGCAGGTCCAGATACAACACTGAGGCCCGTCTCATGGCTCAGTAACAGCACCGGTGCAGCCTGTCTCTCACACAGGCTCTCCTCTGTTCCCCCTCCGTCTGTTATCCTCCTACTCTTTCACTCCGCTGCCTTTTTAAATACATCTCTCACAGACTCTCTTGATGAGGTCCAACTATATCACAGACGTGTTATTGCAGCCCGACTGACAAAAACACACAGATGGATATCAGGAGAGTGTCATTGCCATAACACACCCAATGACTAATATCAATACAAATGCTCCAATTCGCTACTATTCTTCTCATTTTCACCAACAAGAGGCAGCTCAGACTAACCCACCCCGCTGGTTCCGCCTCACCAGGACGGTTCCAACCAGTTCCACTCCTCAGATTTCCATCTTGTTCCCAAAGATCCACTTGACACCTTCCTGTCATTTGGACGGGTCAGGTGATATTTAGGGACTTGATTTATTCATGAAGTTCCTGCATTGGAGGAAAAATCCTCTCGCCAGACCGTGCAAACGTGTGTGTGTGTGTGTGGTGTGTGTGTGTGTGTGTGTGTGTGTGTGTGTGAGAGAGAGAGAGAGAGTCACATCCCAACACTGAGCTATAGGTGCTCAGCCATGAATGTCAATGAGAGCTTCTCTTTACTGAGGACTGCGCCTTTCTAATAACCCTCACAAAGCTCTTCTGCAAACACACACACACACACACACTTACGCGAGCACTCAGCCTCACTCTTCTGCTTTCCTTTCTGGATTAAACACAACACAGCTGGTGTTTTCCAACTCTGATGCAGGATCATTTCTAAGAGACAACTTGAAGTGAAAAGTCCTGAACACTCTAAACTGTGGCTGTGAGGACAGGTATTGTCGCGTCTCCTCTGCAGGGGCGACACAACAATACTTGTTTTTAACGTTATTAACTTGAAAACGTCCATTTTGCCATTTTGTTCGTGTTATTAATGCAGCCGTCTGATCATGCTAATCCTCCTTGTTTACCATGGCGACACTGTAGGAGCACAGAACCTGCTTTTGAGCATCTCCTGTTAACAGTTTTAGAATCTGATGGTTCTGTAGAAGTGACAGGTCATCTGGAGCTCAGCGATCTCCTCTAGCGAGAAAAAAAAGCAGGTGAACACACGATGCAGTGGCGAAGCCAAGAGGCCAAAGAAAAAAAGCCTGAAACTGAGGCCTGCTTCCCAGTTCATCTAGTCTAGACCATAAAGGAGCATTTGATCCCACCCAGCTCCCTTAGGACTGTAGCCGCAGGCATCAGAAGTGGGACCATAGAAACGCACCTCATTTAAGTAACATTAGGCCACATGGTCCATATGAACCATGAAGAGCAACATCCTGGGTCAACAACCCTGCAGGAACAGAAGCAGCATGAAGCTGGCTTGAGGTTGGCTGGGTACGGTGGCTGAGAAGTGTCATACAAAGTAACATCCATGAAACAGGCTCCCCAAAGGTTGGAACAAGGATGCACTCCAAGCAACACTTGACCAACTCTGAAACAAATGAACAAGCTGGACAAATGGGACAGAATTTGATGACAGGAAGTGACCTGCAGGTCAAAGTGGCAAACTTTCCCGCAACACCGCCAATACGGTGACTTCCAGGTCACTTCCTGTCAATTTGTGTTGTTGTTTCAGATCTTGTGAAAGTGTTCCTTAAATTGTAAATTAGTTCTGTCACTCGTAAAAACTGATACCGTTTTGATCAGTTGGTTTTTTGGTTTTTGTCATTTGGTTTTGTAAACTGTACATTTGTAAAGTTGCTGCTGACTTTATAAAAGTGTTTCAGACGAGACCTCTCAGCCACCGTAGAAAATGGCCTAAAGGGGATCGTTTTCGTGTAATGGAGCCCAAATTAGCCGTTAACGGAGCGCAGCTGGCAAACCACAGCTATGGGTCTGGAAATACAAGCAGGGACTTCCGGTTTCCAGTCAGCAACACTGATGATGTCAAAGCAGGAATATTTACACAGGCCGCTCATCCACTCTGTTATTTTAGAGGCTCCTAAAAATAAAGAGAGATTAATCCTTTTTACCTAAAACAGTACCATTTTGGTTTCAGGTAGGGTTTATGAAAATTCCGCCCACGTGTAAATTCCATTGACCTTGTTTTCTGTGGTGATGACTACAGAGCAGAGGTTATATAGTAGGGCAGCCCCACCCCTAATTAAACATTTCCACTGACCAGCAGCAACTTCTGCACTAAAAATATCAGAAGAAGAGGATTAAAAGTGAATTTGTTCTGGTCCCAGGTGGCCCTGAGAGCCTGTCTGCGTGTTTCACTAACAGGTCCTGACCAAAGGAACATGCTGGTCGTTATTATTGTTGCTGTTGAAGATGTAGAACTTGTCAAAATGGGTGTCACACTCGTGCCAAAGCCGAGTGTGTGAACGGAGAGGTCTGAAAGATCATTGCTGGTTTTAATGGTTGCTTTTGACCCAACTGACCAGAACAAGACCAGGTTACTCTGCGGCCTGGAACCATGTGGTGATGGAATGAACATAAACAGGACATAAACCTCTAAAATCCAAGAGTTTGTGGTTTAGTGACGCATCTAATTGATGATGTTAACACAAATGTTGACAGAAGTCTCTGAAGCAATGGCTCCCCATGTGCCCTTGGGCCTTGGCCTGCCCTTCTTTACCTTTCCTACTCCAATTTATCTAAAGTGAGAATTCCTCCATTGTGTGTGTGTGTGGTGTGTGTGTGTGTGTGTGTATTTGTCTTGCTTGTTTTTTTCATTTTTCAGCACCCCACCACACACACACACACACACACATTCATGTCCTACTAATGAAGAAGGGTCCGTAATAATTGTGCTCCACTCTGCTGGTTATTCTAGTCGTTATAAAGTAGGACCCAGAGAGATGGTGAGATATGATGTTCGTGTCTGGTGTCCAGGACACGTGGTGTCCACCATGTCCAAACGTTGCAGCTATTTTACTGCTGAAGTCAGAGGAGAAATCACACGAGGATCGTTTCCAGTTTCATCTGCATTATTAAAGTGTGATGTGCAGACATCTATTTAATGTCTGATAGTAAATAGTGAGTAACAACCCACTGTTCCCAGCTGTAAATAACCTATGAACTGGGATTTGATTCAAGGCACTTAGTGTTTTTATTTCATGGCACCTCCACTTAAACCGCCGCTGGCCCAAAGACAACAGAAACAGAGGTGAGTCGTCTGCTTCACGCACGCACATCAGATTTTGACAAAGTGAAAGTAGGACTTGAGTATTATGATTTAGCCCATGAGCCTTTTACACGCACGCACACACATACACTCACATCATGACAGAACTGGAACATTGCTGTTTCCCACTCAAGGTTAGGAGAGTTTCATGCCAAATTTCTTTGTTCTTACCTGGACATACTTCAGACACAGCTGTAAAGCACTAGAGTGGAAACACACCATAATGGAACAAATAATTCTTGTTTGGAGGCTTTATTATCCCCCAGAGTGAGAAGCTGACACTTACCACAAGCAAAGCACCAATCCAGCACAAACTTGGATGCACGTCCTGCCTTCCACAAACAAGCTTTACCGGTGTGTGTGTGTGTGTGTGTGTGTGTGTGTGTGTGTGTGTGTGTGTGTGTGTAAGCAGACTACAGGTCAATTGGCCTCTTCAGTTGTTAACCGAAGTAACTTAAAATACATATTTGTAGACCACTATTAGCAGCAAGATCATTCAGAACTGAAGAAAGCTCAACTTCCTCAGCTGAGTGAAGGACACCCTACCCATTACAACAGCTGCATTCTGAAGTCATGGTGGTTAATTCGCTGTTGCACTCTTATGCTCTTGAGCATGGATTAATATTGTTCCCCATCATTGTTCCCCTTTGCTATTAACAAGACCTCGCTGGGCCCATCCACCAGCTCAGACGGCTCATCATACGGCTGCTATGTAGATGACACCCTGCTGTACCCATCCTTTCCCCTGGGTCAACCCTCAAGCTCATACAAGATCTCAAACTGTCTCTCAGCTATACCTGCATGGATGCAGGACCACCACTTCCACCTTAACCTTTGTAAACCTGAGCTCCTGGTTCTCCCAGCTAGCAAATCCATTCATCACACCATCACGTCAGCACTGGCACCTCATCTCTTGCTCCTACCAAGGCTGGTGAAATCTTGGAGTCACGATTGATGAGCATCTTGACTTTTTCTGATCATGTAGCCTCGGTCTCCTGGTCGTGCTGCTTTGCCATATTCAATAGCATAATAATCAGGCTGTTCCTAACCTAACATGCCCCCCCAGCTGCTGGACCAAGCCCTGGCGAGCTATTTATGATCTATCGGGGGCACAGATGCCTGGTGAGGCTGCTCCAGATGGTCCAGAATGTGGTGGTGCATCTGCTCCTCGACCAACCTAAGCAGGCCCACGTCACCCCACAGCTGATGGAGCTCCAGTAGCTACCTGGAGCTGCCCACATTAGGTCCAGGTCCCTCCTGCTGACCCACAGAGCAGCAGCTGGATCTGGTCCCTCCCCGTCTTGTTGGAGCCCATCAACCCCTCATCTGCTGCTGTCTGTTCAGACATAGAGATCCAGACTCTTCTCATCCCTTGTTTCCCGATGGTGGACCGACCTCCAGAGCCGTGTCAGAGCAGGAGGGCCCCTCTCTACCTTCAGAAAGCTCTTGAAGACACAGCTAATCACTACTCTTCTCCTTGTCATCTACTCCTTTCTCCCTCTCCACAGCTCTGCTCTGGTAGTTGGAAGTCAGAGCAGGTAGTTCAGGCCTGTTTGCTAGTATTTTATTCACGTTGGTCTCAGTTGTATAGTGGCTTGATTGTGTCTCTCACTTTAAGACGCTTTGGACAAATGTGTCTGTAAATGACTAAAATGTAAATGTAATGTAAAGGCTATTGGAGCGATCACCTGAGTGACAGCTGCCTGGTGCAATGAATGTTTTTGGTTCCTTAGAGGTGTCCTGAAGAAAGCAGCAGGAAGGAAAAGAACTAGCTGAGGGAGATTGCTGTTGGACACCGCTGCTGCTATTCCTGGGAGAGGACACAAACATCTCATTGAGGACTGCTAGACCTGGAAGTGAGGTTCGGGATGGGGGGGCGGGCACTCCGGGAACAACTGCAAACATGTCTCAGAGCAGTAGGAGGCACACATGACAAGGCCTAACTTGGGGGCGCGGTGGTCCAACAGGGTATTTGTTTCACCGTTAGCATTCAGCTTGTCTGTAGCAATCAGTCATTGATGAGCTTGCACACCTCTGGATGACAGTGGTTACTCATGGAAATGCTCGAACTTCTCATTTGACCTGAAGCCCCAGGGGAAGTGGAGGAAGACTAGCAACGAGACTTCAGGAAAGTGGAAAATTGTCCCTAGCGATAAAAGCTAGCCCTAGTGTTCCTTTTAGCACCAATGAGGAGAACCTGCCATTTGTCACAGTTGCATTAGACAATGTTAGAGAATGGATGAAGAGGAGGAAGAGGAGGAGGGGGAGGAAGAATGAAGGTTTGTGAGAATCTGTGGTACAGCTGCGTGTCACCAACATAGAGAGCTGAAGACATCTTACTCCAGAAGAGACAATAACCAGTCTGTGTGGCAGCAGCAGTGATGAGACAGCTGTGTAATTATTTTCTTCTCCTGTGAGATTTGACTCACGCCTTGAGTAAAGGAGGAAGTAGGTATATGGACGTATATTCACAGGTCGGTTTAGGGGCTTCAACCAAGCAAATATGCTTCTATTTCTGCATGTTTGGTCTCTTCCTGTACCCAACTCCACAGAGGATCCTCTGAACATCCACACACTCTTCCAGAAGCTCAAGCCACTGGCGAGAAAAAGCAGGGATCAACAAAAACTATCTTTTCCAAATATAAATTAGGTTTTTGAAAGCTGTCAGGGGATCATTTAGCGTAAGGGTTATAGTTTCAAACTAGTTTAGAAATAGCAAAAACACTAACCCTCTAAAAACAATAATAACACTAATAAGTTTCATGTTCAACCATTACATACATGTTATTATTTTGCATGATTGTTTCTTAGTCCTCACTCATTTCCTGTTACACTCATGAAAATGGGCCGAACACGTGTTGGATCCGATCTGCGAAGATGATTCCAGCCACCACGTGATGGGGTCAATTTTCATTGCTGCCTGGACCCACATTTACAAAGGCTGTCTCCCGACCTAAGACAAACCCCAGGAGACTGCAGCCCTTACCTTTATGTATATACTGTATATATGTCTTATTTTATTTTATTTATCTCATTCTAGTGTTGTCTTCTTTATGTTGAATGTTGCAGCGTCACACCAAGACAAATTCCTAGCTTGTGTAATACTGTGTATTACATGAACAATGGCAATAAATCTGATTCAATTCAATTCAATTCAATACCTAATTGGGACTGCTCTGGTAGGAGACCTCTGCTACCAGGAACCATAGTCTCGTAAACCCTAATCTTAAATTGTGCATCACAGCTCCAACTCCACCACAGCTTCCTCAGAGCTTAGAAAGCCTTTGGAAGCTACCAGAAGCATTCAATTAAAAATGGAATTGGATAAAAAACAACAGGTATGGATTAAGATGAAGTGATAAGCAGTTTTCTCCCCCTTCAACCAGAGGTGAACAGCACCACAGCACATGGGTCCTTTTCACCATCATCATCACTCTTATGTTCAAACGCTGCTTGATTCCCATTTTCAGCCAAATATGCCAAAAACTGGATTTTAGGTTTCATTCAATGTGTGTGTCTTCATGTGTCTCCTCCGAAGACTTTAGATGTCAAGTCTTGTCTTCTGAACACATCAGAGGTTTCCAGCTGTTTGCTATTTACTTCCTGTCACACATGAAGCTAAAATTTGCCGACACTGGTGTTTGTCTCGACTACCTATCTGCCTTCTGTGATGACTGAAATGTTCAACACATTCGATTGTATTGTATTGTAATCAGATTATTGTGATCAGATTATTGTAATCAGATTATTGTAATCGGAATATTGCAATCAGATTATTGTAATCAGAATATTGCAATCAGACTCATGAAACATGCTGTGGATCCTTTGTGTAAATGTGTACATTGGTGGGAAAATCTGGGAGAAAATGTGGCAACGGTTGAGGCGCGGCACCCAGAGGTGGAGGGGGACCCCACCGGTGGCAGTGGTGGGGATGCTCTCCCTGTAACGGCCCTTCAGAAGAAACCACATGTCCAGATTTAGACCAGCTGATTGTAACTTCAAAGTCAAGGAAAAGCAGCGGGACCTGGACAGCAGCTAGCATAAACTAGAGGGAGATATTCTGCTCAGAATTCAAAGCATTTCAAACATTACAATGAGTTTTCCTGTGTTGAGCAATCAGCACCTATTAATTTTCATCACCTCCCCAAAATTTTTTTACTAACTTCCAAGCACATTATACTTTGACACCACTGAACAAAAATGTTGTGGGTGGTCAGTCCTACCGTCAGAGCGGTGGATGCAGGTATGCTGGTTGTCACTCAGGAAGAAACTGTCGGTGCACTGACATTCGTAGCTCCCCATGGTGTTGACACAGACCTGCTGGCAGCCTCCGTTGTTGTCCTTACACTCGTCCACATCTATTAGGATGGAGACACAGAAGCAGTGGTAGCAAGTTAGAAATGTAGGCTTCGGGGCCAACATGTCTGTGGAGCTCAGGGAAACATCTAATGAGACTGATGACACTGCTGTCAGGAATGTGTATGTAAGCACACACACACACACACACACACACACACACACACCACACACACACACACACACAGAGGCACAGCAGGAGGGGGCAGACAGCGGACAGGCGCCTGATCCAGGATCTGTGTGTGGCTGAATCAAACTGCTGCCACTAAGTGGTTAAAGGTCTGACGAGCGGCACCTCCAGTGTGTGTTCACATGGGTGCGTAAGAGTTTAAAGGGCCCCTCTGTGCCACAGAAGGGGCAGTAAATTTCCAGCAGGGCATTTTGACGGGACTGAAGTTAACCGTGCCTGCGCGTTTGTGCACGTACACGCTTGCCTGGGATGGCAGCGTTCAGCCTGTGAGGTGCTGAAGTGTTCGGTCTGTGGTGGCGAGGTCGACCATCAGTCAGAAGAGACGGGTTACGTAAACTCAATGAGACAAAAGAGTTGCTATGTTGCCAAAGACTCAGTGAAAATCCTGCCATGACTAAATCCATTACTGCATACTTCAAATACTGCCATGACACAACCACACTGAATACTTGATCACTCTGATGATCTTGGCCAATCAAAACTGCTATTTCACATGTTACAACAATCGTCTGCAGCACAAAGAGGTAAATTAGCTCAAAGATGTTCCGAGATTGATGCTTTTCAGGCTGTCTGCAGAAACCACACGTCCACCAGATATTATACCCTGACACTGCATTGGCCTTGCTCGATTTGCACTTTGGAATATAGACTCACACTGACCAAAGAAAAGAACCAGTCATGGTGCCTGACTTAAGGGTGTTGCTTCAGCAACGGCCATGACGACATGCTGATAGCGCCCCGATTAGAGACGATTAAAGATGAGTTAGGAGACACGCTGATGCCAGGTCTCCCCCACCTCGTGTCCCAGAAGGGAGCCAAAACATCTGAAGGGGGCCTAAGCATTTGGCTACAGCTCAAGACTTTCACCAAAGTATCCTGAGAAAACCCTCACAGACACAGGAAGGACCTCCTCGTAGAAGGCCTGAACCTTCTTGCCCTAAGGTACAATGTTGCCCACTAGGTGCCCACTAGGTTATTGGGTGTCAAATATTATCTCGCCGTATATTTGTAAAGTATGAGAAAGCTGAGAAAGTTGAGCTGAGCTGGATCAGACAGGATGGGATGTTCGGGTGGTGCAGATCACGATTCAGGGGTTTTTTCTGAAAGCAGAACTAAAGTTCATGAAAAGAAGTCTTGCAAAGGTGCCTGGTGGGTCCAGGAGCTGTAGAGGCATGATGAACAGCAGGAGGAAGAACAAGAGATTCTCATTGTTCTGGATGCCAGGTCAACGGGACAGCGGCCGTTCTTCAGGTGTTTTGGGTATGATGATCATGGTGGCGGGTGGGAATTATCCAGTAAGGTCCTATGAACAGTCGGCCCACCAGGTTAGGTCCAACTCAGCAACCATGGATTTTAGCTGAGGGCCGAGGAGCTCTTTAAAAGTCAGCACAGGTGAATCAACAGGTACGCAGCCCCCATGATGTTGAGCAGCATGCTAGCTCTCTGTGGCTGGCTCTGTTGGTGGTCTCAAACTAGCAGCAGCAGCGTAGGTTGTTGGCCTGTCTCTACCCAGGCTGGCTTTCAGGCCAAGCTCTACCGTAACGTCATTGATTCACCAGAGTTCAAGCTCAAACACATTCCGCTTCACAGAACAGCGCAGGTCTTTGTGCACTCCTGACTTTCAGAGATGGCAGAAATGATTGATAGGATTCATTTTCAGGCTGAAGCAGGAGGAAGACACATGGGAGAAGAAGCTGCATTGTTCCCTGCCAGCATACTTGTATAAATATAGCTCATCAAGTTTCAACCACAGCCTTTTTGTTGTGCGTGTGTGATGGTGCATGTGTAAACATGCGTGATTACACCAAATGAGGATGTTCTTGCCACATCAGAGGCCAAGGTGGGACAGTGAGCACATCTACTGATTCAAGTCAGGGGCTTTCTGACTGGTGTCGCAAGGGTTGCATTGATATCCTGCCAGATGTGAAGTAAATTACAGTTATGGGATGTTTAGCAAAGGAACCAGTGAGGAACACAAGCATCACAGCAGGCTAAACCTGTATTCATTACTGGAATATCGGAGTAGAACCTGAGGCATGTTAGCAGCCTGGCGACGGCGCCGCAATGGCGCAGCAGAGCAACACCCAGAAATCAGACAGATATCTAGATGGCCTTTAGGACACGGGCTGGAAAGGCTGGTTTCAGACTCTATAAACCACGATCAAGCCACGTAAGGCTTCTTGTTAAGGATGAATCACAAAAAAAGAACAAATATTGACAGTTCCACTCACCTCCGTTTCCATATGATGCCAAATAATTCTTTTGAGGGTCAAAATTGTGGACTTTGCCTATTTTCTGTTCAAATACTTGGAAGACAGGCAGCGCCTCACCGTGTCTCGCCTCAGAGGTTGAGGGGTGTGATTGGCCCGTTGCTGTTCTCCTTAAGTGCCTGTGAGGACGGCAGTACCCTGCCTCAGAGACAGGGGCCACTGGGGAGCGCACAGCTTCTCCTTCCTGTGCTCCTTCTCCCGGTTGGAACTGTGCTCTGGCTGACCTTTGAGAATAGAAGATTCTAGTTCTGGAATGAGTAAATCCTGATGTGGATCTGGAGCGGATGGTTGTGCCACCCTCACCCACCCCCTGGACTCCTTGCTGTGCTGCTACCTCTCAGAAGTCCTCATGCAACATCAGAGACGCATCCAACAGAAAATGAACTGAGGGGAAAATGCCAGACGGTCACATTGGGCCCAGCTGTGTCCTCCCAAAAGCAAATAAATAAAGTGAGAATCAAAAGGACGGAAGGAAGCGAGTGCAACCACTCGTTAATCACAGGACAATTAGGCAGTCTTTCATCAATTAGTGCCATGACTTGTTGACACGGTGCTTCTGGGAGATGATGTGAGACATTTCCTGTTTTGTGTTTATTTAGGTTCCCAAAGAGCTGTTTGTCAAGCTGGATTCAGAAAACCACCAGACTGAAGGCTTCACAATTATTAAAACCCACAAGTCCTTTATTGTTTTTTCACAGATGGATTCAGAATCTGTCAACTTTGATGAAAAAACAAGGTTTTGTGCTGCTGTTTAGGCCCCGTGGCCAAAGACCAACTTTTGTCTCCTCCAGGAGTTTAGACTCAAAGGTTCAGGGAGCAACTTCAGGCCGTGCAGGGCTGGCAGCACGCTGAACCCTGCACAAGTGTGTATCGATCCTCTATGGGACGGGAGTCCAGGTCATGGGACGAGACCCCGGGTCATGGGACGAGACCCCAGGTCATGGGACGAGACTCCAGGTTATGTGTTTGCCAATAAGCCCACATGCATTTATTTGGTAACCAGGCCTCACAGGACACGATTGTCCTCTAAAGTTGGTGAATGTGCTGCTGAATCTGACATGATCAGGCAGGTCTAAATAGAGCCAGTTGAGGCATAAGGGCCAAGGGTCCTGAGGGTCCTCTGTTAAGCATCTCCACAAGCTTCTCCATCACTGTTCAGGTCCGACACACCATCACTTGGGGAAGATGACTCCTCCAGCAGCGCCCCAGAAGAGGACGAGAAGAACCAAAGTGACAAACGGAAGGGAGGCAGAGGGACAACAGAGGTTCATCGTTTGTTTGGAAATTCACCTTCCTGGCAATCCCATGGCAGAAGGAGAGAGCTGGGAAACATATCCAGGAGGAGGAGAGGAAGGCTAGCAAGGCTGTGCTGACTTTGACTGCGATCCCGCAGATCCAATTTCACGCTTTACTGCCTCGTTTGAACTCAGTCACCCTTTTTTAATTGCAGCCATTCATTAGGGCTCAGCCTCAGCCACTCAACGTCCAGTAAAAGCTCCGATTCAACGTCGATGTGGGCCGGTTTCCCCATAAAGAGCAGGTGATGACAGCTGCTAACGTTTGAATAAGCCGCACCAGCAAGCGTGCGAACGCCCACCAGCATCATAGGAACCAGTTGGGTTTGTGACAGGCTGAACTCAGAGGAGCTCCAGCCGCTGGTTGTTGAGTTCGGTCCGTCTTCTGGAACAAAAACCCCAGGTGAGAATGACACCACTATTTTCCACTGCCTGAATATGATACTCTGCCCTAAAGTGCGTCCTTCTCCTGCTGTTTCATCGTTACTCCCCTCCGCCGTTGGAAGCTAGTTCTACACGCGCTGAAGCCACACATGTGGGCCATCGTTACACAAAGACCAAAACCTCTAACCTTTTTAAAAGCTCTTTCCTGTCATTGAGAGAAAAGTGCTGTTTGTTTCGGTCCCTCTGGGTTTGACTACAAAGTGTTACCAGCTAAAAGCGGCCGAGCGCGCCGTGGTTACGCGCACTGGGCTCGCCATCGCGATGAAGAGACAATGAGCACATTTCCCTTTTAATTAGCGTGCTATGGCTGAGTGTGCTGATGAGGGGCTGTGCACTCTGCGAACGAGCTGCACCAGGAGGCACCGGATACAGACGACTCCCACTCCTCAAAGTTGACAGGTTGTTTTGCTGATTTGCCAAACCAAACCTGGAAGACTGAGACATTTGGCTGAGAGCGCTCTGGAACTCTGGTGCTAAGAAATGTTGTTTTCATCAGCGTTCTGCCTAATGACACTCCGACTTCTGTAAAATGTATCTTGGTTAGTGTGGCCAAACATGACTCAAGCAGGAGAGGCTGGAGGCCATTTGGAAGCTCAGCACACACGTAGATTTTAAACAGTACTTTTGTTTCAAATAGTTTGTGGCTGGAGGAAAAGCTGAATTTGGATGGCAGCGCGTCTTCAGCTCTGTTTTATATCAGCTGTCGGAACGTCGTTCCACATCTCAACAGCTCCTCAGTGCAGCTGGCTGCTGCCATTAGCTCACCAGCTCCCACTTTACCCATCCCAACTAGGGAGGAAGGAGATGAAAATAACGGCAAAAATGCCTCCAGCAAAGCTGATCAACAGGATCAAAGACAGAAAATTCAGCCATGAACATTCTAAAACAGGGATAAATAAGCTAGGTCTGCGTTAAACAGCAGGTGGAAGACTAAATGGACCGGCTCTGTCAATAATAGAGCGCTGCCAGGAATCTGTGAGGGAACACGGAGGCCAAGCTAGTTCCCAACAGGACGGAGAGAAAAAGAGCAAAACTGGAGGGTGCTCTCCAAATGATGAGAGAAGGACTCTGGCAGCTAGAGCCAGAGGGGTTGTGAAGTATAGGGACAGACATGAGCACATCCACTGGAACATCCCAGCATTTCGGCCTGTTAAAGCGCTTCAGCGCCCGGCTCTGGCAGGTCTTACCCAAACAGTTGTGTCCATCGTGGGCCAGCATGAAGCCATCGTAGCAGGTACACCTGTAGTTTCCAGGGATGTTGATGCATTCATGGACACATCCGCCATTGTAGTCGTTCTCGCATTCATCCATGTCTGAAAGAGAGCAAAGCTGCCATTGGTTAGTCTAGACTGGACCTGGGGGCTTCCATCCCACCCTAACACATGTTCTATTTATGGACAGACGTGTACTGGGCTATACGTCCACCCAGACGCCCACAATACCTCACAAATATAGGATCATTTTAAAGTGAACTAAAGAAGAAGCACATTTCTGTCCCCTTATTCTCTCTGGGAGAATGGCAGGCTCCTCCTCCTCCTCAGCTTTGGTTGGAAGAGGAGGGGGAGGAAGAGCAGTGGTCATGAGGACAGATAACAAGCTTATGAAATCAAACGAGTTTAACAGAAGCCAGCGACGACAACAGCAACTGTCTCTCGCTGTTGTGAAGTCATCCAGAAAGACTCGTCCGCCTTCTTGTTGCTATAGTAACGGCCTGATGCTAATCAGGGAAGGATGTTAATGAATGAGAAATAAAGACATGGGAAAATGGCATATGTCCAGAGCTAAAGGTCGCTAAACCAATCTTATAGTTTTCTCTTTTTATTCATATGTGAATGAAAAAAATGGCTCTAATATTCTTCTTCTGGTTTGAGCTTCGACGCAGGAGAGAATATCTGACGTTTCTGATGCAACAGCAGCACCAAAAGGTCTGGAAAAGCCGTCCACTGGCATTATCGTCCCAGCAAGCGTTTGTTGAATACTTTCAGATGCCCATCAGCGGCTCCGGTTGCCAGGTTTGATTTCTGCTAGCAGAACAGAAACCAGAGCTGCACGTTAACACTCACACGGCGGAAAGATGCAGCGACTCCCGAGCACACCAGGGAGAGCTCAGAAGAGCCCCAGTTCCTTACTTGTGGACTTGTGCAATCCCACAAACAGTCCTAACACAAACACTCCCCCGCAGTTGATTAACACATTTGGCCTGATGATCGTCGTTATCGTGGCTTTGAAGAGTCCAAAACTCATGAATGTAAACAGGAGACGCTCGCGTGAGAGACGGCAGTTGGAAGAGGAAAATCAAGGCCGCATTCAATGACAACCGGCCCACGCTTTTTCTCGGATCCCACCGATAAAAGCGAGGCATGAGGGTTGCTGTTTCAAAGAATCCACACTGCAACAGTCATTGTGACGACCTCACCTAGCACGAGCAGAGGCCCAAATGCTTGTCCCTGTCTTGTCCTAAGAGCATTTGCAACCAATTAGGGTGAGCTGGGGCAGGCGAGTGTTTGGGGGAAGCGGGATGGGACACTTTGCTGTAGCGCCAGGGGTTAGCCTGCCGGAGCCCCTCCTCCATGTTCTGCTTGTCATGTCAGGGATACAGACAGGTCAGATCCAGGGGCTGATGGGGGATTAAAGGCAGCAGTTGAGGGGGTGCCAACCACTGTGGTCCACTCAGGTGGTTCGTGCTGGGGTGCGCTGCAACGCTGCTGTTTAAAGCTGATAAAAAGAGCCAGCTGGGTGTGTGGCTGCTCCTGGACGGGGGCTACTTGGGATGATAATCCATGGCCCCCCGGGACACAGTGGGGAGGGAAATACACACAGTCATGACAAAAACGGCAGGAAGTGGCTGACTTGTGCGCCAGACTGACAACAGAGAATGCTGCTATGCTAGCATTGATGCTAGCACTGATGATAGCATAGCGCCGTGTCCCGCTGGACTTCATCATGCATCGGTCTGGGGGGGTGATGCGGGAGATTTACAACAGGACTTAAAACAGAAGAGCTGCTACTATTTCAGTAGTCAAACATGAGGAAGCCATTAAATCACCAAGTGTTTAGTTAAGAGTCATGTGCTAGCTTAGCGCAGCTAATCTGCCTTTAGCCATAAGACAGTCACTGACACTTCTGAGGTCTGTCTCTCTGCCTGTCTGCCTGCCTGCCTGTCTGTCTATTTGTCTGCCTGCCTGTCTGTCTCTCTATCTAGCTGCCTGCCTGTCTGCCTGCTATTATTGTTCAGAGCTTCTCAGGAAGCAGAGAACCATGAGGATCACTCAATGTATTGGGGTGTCTGTGACAGATGCGTCTGGCCTCAGCTGGTTAGGGTTACTTCCTGGCCCTGAGCTGTTGTTGACATCTGTCAGCAGCACGTTGACAGTTTTGGCTGTTGGTTGGACACATTTTCTTATGATGAGAAGCTGTTTATGCTCCACGGCTCATCAAGTAAATTAGGAGAGTCCAGGAGACGGCTGCCTGGTTCTCTGACCCCACCCTCTGAAGGCACTTGATGAAACCTGGTCATTTACTGCATTACAAAACAGAAAATGGAAATGAAAATGAAATCTGATCCTCCTAATGACATTAGTAAAGACCTCATGGCAGGAGACGGACCTGGAGGAGCACTACCCAGAAATGGTCTCATCTCCGGATCAATGGACAGGTCCATGAGAGGACTAATGGAAATATAGCTCTAAATATTAATGCCATCTAGTGGCCAAGCTGCTTCTGAGATGCACCTGATGGACCTGAGATGTTCTTCATCAGATGTCTCCAGCTTCTCCCTGAAGGTCCAGATGAACATTTTTCAACCACAATGTTTTCACAACTGACATGATGCTGCATTTAGATTCTGTCCATGAAACTTCATGGAACGAGTGACCGGAGTCACCTCTGTACAGATGAACATGTGTGTCCATCAGGTGGCAGATAAGGTCGGGGATCAAACCTGGGCCCGTGGGCCTGAAAGGGTCCAATGCCAGAAGACTGAGGTTCAGACCGCAGACAAAGTGACCCAGTAATTTTCTGGCACATCTCCCATTGGTTCCTCCCAGGAGAAGCTGTGTCTCTATAAAACAGGTCAGGTGCTTGTCCCTCGGGGGAGGGGGCCATTGTTCTGATGATGAAGACACAGCTGGCAACCAAATGATTCTGTTTCAAATCAACTCAAGTTATTCAGGATTCGAGGTTTGTTCGACCCAAACATGGAACCCACTGATGTTTCTGATGTTTAGCCGTGGACTCGTCTGCTGGGAAACTGTTGGTTTGACCCCCAGCTGAAGCATATTGCTGAACAAATAAACCCTTTCGAGACACGACTGAGAGGAAATATCGTTTAAGAATGTTCGGAATGGTGACTGAAGCCCAGACATACAGGCCCGACCTCCAGAAATCCAACCCGAACTCGTTTGGACATCACTCACAAAAAGATCAGTTGGGAAACAAGTGAGCAGTAAGAAAAATGTGCCACGTCATCCATTTGCCATGCAACTCAAATAGGTCTAGATGAGGTTATGTGACTAGCGTCTTTGTTTATTATAAACTTATAGCAAACAATTTTAGATTGTTTTCGGCCCAAACTGTAAAAGTTAGGACACAATACAAAGCAAAGTGGGAAAGCCACTCCCAGGTTTCCCTGGCCTGCGTAGGGTCTCCAATCCCTCTCTGCCTAGGTGCTAAATTTGGAAGGTGCTAAACTTGTCTGCGGCGGACACAGATGACAAAAACACCCCCCCGGTAGGTTTAAACTGGGCTGACCTCCTCCGGCAAGGTCAGGGCTGCTGCGCTGTGTGAGGAACTTTCATACTACTGGAATGTGGTTCTGGAGTTATTGATCATCATGTAGAGGACACCAACCACGGCATGATGGGTTTTTGTCTTGATTGTTTTTACTTCCAATTGTTCAACCCAACCCAAAGAGCAGTCCAGTGTCCAAGAGTCAGGCCGCCCAATGGTAAAAGGATTCCACCAAGCTGTGACAACATCACAGCTCCCTTCAGGCAGACAGGTGAACTGTCAGAGAGGGTGAGTCTGAACAACAGCTGATCCTTACTCAGCAGGTGATTCTAAATGCTGCCAGGTCCCTGGGTTGGGACAGGCAGGAAGCTCCAGAAGTGGATGGGATCTTCTGCCCAGCACAGTCCGACCAATCCACAGTGGAGGTTTCATTCCAGCTGCAGCTCCCGGCTTGATAAACAAGAGCACAATGGCTCATCGACAGGCCTCCTCCATCTTTGTATAAACATGGGGATAACCCACGTCCAGTAATGCGGGACAGACTGACGCACTCTTCCTCCCACATCTTCATCTGACAGGACAAAGTTCACATTTTTCCCCAACGGGCCAACAGCATCAGTGTAGGGTTAACAGAAAGGGCAGCTCAGAAAGATCCCGTTTCCTCTGAGGACACTGATGGAGCAGCTCCAGGACCAGGAGCTGTCAACCAGAACCAGGAAAAAACCAAGACAGAACCAGGTAAGAACCAGCTCGGAACCATGGCAGGAACCAGTTCAGAGCCAGTGGTTTGGAGGTCCAGCCCCCAGCAGGGCTCACAATAATATGACCGTCCCAGCTCTTGGGTGTGTTCTAATGAAGGGAAACATTTGTTATGTCTGTAAAAGTTGAAGCTTTTCACTCTTTTGCTTTCTTTGGCTGCATTTGAACCACATCTGAACCGGCATAAATCTCTGTTGCTAAGCCTAAGCTGCAGTAGGTTCCATGAAAAAAAGAAAGATCTCCAAAGAAGGTTGCTCTTCTCTTCCATGCTGGAGACCAGGTCAAACCAGCGTGCACTAATTAAACCTTTGTAAACCAAATAGGCCTTTAGATTGTTCATTGTTGACCGTTTTGGGCCAGGGAACAGGTCCAGCAGTAGGCTTAGCTGGAGGCTAAGATCACTGACATCACATGACCAAAACTCAGAGACGATTCCAGCGTCCAACATGATCTCAACCTTATTGCTCCCGCTGCTTGAAGGGACGGACGTTTATGGGCGCCTCTGCCCAGAACCCAGTCCAGCCCTTTTAAAGCAGCCATCCAGCTGCATGTGGAGCACTGCAGATGTGGAGGCCTCATCTCACAGAACCCTGTCCAAGAAATTGACTGTCCACAACTGGGGACGAAGTAGGACACAGTTAGGAGACGGGACAAAAGCCTGCTGACAAAATCTAATCACCAGGATTTAAGATTTACTCAGAATTTATAAAAGGGTGAATTAAAGAAGACACTGGTGGACACTGAGCACTGGTGAGCACTGGTGAACACTGGTCAGCACTGGTGAGCACTGGTAAGCACTGGTGAACACTGGTGGACACTGTTGAGCACTGGTGAACACTGTCGGACACTGGTGAGCACTGGGAAACACTGGTGGACACTGGGAAACATTGGTGAACACTGGTGAGCAATGGTGAACACTGGTGAGCAATGGTGAACACTGGCGAGCACCATGTCCTCTGCTGCTTCCACATCCTTCCAGAAACAGCAGTACTAATGCTGCTGCAGGCAGCCTGGCTCATAATGACTGTTGATGGAGAACACAGCCAGCCAATTACTGCACACATATCTAATCACCAAGGTCAGAGGTCAACACACGTCCACCAGCTGTCTCCGTATGAAGTACCTGTCATTTGTCCTCATCTCATCATTGAGGACAGGAAGACGCACACAACACCCAGAGAGTCGGAGGGAGAGAAGGAGAGAGACGTGAACGCTCTGACCTGACCCTCGGAGGGACATGAGGAGGATATTACAGCAGTTTACACACTTTACTACAGTGGCAACGGTTGCTGGGTACGTGGTACACCTCCATCATCCATCATCCATCCATCCATCCATCCATCCATCCATCATCCATCATCCATCATCCACTATCCATACATTCATCCATCCATCTATCCATCATCCATCCTTTATCCATCCATCTATCATCACCATCCACCATCCATCATCAGCCACCATCCATCCATCATTAGCCACCATCCATCCATCATCATCTATCCATCCATCATCATCCACCCATCCATCCAACCATCATCCATCCATCCTTCATTAATCTGTCCATCCATCAATCCTTCATCCATCCATCCATCTATCCATCATTCATTCATCCATCCATCCATCATTCATCTATCCATCATTCATCCACCCATCAATCATCTCATGTGTCCTTCATGGAGCTTAAGATTTTACAAATCTCTCTCTCTCCTCTCCTCTGGATCCTCTCAGCCAATCAAGTCAAAAGTTATGGGTGTTGGGAAGAAGCTCGAGGCAACGCCTGGACTAAAAGAACATCCTGCTGGAATAATGTAAAAACTTTTTCTCTTTATTTTCTTATCTGATTAAAGTTCATGGAATTCAAAGCTGTACCACGCGTATTGCACCACAACCCTATCTAACTTTGTGACTGTGAGTGCATGTGAGCGTGCAAGTTTGAGTACATGCAGCTGAATAAACATGCAAAGTGTCAGTGATTTCTGGATTTAAGGGGAAAATTCCTCCACTCAGAAACGAAAAAGGTTGAAGGCAGTAAAATGGAGTCAGAAAGTCAACTCAATATTCAAGATAAAGGTGAAACCTGAAAATGTTCGCTCTCAGTGCACTCAGAAGGAGAAGCCACGTCTGGAAGAGGGTTCCAGCACATTCCCAGGTGAAAGAAGCATTCTGGTAAATGTAGGAAATCAGGATCAGCCAGGCAGACCTGTCTGCAGAACCATTAACGTGGAAAAGAGTGAATTTATCACACAGATTTTTAGTTCAGGCTGTGAGACAAAGAGTTCCTGGAGAACCAAACTGGCCCCAGTTTATCAACTGTAATTAACATCTAACATCTGTCCAATCATTTGTTGACCTTTAACGTACAGAACACATTTACACTGAACCGCTGGACCTGATCACTGAGCACCAACAAGCTGCACCATCAATCTCAGATCACTGAGTATGTTATGATTTATGATGATGATGGTGATGATGATGATTGTGGTGATGATGATGGTGAAGTTGATGATGATTGTGGTGATGATGATGGTGAAGTTGATGATAATTGTGGTGATGATGATGATGGTGATTGTGGTGATGATGATGATAGTGGTAATGATGATGGTGGTGATGGTGAAGATGATGGTGGTCATGATTGCGAAGATGATGATGGTGGTGATGATGATGGTGATGATGGTGGTGACGATGATGACGGTGATGATGATGGCAGTGATGATGATGATTGTGGTGATGGTGATGTTGATGATTGTGGTAATAGTGATGGTGATGAGGATGATGGCAGTGATGATGATGATTGTGGTGATGGTGAAGATGATGGTGGTCATGATTGCGAAGATGATGATGGTGGTGGTGGTGATGATGATTGTGAAGATGATGATGATGGTGTGTGTGTGTTTGTGAGTCTGAGTGAGACTGTGTGTGAGTGTGTTTCTGTGAGTGTCAGTGTGTGAGTGTGTGTGTGTGTGTGTTATCTCTAAATCTGATCCGTTAGCAGCAGTTCAGTAACTAGGTTAGATGTATTTTGAGTGTTTTCCAGGCTGAGCTTCAGTGTTGAGGGCATTGAGGCAACAGCTGAAGCAGCTATAACATCTGTCCCAGCCTCCTATCTTCTGTCTTCAGGGCTTCAGGCTCCAGCAGCTCCTCACAGCTGGAGCTGGGCAGGTTCTGTAGTTCCTCCCCAGTTCCGCCGGGTTGGATGGGGATGTCTGCGGATCTGGAGCCCCCTGGATCAGGATTTCATTTAATCTTGTTGTGAGTTTGCTTCAACCCTGGCCTCCCTGTCCCAACTGGGCCTGGTCAGGGACAACCAGGGACCGTCCCACCAGAGATCGGGAGACATGGAAGAGCTAAAGTTCATAGCTGTTTCAGTTCTTCTGTGTTCTGAGGTGTTGCACGCAGCATAAGGCTGAAACATGAAAGGAACCCTGACCGACTGCCATCACCCCCCACCCAGGTCAGGATTCACCTGATCAGGGTCAGGAGCTGCTTCAGGCTGGATGAGGAGCCCAGAAGATCACTTACCTTCACATTGTTTCCCGTCTCCTTTATAACCTGGTTTGCAAATGCAGTTGAAGGACTTGAGTGTGTTCTGGCAGAGAGCATCGATGTGGCAGTCGTCCGACCCCTCTGAACACTCGTCCACGTCTGTGGGACAGGACAGAGCGGTGAGACCACGACATCCATCATCTCTCCTGCTGTCCATCCGTCCATCCATCATCCATCTATGCATCCATCTGTCACCATCCAGCCATCCATCCAGCCATCCGTCATCCATCCATCATCCATCCAGCCATCAATCCGTCATCCATCCATCCCTCTTGCCATCCCTCCCTCCCTCCAACTATCATCCATCCATCCATTCATCCCTCTTGCCACCCATCCCTCTTGCCATTCATCCATCTATCCACCCATCATCCATCCATCCCTCCATTCATCCATCCATCCATTCATCCATCCTCTTTTTCCTGGGACGCTGGTGGCCCATGTCACCCTCCTCACACACACACACACACATACACCTAGCCTCCGCCTCCTCAGCTTCCTCAGCGCTAGAGTCAAGGTGGTCCAGCTACACCGGATTATCTGCACGCCCCCCCCCCCCCCCCCCCGCGCGCAGTAGTTACTGGAGTGGGGGGCAGCGGAGCGGCGATGTCAAATGAAGTTTCGCTCGAGACTTTTCCGCTTGCGAAATTCCCAAATCTAGTGCGTAAAAACATGAAACGCTCATGACAGTGTTGCGCAAATGTGACTTGTGTGTCACAGGACAGGATCCATCCGCAGCTCAGCGGTGCGCGCAAACATCAAGAGGTAAAATCTCGCAGCTGCACGCGTGCTGGCGTTATATACATGTTATTACGTAAAGAGAGGCTGTCAGTTGAGACAGGTTTGATGCGCTTTCTATGGTCACACGCACGGTTTTATTCCTGCTGCCATCGTTTGAAGCCGGTAAGAGCTTCCCGCAAAAAGTGCGTGAAACGGTGGACAATCAGGGCAGACAGACAGAAAGGGGGGGGGTCTTACCTGCAGGTCCGGTGGTCCCCATAAGCCTGCAACTATTTATAAGCAGAAGAAACAAACAAACGTCCAGAGAAAAACAGCAAGTGGTCCCCATGCTGACAGACAGACGGGATCCGGCGGGGCTTTCTGAGGGCTCTGAGAGCTCTGTGTGTGTGTGTGTGTGTGTGTGTGTGTGTGTGTGTGTGTGTGTGTGTGTGTGTGTGTGGTGTGTGTGTGTGTGTGTGGAGAGGAGAGGAGAGGAAAGGAGAGGAGAGGAGAGGAGAGGAGGAGGAGGAGGAGGAGGACCGCTTTCAGTGAACCAGCGGTGGTGCAGAGAGAGCATGGAGAGAGAGGTGGGGAGGGGGAGAGAGGAGAGAAAGACGGAGAGAGAGGGAGAGAGAGGTAGAAAGAGGGGGAGAGGGAGAGGGAGAGAGAGGTGGGGAGAGAGAGAGAGAGGGGAGGGAGGGAGAGAGACAGGGAGAGAGGGAGCGGAAGATAGAGAGGTGGAGAGAGAGAGAGAGAGAGAGAGAGAGAGAGAGAGAGAAGGATTTGGAGCCTTCTGGTTGGCTAGTTTTGCCGGTAGTAAGTCCAATAAATACAAATGTTTCTTTTGAAAGTTGTCTTTTGTTTTGCTTGTAATATCGTGGTTGTTTTCCCGGATTTCTTCCTTTATTGGACTTCCTGTGCTGGACCGAACCTCACGGTCCGAAACACGGATGCAGAACAGATCTGTGGACTTCGAATATATAGAAAGATACGATTGTTTCACTGTGTAAAATGAACCATCACACACACATCAGTCAAAAACAAACCACCTTTTGTGTCATTTCGCGCATTTTGTCCCAATTTGTTTCAAGTTTGAAAAATGCAAAATTCTGACACCTCGTGGTGAAATCTCAAAAGGAAGGTCGAGTATTTTAGAGACGCAAGTACACAGCTAGGATGGCTGCTGTTGCCCAGGCAGGCTGCTGCCGGGCTGTCATGTTGTTGTTGTTGTCGTGCTTTTGTTGACGACCGTCAGTCATCGGCGTTTGAAAACGCTGAAGCATTTGAAAACGCTGAAACAGCGCTCCCTGCAGGACGCCATCTGAACGGACCTCTTCCGCGCACCATTTACGGTCCAATCAGAGAAGGTGACGTTTGTGGACGTCGTATAATAGTCCGTCCAACCCGCGATGGTTGTTACCTCACATTTAACACGGTGTTCTTTCGCCGTCACCTGGCTCCAACAGCACAGTTGTGGTTCCACACCTCCTTTACAACGATTAGCGCCGCATGAAGCGACAACAGCGGCGCTTCATTGGTGTCACTGCGTTTTACGACGGTGCAGAACGCCTCACGTATGTTGTGGCATGTTTTCCAAGCAGCACTTGAACGCAGCACGGCAGCCCTACAGCTATCATGGCGTCTCCCATGAAGGGGCTTCGGTTGTGGAGTAAGTAGCCGCTGCTCTTGACCCGTGTCCACGACTGCAGAGTGCACATATCTCCCACCCGAGGAGCTGATCGAACCGGCTTCTGACAATGGGAACTGTTCACGCTAAGGTGAGCCCTGCGGCCGCCCCGCAGCGGCCTTTTGTGTCTTTGACAATGACCTCCTGGAGCGCCTGTGCTGGAGCCCGTGGCCCCCGAACTCGATGTTCCGATCGGGGCATTCCGAGAAAGCTGGGCAAAACCGTTGTTCCGTGAATTGTGGGCAGTATTAATCTTTTAAACACATGTTTCCAGTGCTGGCTGCTACATTTTCAAGATGGCCTGGCATTTCTGCCATGAAATAGCCGCTTATCGTCCTTTTGGTGGCGTTTTATGCATCTTTTAACGCGTCTTTGCGGCCCCTTTCAGGGTTTTATGAATGAAGGATTATTTGGGGTTGAGATTGTAAACGTTTAAAATCAGAATCTTTGTCAATTTTTGCATGAATAAAATGTCCCAGAAGACGTTGTCCATCAGCAAGGTAGCACGGTGGGAGGACACGTGATGCTCTGTTTTACAAGACAACTGTACTGAAATGATTTCCTGTGGTTCCATGTGGACGAACAATGTCCCCTGTGTATTTGCCTGGCTGTTGTAGTCGCTGGATCCCCTCCCCATGCACGGTCGGGACCTGGGCGTCAACCCTGATGACCTGGTTGAGACTCCAGAGGTAGAGCAGGAGGCCAAGCAGGAGATCCTGGAGAACAAAGATGTGAGTGCAGACACTGAAGCTGGTCACAGGGGATGCAGCCACGGGGGCCAGGGGGCTCTTGCAGAATGACCTGATTGTGTGTTTCAGCTGTCGGAATCAGAAATGTTTTTTTTAAAATGCAGTATTTTGTAAAACCATCGAAAAGAACCTCTTTATCTCCAGGTGGTTGTCCAACATGTCAACATTCAGGGTCTTGGAAGGACTAAAGAGGATCTCCTGGGCTATGAGATCTCGGATGTGTTTCATGCCAGAAACCTGATCGAGGTATGTACAGGCGGCTGCGAGGCGGCTGGAGAATATCTGGGGTTCTAACGGGTTCTCACCGATGTTTCTACAGGTGATGAAGAAGGCTCACGTGGCCCGGCAGCGCCTGCTGCGCCTGGGAATCTTCAAGGAGGTGGAAGTCCTCATAGATACGTCTGAAGGTAACGGACTGGATTCCTGATCTGTGGGATCCCACAGCTGATGTGATCGTGTGGCCTTTATTTCAGGTTCAGATGCCTTGCCCAACGGCCTGGACGTCACTTTTGAGGTGACGGAGATAAAGCGGCTGACAGGAAGTTACAACACCATGGTTGGCAACAATGAAGGGAACATGGTGAGAAGAGCCCATCAGACCCCCTGTAGGTGATTGGTGGTATTCATGATGCGGAACACTGTCTTCCCCAGGTGCTGGGTCTGAAGCTGCCCAATATGTTGGGCCGAGCTGAGAAACTCACCTTCCAGTTCTCCTACGGCACCAAGGAGACTTCATACGGGCTGTCCTTCTTCAAACCTCAGCCCGGCTCGTTTGAACGCAAGTAAGTCACTCGTGGACCAGCTCTCACAGGCCCCCTAGAGGCTTCTCCTGCCGTCCCACCCTGACCCGTTGTCCTCTGTTGCAGCCTGACTCTCAACCTCTACAAAGTCACTGGTCAGTTCTCGTGGAGCTCCTTAAAGGAGACGGACCGAGGCCTGTCTGCAGAGCTCAATGTGAGGGGCTGTGCTTGTTACCATGGATACATGGCATCGTTATCCTTCCTGTTGTGTCTGACATGTGTTTAGGAGCCGAATTGGATCAGGCCCCCCCGCCCCCATATCCCCGTTATTGTTTACAGCCCGGTCCCAGTAAATGTCCCCATAAGTGGACTGGATGTTCAACCCTTCCAGAATCAGATGGTCCTGACTGTCTGTTTCCCAGCCCGACCGTCTGTTTCCCCCCAGACTGTCTGTTTACCACCCCGACTGTCTGTCCCCCCCCGACTGTCTGTCCCCCCCCGACTGTCTGTTTCCCCCCCGACTGTCTGTTCCCCCCACCCCGACTGACTGTTTACCACCCCAACTGTCTGTTTACCACCCGGACCGACTATTTAGCACCCTGACCAACTGTTTTCCACCCTGACCTCCAGTTTCCTGTGGGCGGGACCAACCAGACGCTGAAGTGGGAGGGGGTCTGGAGGGAGCTGGGCTGCTTGGCTCGCAGCACGTCCTTCGCCGTGCGGGAGGAGAGCGGCCACTCATTGAAATCTGCCCTTTCGGTCTGTCCTGGACTCTGTTCCTTCCAGAATTATTGATCCCTCCTGTGAATGCTGAGCTCAGAACCGTCTCTGCTTTCAGCACACCATGTCAGTTGATTCCAGGAATTCTGCCATCTTACCCAGCAGAGGGGCCTTCTTCCGGCTCAGCCAGGTGGGTACTCGCAGAAACTCTCATTCCCCCTGGAGTCGTCAGCTGATGCAGGTCTTCTCACCCTGTAGGAACTGGCTGGATACACCGGAGGAGACGTCAGGTTCCTGAAGGAGGACGTGGAGCTGCAGGTCAACCGGCGGCTCTTCTGGGACTCGGTAGGTGCTGCTCGGTCTTCCACAGGAGTCTGAAGAGAATCTGAAGTCTTTTGGCCGCCGGAATCTCATCCTACAGATTTAAACATGACGGAGGTCCATTTGTGTCTGTAGGTGGTCTCTGCTTCTTTGTGGGCCGGGATGCTTTATCCTCTGGGAGGAAAAGCCTCCTGCATCGCTGACAGGTACATTTGTTCACCCACCTGAGCCGGAGGCCCCAAACGTTGGTTGGTTGCTGGCGTGGCGCCAAGCTGCACCCTCACTGCTTTGGTGTTTGTGTCCAGGTTCTACCTTGGGGGTCCCACCAGCATAAGAGGCTTTGGGATGTACAACATCGGCCCTCAGAGCGAAGGTACCAAAACCAGTGAATAGTTGCTCAACACTTGTCGCCATCCAGCTTTAGAACTGATGCAGTCTCCTGTTTGGCCTTGATGATTCAGTGTGTGAGGTGTTTTTGCTGCGTGACAAGGCTGCAGGCCCCCTTCAGGCCGCTAGAGGTCACCAACACCCCACAGAGCACCCTGAGCCTGTGTACTCATGTTTAGGGCCTTTTAGTCAAAACATTAAAGCTGCTTTAAAAAAGAGTATAGGAATGACTTAAAAGTGTGTGTGTGTGTGTGTGTGTGTTACAGGTGACTATTTAGGTGGAGAGGCCTACTGGGCAGGTGGCTTGCACCTCTACACTCCGCTGCCTTTCAGACCAGGCAAGGGGGGCTTTGGGGACCTTTTCAGGACTCACTTCTTCCTCAATGCAGGGAATCTGTGCAACCTGAATTATGGTGGGTTCACGAATCCTAAACCAGAGTCTTAAACCCCCCGGTGGAGGAAAACTCTGCTGAAACCACTAAGAAGTTGGAAACGAGTATTTGAGTGAAGGTCTATGTGCAGGTGATTGCCCCCGGACCCACCTTCAGAGGCTTGCTGAGTGCATCCGCTGGTCGTACGGAGCTGGAATTGTGCTGCGGCTTGGCAACATTGCGCGCCTGGAGCTGAACTACTGTGTGCCAATGGGAGTCCAGAGTGGAGACAGGTATGCTTGTTCCCACTGCTTCCCAGTGGTTTAATTCTGAATGGTCGGCAGGCGAGGCTTCCACTAGAGCCAGACTTGAGCGTTATTTACAAGCCTGACGTCTGCTGGAGCAGCAACACGGCACGCTTGTTGTGTACACGTGTTGTATGTTGTACCCATGTGACCGCCATGGTGTCGGAGGGCCCGATGGACCCGTAACTGTGCGTCTGTGTGTTTCAGGATCTGCGACGGCGTCCAATTTGGAGCAGGAATCCGCTTCCTGTGAACTGGGAGGTGTTAAAGGGACAGTGTTATGTTGCGCCGCATGCGTCATCGTCAGTGAGCGGTTGGTACGAGCGTGTCGGAGAAAATCTGGTCCCTACAGCCTTCAGGAGACGTCTGCAACAACCTGCAGGAACCACAGCACCATCGATCCCAGTAAAGCTCCCTCATCCGCTTCCCCAACTCACAGTTGTTCAACGTTCAGGGACGTTTGTCCTCTTCCTGACGCGTTCCCGTCTGAGTGGGCGAAGCGGAGCGGCCGCTGGCAGCAGAGCGGTCCGTGGACGGGTGTGTTGAGCTGTCCTGCTGCCTCTGTCCACCCTCACCCTGAATAAAGAGTCATAGCCTGCTCCCCTCTCTGGCTCTGTTGGGAGGAGAGTGTGTGTAGAGAGAGTGACACTGTGTGTGTGTGTGTGTGAGAGAAATTGTCACTGTGAGTGAGAGTGAGAGAAATTGTCACTGTGAGTGTGTGTGTGAGAAATTGTCACTGTGAGTGAGAGTGAGAGAAATTGTCACTGTGAGTGTGTGTGTGAGAAATTGTCACTGTGAGTGAGAGTGAGAGGAATTGTCACTGTGAGTGTGTGTGTGTGTGTGTGTGTGTGAGAAATTGTCACTGTGAGTGAGAGTGAGAGAAATTGTCACTGTGAGTGTGTTTGTGAATGTGTAAGATAGTTTGTGTGTGTGTTTTCATACCCGCCCAGGGCAGATAGAACCTGTGTCGGGCAGCTGGATGTGGATGAGCGTTATCAGCTGATCCGTGCGCGTGTGAGCTGCGGTCGTGCAGACCCTCAGGCAGGAGTGAAACCTTCTTTAACCTTCAACCAACTAATTAAAACCAATATTAACTTTCAGTTTTGAGCCGTTTCCTTTTTGAGAAACCGCCACTCGTACTTTGCCGATGTATTGGACGTGAACGCGCACTGTAATCGGTGGACGCGCACGTACAGTAGCTGACGTCACATGCTGCTGAGTCCAGTATAAGGCTGCTGGAGGGGGGCGAGACCACGTCCACTCTTTCCCAGGCCCACGTCGACGTGCACACGCGGCCTCGCGCGCGCAGGTCGAGCTGAAGTCACATTTATGGTGCGTCTCTGAAAGACTCCAACGCCGCCATCATGCTGTGGACTGCGAGTCAAGCCTTGAGGAGATTCTCCAGCTCGTCCGTGAGTATCCGTCTGTGCTCCGTGCGCGGTGGTCCACGCGTCCCCTTTCATGCACGACAGCTGATGTTGACGTGATTGCGAGTCACTCTCCGTGTCCAACTCGTTGATGCCTTTTCGGTCACGCGTGCGGAAGGATGGCGTTGGCCACGCAGCGTGCGTGTGCTCTGACGCGCTTTACTGTACACCCGGTGAAGGAGTTGCATCAGCCCGGGAGCGCCACGCTGGACATGAGTTCTAATCCCGGGGAGTCCCCGGCCCCCTCACCCGGCCGGAAAGCTGCTTGTAACCAATGACCGTAAATGCATCACACAGCAGGTCGGAAAACGGGGCACTTTGATAGGCGCGCGAGAAACCTGACACCTGCACGCGAGTCCACGTGTAGCTGCAGACGGATCCGCGTGCATCGGGACTGCTTCCTCTGTACCCATGTAAACAACAATATTTGGAAGATTTAAGGAATATTTGTCCATCTGCGGCCGCGAGCCTTCACTTACAGCCGCGCCAGTAATCTAGATCTACGTCTAGGATCCCAATCTGGCGGATTTAACATCGGCGCTCGGAGTTAAACTATAATGTAACTCCACTTGCCGCCGCAGTATATCACATCTCACCGAAGTACAGTTATCCTATGGTCTTTAAATGCAACACCCCTGTGGACGCGGTTGGTGCACCCCGGGGAGCTGGTAACTGTTCAGGTTCCTACCATCATTTCCAATTAATGACCTCGTTTTATTGTGAAAGGGAGGTTTATGTTGAGCTTTACCTTAATAGCTAGATAACACCCAGAGAGAAGCCAGCTGCCACCAGGAAGCTGGATTCCCAGTTTAGGTGGAGCTGCCTTTGGCCTGGATGCTGTCCAGGTCCTTGGAGTCCAGGTAGATGGCCTTGTCTTGTCTGGCCATCGAGGACTCCTATATACCAACAAGGGCCTGCTGGTCCTCTGCCAGGACACAAGCTGTGCCTCTCTCTGATGGTGGCTCTGGAGGTCCAGGCTCTCATCCAGCCAGGCCGGCCTGTCTCTTTGCACCCAGCAGTTCCTGTAGCCTTGCACGTGTTTGCTTGTGTCCTCCATGTCGGACGAGCTGGTGGTTGCCAGGCAGATGTGAAAGCTGTGGGGGCTGTTGTTGCCCAGTGCACCTGTCCTAGACCAGGACCACCAACTCATGGTGGTCTATACAGTGGTTGGCCTGGTCCACATGGCGTGGCTCAATCAGCAGGTGGCTGTCTTCACATGCGGGACGCTGCTGAATTTTTTTGGGACGAATAAGACAGACTGGGGGGTGGGGGTGGAACCACATATCACACGCACTGAAATGCAGATATCCTATGGTCTTTGAATGCGACATCGCTGCCAGGGACTGGTTGTATGATGAATCTCTTGACCAGACGATGGGAAGCAACTGGCGATTTTGCCAAAGCTGATGTCTTCCCTCTGGATTTATCCAGAGAGAGAGTTCTTGCTGCCGGACCTGCATCTGTTCCCGTAACAACCATTCAACACAGAACCGGGCAGAAGCTGAGTAAACACTGTTCTTTCTATGTGCGCTGCAATTTCCCATTCCAATCTGGGTTTAATCGGAACGTTGATGAGCAAAACACGGTGACTCAGAGTTTGCAGTCCAGTGTGATAGTTAGCTGTTTAGTTGCTGTTTATCGTACTTTACTGGCCTGTTGCACAATCAGAGTTGATCACATTTAATTAAACATTAAACAAGCCAGAGCTAGGTGAAGACTGTAGACCAATCCTAGGCTGACACCCGAAACCTCAGAGGAACTCGGCTTCGACCAAACACCATCAACCGTTTTGCTGACTCTTAACATCAGACCAAGTGTTGAGCAGACTTTAGAGGTTGTGGTTTGGAGATTCCGACTGGTTCCATGTGTGGTTTGACCTCCTAGGTGTTTGGCAGATCCCCTGCTGGTCCTGGGTCCAGCTCTCCCAGTTATATAACCACCACTGCAGCTAGACAAGCAGGCAGCACACTGGTGGTGTTCCTGGTTGAACTGGTGCTTGATTGAACATTAATGTGTATATTTCCTTCACAGCATTATTACCAGAACAAGCTGAAGCTAGCCATCATTGGCCAGAGCCAGTTTGGCCAGGAGGTTTACACCAGCCTGAGGAAGCAGGGTCACAAAGTGGTGGGTGTCTTCACTGTCCCTGACAAGGATGGCAAGGCCGACCCCCTGGGTGAGTTGCCGCCCTTCCCTATGCTCTGTGCACCCACAGGTGCTTCTGCCTGTTCAGTCACCTCTGCTGCTGAGGAAGAACAGGGTCCGGAACCCTGTAGCTGTGTTGGACTCTAAAGTCTGTCTGAACAAAGGCAGGCGTTGATCCTGGGCCAGGATAGGGGCCCCATTGTCTGAGGGGGAGGCCCTGTGTGGCCCCGAGGTGCCGGCCCTCAACCTGTGGGCCACAGCAATGGTGGCAGGAAACATCAACATGGTTGATCAGCTGCCAGCCAGGACTATATCATCTGCACTCACCTGGGCTGACTCGGGTCGCTGCACCACCTGCTGACAGACAAGACAGGAGGAGGTGGAAATGGGCCAGTGACGAGCTCTGGCTGATGCTCGTAGTCTGGTGTAGCAGTCAAGTCTCAACATCTTTTAACCCTCGTCTTCCTGCCTTGCAGCCGTGGCAGCGGAGAAGGACGGGACGCCTGTGTTTAAGTTCCCCCGGTGGCGGGTGAAGGGAAAGGCCATCCCAGAGGTGGTGGACGCGTACAAGGCGGTGGGGGCCCAACTCAACGTGATGCCCTTCTGCTCTCAGTTCATCCCCATGAGCGTCATCGACCAGCCCAAGCACGGCTCCATTATTTACCACCCCTCTATCCTGCCGCTGCACAGAGGAGCATCGGCCATCAACTGGTGAGGAGGAGGAGGGGGCTCTGGTGGCTCACTGCAGTTACTGGTTCCCGTGGGAGGGGGCTCGGTTTTTAGGCAACTCGTTTCTTATCTCTTCTCTTGCGAGCATGTCTCTTCTCCACCCATGCTATCGCGCCGCTCCCGTTATCACCACTTTAAATGAGTGGCTTCTGCTTGGGCTCAAACATCAGACGTTACTGCTGCGCTTTTATGCAGAGAAAGGGTCACGGGGAGGGGTCACAATGGGCGAAGTCAGGGCCACCCCTGGACAGGTCCTTGGCCCAACCAACCAACCAACCAGTCTTTATCAGCATCTGTTACAATCAAAATTGTCTTCAGGCGCTTTCCAGAATCCCAGGGCCTGACCCCAGACAAGCAACAGTGGCAGGAAAAACTCCCCTTTATCAGGAAGAAACCTTGAGCAGGACCAGGCTCATGTAGGGGGATCCTCCTGCTGATTGCTGGCGGGGGGGGGGGGGGGGGGGGTGTCAGGTAGAGGAGAGAACAGGCAGAGCTCGGTACAGACAGATGCCAACCATTCAGGGCCAGACCCCGGGGGTCAGAGCCAGGACTCCTGGCAGGACTGGCTCATCCATCGCATAGGGTGAATGTTTATTACCCGATACTGCTCAGTCACGCTCCGCCTCGTGTGTGTGTGTGTGTGTGTGTGTGTGTGTGTGTGTGTGTGTGTGTGTTGTGTGTGTGTGTGTGTGTGTGTGTGGCAGGACTCTTATCCACGGTGATAAGAAGGCTGGTTTTACGGTGTTCTGGGCTGATGATGGGCTGGACACTGGACCAATCCTGCTGCAGAGGGAGTGTGCTGTGGAGTCCAATGACACTGTGGACTCGCTCTACAACCGCTTCCTCTACCCTGAAGGCATCAAAGCCATGGTATCAGCTCATTCTTACTCAGGTGGCCAGAGCCTTGTCGCGGGTCATTCAGGTCCAGCACCAACATACTCCTGATTGCAGGTGGAGGCGGTGCAGCTCATTGCTGATGGGAAAGCTCCTCGCATTCCACAAACAGAGGAAGGAGCAAGTTACGAAGGCATTCAGAAGAAGTCCAATGCCAAGGTGAGTCCTCCCAGCAGCCCAGACCTCAGACACACCTCAGAACCTCCAATTTAGTGTCTCAGGACATGGTAGAACATGATGGAAAGGGTCACCGTTGCTCTCTGGTGAGCTGATAAACTGCACTGGTTCGGTGGTTCACTTCTCCACCACCATGGAGAAGATGGCTGATCACTGTAGCAATCACATTCATGAAAGTGTGGTGGAAAGCAATGGAGAGCAGATTCACCTGGAGCCAGAGCTTCAGGAGGGTCCAGGACCTGGATACAAGCATCACAGTCCTGCTGTCAAACAGATTGGAGGACCTGCCCTGATGACACCCCGCAGAGTCTGGACGAAGAGTGGAGAAGCTCAAGGACCAAGCTGCTGCAGCTCCAGGCACAGGTGTCCACTCCGTGATGATTGGAGCCCCCCAGGTTCATCAGGTCAAGGAGCAGGGGAAGGAGCAGGCCCAGGATCAGGGCTCGGATGCACCGTTTAATCCTGGATGTTTATCCAGTTCGGTTTTCCTTCTCCTACCACAGCTCCGGTGAAATGCCTCCCAGTTTTTAGCTGAGGCTGCAGGAATACGTTCTGCCAGGTTCTTCTGCAGCCACCAACCCAGCTGATCCATGCCACCGGTTCCTCCTGAACACATACAGTTATTCCAAAGCTTCCTGTAACACAGCACTAAGTATCAATGGCAGGTTCCCTGGAAACAGGTGTCCAAGAAAATGGGAGGGGGGCAGGTTTCACTTTTCCGTCGGAGCTACATGCTCAGCAGTGCGTCTAAATTTACTGTTCCTGTTCCAGAGGGTTCCTTTCCCACGTATCTGTTGGCTTACTTCCCAGAAATGTGTGAGCCAGCCCCCAAAGCTCAAAGCCTCCATGTTAATGTGTTACTCTGCAGGTTGACCTGGCCCAGCCGGCTGAAGCCATCCACAACTGGATCCGTGGCCACGATAAAGTCCCTGGTGCCTGGACTGTTATTGGTGGCCAGGTATGTTTGCAGAGGAGCGCTCAGAGCAGGACTCTGCAATGATCACATGAGCAGCACGAGTGGCCTGATAAGGTGACTTTTAATTGATACTCTATTGTGCTTGTGTCCCTCTGGGTTGGCCTTCAGTCTGTGACTCTGTATGGCTCCTCCATGTTGGGGGGGGCCGTGCCGGCCGGTCAGCCGTTGGAGCTAGAGGGGGTAACGCAGCCGGGCTTGGTCACCAAGAGCGGGCTGGTCCTGTATGGAACTGATGGGAAGGCTGTGAGTGCTGAGGAGACCAGAAGCAGGAGTATCTCTGTGGCTCCGCGACTCAACCTTGTGTGTCGGCTCCACAGGTGCTGGTGAAAAACCTGCAGTTTGAAGATGGAAAGATGATCCCGGCTTCCAAGTACTTCTCCTCAGGGGAAAGCTGCAGCGTGGAACTGAACGAAGAAGAGTTGAAGATCGCAGCAGACATTAAGGCAGGTTGGGTTTAGGAGCTGAGCTGGTATCTGACACTGGTCGTGTCACGTGTGCTGTGTCCTTTCATCACAGAACATCTGGAAAGGTATCCTGAGCAACGTTCCAGCCATTGAGGACACCACAGACTTCTTCAAGGCTGGAGCCGCCTCCATGGACGTGGTCAGGTGAGGACTTAGGCCGGTGCCAGGTAGCGCCAGTGCCACGGTGGCACTGCCACGCTGATCACCTCTGGTGTCCAGGCTGGTTGAGGAAGTGAAGCAGAAGTGTCCCGACATCCAGCTGCAAAACGAGGATGTGTACATGGCCACCACCTTCCAAGGTTTCATGCAGCTGTTGGTCCGCAAGCTTCGAGGAGAGGACCAGGAGGACGAGTTGCTGGTCAACTACGTGAGTGTGCCGCCTGCAGTCCTCTGACGTCACCTGTGGCGGCGTCACAGTCCCGGCGGGTGTTTGATGGTGCGCTCGCTGTACTGCTGCCAGGTGACCAAAGATGTGAACAACATGACGGTAAAGATGCCCAACCAGTGCTTCATCAACGGCAGGTTTGAGGATGCTGAGAGTGGGAAGACCTACGATACCATCAACCCTATGGACGGATCGGTGAGTGTGTGTGTGCATTTAACCTCTGTGTGTGTGAGTTTGACCTCTGTGCCACCGTCCAGGTGATCTGTAAAGTCTCCTACGCCTCCGTGGGGGATGTGGACCGGGCAGTGGCTGCTGCCAAGGAAGCCTATGATAATGGCCCCTGGGGCAGGATGAACCCCAGAGACAGAGGTAGTCTGCTCTACAGGTATGTAGCACCACCTGGAGGGCACCAGCAGTACTCGTGACAGTCATTATTATGAATAATAAAAACGGGGATCATGGTCGTACCAGTGAGGTTCTCATGTGTTGAAAGGGAACGATGATGAGGGCATCTCAGTAAAGTCTGAGCATCTGTCCATGTCCTGCACTGGTCTTTGTCTCTGTCAGACTTGCAGACCTGATGGAGGAACACCAGGAGGAGCTGGCCACCATTGAGACCATGGACTCTGGAGCCGTGTACACGCTGGCTCTCAAGACACATGTGGGCATGTCCATTCAGACGTTTCGATACTTTGCTGGCTGGTGCGACAAAATCCAGGTAAGTTTAAGGACCCCCCCACACACACACACATACACACACACACACACACACTCCTTGCGCGTCTCCTAGCAACACCATTGTGACGATGACATCTATTTTGACATGTGCAGGGGAAGACGATCCCCATCAACCAGGCCCGGCCCAACCGGAATCTGACCTTCACCAAGAAGGAGCCTCTGGGGTAAGTGTTGGAAGAAATGGCCCCTCGGCGCAAGCACATGGCTGCGTGTGCTGGTCTTGCAGTATTTCTGAGGACCTGTTGTTGCTGCTGCAGCGTGTGTGCCATCGTCATCCCGTGGAATTACCCCTTGATGATGCTGGCCTGGAAGAGTGCTGCCTGTCTTGCTGCTGGAAACACCCTGGTCCTTAAACCGGCACAGGTGGGCCTGGAGAGGCTTTGGTCTCTCACACACACATGTGCACAGGTGCTTGTATTAAACGACTGACACCCCTCTGGGCTGCTGTTTCCATGGGTTCAGGTGACTCCGCTGACGGCCCTGAAGTTTGCTGAGCTGTCAGCCAAAGCTGGAATTCCAAAGGGAGTCATCAACATCCTGCCAGGATCAGGTAGTGATCTTCCCCCATTCATGACGCTCCGCGTCCAGAAGCTGCAATTCCTGGAATTGTTAAAGGCGGCTGATCCCTCTGACCTTCCACGTGCACAGGCGGTATGGTGGGACAGCGTCTGTCTGAGCACCCGGACATCCGTAAGCTGGGCTTCACCGGCTCCACGCCCATCGGCAAGCAAATCATGAAGAGGTAGCGGCCTGATGCCCGCCGGTGCGGCGAGCCACACCCCTTCCTGTTGTTATTGTTGTTTTGTGTTTGTTCCAGCTGTGCCGTCAGCAACCTGAAGAAGGTTTCTCTGGAGCTCGGGGGAAAGTCGCCTCTCATCATATTCAGTGACTGTGACATGGATAAAGCTGTTCGCATGGTGAGAGACCCCCGACCCCTGACCCTTGACCCCTGGCACACAGACTGTTGTGACTGAAGACATGTAAAAGTGACCTAACAATTTACTTTTAGATGTATCTGCTGAATATTAGACACAGCTCAAATGTCAATGAGACTTCCTGCATGTAGCAAATGTGCTGCGCTGCTCACTAACACAAGACTGAAGCTGCTCAGCTCTTCCCAAAGGTTCCTGCAGGGAAATCCCAGGTGAGGGGTATGTAGACTCCTGATCACTCTTGTGTGATCTTCCTTAGGGCATGAGCTCAGTCTTCTTCAACAAAGGGGAGAACTGCATCGCAGCAGGTCGCCTGTTTGTAGAAGAGTCCATCCACGACCAGTTCATCAGCAGAGTGGTGAGTGGGCCACGTCCCCCCGGATCAGCACCTGACTGAGGTCACTAAAGGGCGTCGTGTCCTGACAGGAACTCCTAAATGCTTGTTCTTCCTCTGAAAGGTGGACGAGATAAAGAAGATGAAAATTGGAGATCCACTAGATCGCTCCACAGACCACGGCCCCCAGAACCACAAGGCCCACTTGGACAAGTTGCTGGAGTACTGTGAGGTGGGGTTGAAAGAGGGTGCCACGCTGGTGTACGGGGGCAGGCAGGTGGACCGGCCAGGTATGATGAAGACTCTCGTCAAGGCGCCTTACGCCCAATAATGTGTAGCCATCAAAGTGTTCCTGGTCTTTAATAGTGAGTGTGGAACCAGTTAATGAGCCAGTCAGGTGTGTCACTGACGGTGGTTCCACTACTTACTGCTTCACCTCTGACGTTGCTCATTCAGTGTTTACACACAGGCTTTTTCATGGAGCCCACGGTCTTCACCAATGTGGAAGACCACATGTTCATTGCCAAAGAGGAGTCCTTTGGTCCAGTCATGGTGGTGTCCAAGTTCCAGGACGGGTAAGTGGTCAGGTGAAGAGCCTACCGTGGTACTGTTGAAATGACCACTCAGGGTTCCTGGTGTGCTGCTCCGTCCTCCAGGGATGTCGAAGGAGTGCTGCGGAGAGCCAACGATACGGAGTACGGGCTAGCATCCGGGGTCTTCACCCGTGACATCAACAAGGCCATGTACGTGAGCGAGCGCCTGGAGGCTGGAACCGTCTTTGTTAACACCTACAACAAGACCGACGTGGCCTCGCCCTTTGGGGGCTTCAAGCAGTCTGGCTTTGGCAAAGATCTGGGTGAGGAAACAAGGAGGTCCTCGCCTCAGAAAATACCGTTGACCAGACCTTTGTGCTGACTGTTTTGCTCTCCATCTCATCCACAGGTGAAGACGCTCTGATGGAATACCTCAAGACTAAAGCTGTGACTGTGGAATACTGAGACAAATCTGCCCTGATGAACTCCTTCTGTATCACCCGAACCCTGTCTGTGCATGTGTGTGCGTGCACAAGAGAGTATGACTGACATCCATGAACACCTGAAGTCCTGGATTTGGCTCCTCTGGGGACCCAAACTGTGGCAATGGCCTCTCAAAGATGACATTAAGACTTTTTGTTTGCCCAGTTTCTCATTGTCTTTTCACCTGTGATGTCTCCGCTTTTCGCCCTCCACCCTTTGCTCTTCAATGTTAACCTCCCACCGTACCCTCTACTCTTCCCTCTTTACTTCACCCCTCTACCCTTCAATCTCTGCTCTTCCCTCTTCACCACTCTGATGTTCACCTTCCGCTCTTCGGTCTAACTTTACATCATTTGGCTCTTTCGCACTTTCTGAGCTGCTGTTCGGAATGGACCCAGATGTCAACCCATCTTCTGCTGATCTGAATGATTCTTCCGGTTCCCAGCTGATCAGACGGAAAACCAGCCCGTCACACATCTCTGAACACTCAAAAACGCTTGTTAATCATCTGTTTGAAGTCCAGACTTTAAGTTTTCACCCTCAGAAGTTTTATTTTCATTCAAGAATTAAAAAGATTCTTTTTGCAAAGCTTTTGAGGCGGAAGCATGACCAGATGTGTCCTGCTGGACATTTTAAGACCCTAACATTGGTACAACGGCTGAAGCCTTGAGCCGGGTTCATCTGTGCTGCTGTTGCCGCGTGACTGTTCTGGCTGTTTCCTGCTGCGACCGGCTCGGTTTTACTGGCCCACTCAGAAGCAGCGCAAGTCGACAGCTGAATTCATGTTTCAATGCACAAATTAGCCTTTTTGTAAATAGGTTTTTAAACAAAGGGAGAAGTTGTGGCTCTATCTTCAGACAGGACTGCTGCTGTGGGAAACACCAGTTCAGCATTTCCAAGCCCGGCCGGTGGAAACGTGGCTGCTGTACTGGCACCGGGTCCAGCGTCCAGACCTGGACCCGTGATAATCCCTCCTCGTTGTGAACATCAGGGATCAGCTGTGATGGGAGGAAGCTTCAGAATTATGCAAAATAAATCACTGAGATATGAATTCATCCTTTTTTTATGACATTTTCTGAAGCACAGCTCAGAAAAGACCTGTGGTTATACTGGTGGGCAGACAGGGAGTGTTACTGGTTTTAAATGAGTCATGTTGATCTGATCTGGACAGGAAGATCAGGAGCAAAAGAATGTCCGACCTGTGGAGGCAGCGCGACCCCCCCCCCAACCCTGGATCCGTTCACCTGTGGCCCAACTGGAACTGTGAGACACAGGTGTGCAGCAACGTTTCTCCTCCCACGAGCCCTCCCAACCACCAAAGCTACACACATTCACCACCGAGCCGCAGGGAACCTGGTGAAACAGGACCTCTGGACAATTTGACTCAGCGGAGCCACCTGTCCTCCCTGGAGACAGGGACGTCTGGATCCAGCTCCCCCGACTCTGCCGCACCTTCACCGAGACGTTTGCAGTTTTAGACGACAACGTTTAGAAGATACTGAAGAGAAAGGATTTGGTCATGGGGTCACAGGGCCTCCGAAGGCTTTCCTGTGGTGCTCTTCTCTGACTGTTCCTTTAAAAAGGCTCCTGCAGGAACGGTGAGGAGGAAGCTGTGGTCCATGGCCTCCTGAGAAAGAGCCTCACAGCAGAGCAGTCAAAGTTCTCCCTGCTGGCTCAGCACCTGAATGTTGGCCTTCTGCTTCCCGCCTTTGTTGCTGGGGAGTCGGAGGTTCTTCTCTGTAATGGTGCGCTCTTCCTCGGACTCATCCTCAGAGCTGGAGGTCTCCTCTTCACCCCCCCAGTCACTCTCGGACCCGCTCAGCTCCACCAGCGCCACGTCCTGGTGAAGCAGAGGACTCTGTGAGATCAGCTACTCCCTCACATGAAGGGAGAGGCAGTTGGAGAAGACACTCACCATTTCTATGACCCTCTGACCTTGGTCCACCTGCTCTATATCAAAGAGTCCAGCAGGAGCCTCCTCCATTTGCTGTCTCAGCTTCTCATTGGCCTCGGCCATCTGGGGCAAGAAGGTCTGCAGCCTCTCCAACACTGAAGCACACAACAACCACAGGTCACACTTTGGTTTGGTCCTTTGAGAGCAGGAGAGGACGATGGACAGGTGCATCCTCACCGTTGCTCCTGGGGACTCGCTGGGTCTGCAGGGAGGAACCAGCCTTTGGTTTGAGGAGGAGCTTCTCAGTGAGACCTGAGGAACCAACAGGTTGACCATCAAAAAGATACAACACCGACAACCCTGTTCAGTGTGTGTGTGACAAAATAATTATGCGACATATAATTAGAGACAAGCTTACATTGGTTAACAATAACGATGTGAAGGACATCAAGATTCTCACAGTCAAACTACTATAGAAACTACAGCAAAGGTTCTCTGATTTCCCAGAGCCGTGCGTGTGCGCGTAGCTGCTCTGCGTAGTGTTTCGGGACAACTCCAGCAAAGTTGCTCTTTAATTCCTCTTTTATTCTTCCTGCATTAAGATGAAAGTGGACTCTGTGTCTTCGATGTCTACAGATTGGACCGTTTAATCCCCCAATGCTCGACATTTAGCTTGTTGTGGCTAGTTTTAGAGTTCTTTTTACTTATTAAAACACTCGTCGTCCTTTCTGAGCGTTTAAAGCGGCGGTTTTAACTCCAACACCGACCTTGGCCGCTGCCGCAGCGCAGCAAAGCTTCAGACGTCTCCTTCTGGTCCGTTAATTCCATTTCAGCCTCGCCGGGATCGAGTCTTCCCCAACATGTGTCTCGCAGCTGAAAGTCACATCCGGTTTGAAGGTTCGGAAGTGACGTGGGTTACGTCCTGTAGCGCCCCCTGGTGTTGTGGAAGACAGACGAGATGGACTATTGTCGCTGTTTAAACGCCTGCCTGGAAAATTAAGAGCCGCAACAAGTATCCATGATTAACACACAGAAGGACAATTAATATAAGCGTTAAGATTCTATCATGAACACGAGAAGCTTCTAGTGAGGTCTTTTTTGTAGTTCCAGTGCACTAAACCCGCCCCTTGTAGGCGGAGTGGGTTTTTGTTTTCAAGCTCGCGGAACGCATCTTCGCCGCATAGACGAGCTGTGCGGCTAGGAGTTCCAGACGCGTCGGGCTTCCTCCTCACCTCCGTTCCTGTCGAGGTAATGTGCCAGAGGGTATAAAGTCTCCTCTGCTCGTTCATAGTCAGCTACAAGTGTGTGACTCGATGCCTTCCGACCGCAGCCTTGTCCCGATGGACGCGCCAGGTCGAAGGACTCTTCCGGTCCTGTGATTTACAAAGCTAGCTAACACTACTGCCTGCTAGCTCCCATAAACAAACAGAAGCCACTTTCAGTTCCTCTCGGGCCTTTGCTCAGTCAATATTAGCTCGATTAACATTCGGCTGCTGCGATAACATAAGCCGAGCAGCGTAATCCAGTGCAGGTAGGCGTGTAAGAGAAGGGAGCCGAAATTGGACCCGAAGAGGTACTCAGCGTTGGGAAGCTTGGAAAGCTGTCCCTGTGCTCCAGCTGTGCCTTCGCCCTTCCTGTCCAAACCCAGAAGGTTCTGATGTGAGAAAGGCTCCGCTTTTGCCATTTTTGCAAGTCCAACCTGCTCCAGACTCTCTTTTCCTGTCCGGTGTGTAGAATTCCTGCTCGAGCCTCTGGCATGGATCCTGTTCCCGAGCCGGAGTAGAGCAGCTGGCGGGAGATGAAACGGCGCACCTGAAAAGCGCATCATGAGTGGTCCAAGACTGGGTGCAGATGTGGGGGAGTACCTTGGCTCTAGTCTGGCTCTGCCCCTCAAGCCTCTCCTCTCTGGCTGGCTCAGCTCTCTCTTCCACACTATGGTCCCTACCGGCTACTCCAAGCTGCAGGAGGAGCGCTTGTCCATGGTGGATCTGGGGCCGGAGGCTGTCCCGGTCCACAATGGCTACAGGCAGGAACCATCCCACGTAGAAGGCCGGCGGCTACTGGATCGAGCCGCCCGGTCCTCCATGACGTTATCCGACCCTGCGGACGGAGCCTATTCTGAGACGGACCCCATGCTGGGCGAGAGGCGGCTCTCTGCCGATGAGACGGACGGACGGGACGAAGATGATGAGGATGAAGGCCCGGGGTCTGGTGTGCACAACATGCCCAAAGAGTCGCCGCTGGCCATGGCGTTGCAGATACTGGTGCCCTTCCTACTGGCTGGATTTGGAACTGTGTCAGCTGGAATGGTGTTGGATGTGGTGCAAGTGAGTCCAACTGCTTGAACCGACAGGAGTCTTGTCTGTCTGACTGACTGACGGACCGACTGACTGACTGACTGACTGACAGTTCTCATTGTGTTTGTGAGGACATGGAAATTAGAGATTCCAATAACACATTTAGGTGGGAAAGTAATGATAAAATGGGGTTTTAGTGTTCTTCCACTCTCTGTATTGGACCCCAGCTGTGCTGGACTGGACCTGGATGGTTTCCTCTCCTCTCCTTTCCCCTCCTTTCCCCCCCCCTCTGTTTACAGGTATCGCCGCCTTCGGAGCTGCATGATGACCTCTTGCCCCGCTGACCCGTTGTATAGTGTATTTTTGTGTGTGTTTCTGTGCTCTGTGCCTCTCCTCTCCTTCTCTTCTCTTCTCTCTCTTCTCTTCTCTTCTCTCTTCTCTTCTCTTCTCTTCTCTTCTCTTCTCTTCTCTTCTCTTCTCTCTCTTCTCTTCTCTTCTCTTCTCTTCTCTTCAACCTGTCCTCTCTTCTACCTGTCCTCCTGCCCCTTCTCCTCTCTCTTTACCCAGCCGGCCATCAGCAGGAGGGTCCCCCTACATGAGCCTGGTCCTGCTCAAGGTTTCTTCCTGTTAAAGGGGAGTTTTTCCTTGCCACTGTTGCTTGTCTGGGGTTAGGCCCTGGGATTCTGGAAAGCGCCTTGAAACAATTTGGATTGTATAAGACGCTATATAAAAAAAGATTGATTTGATTTTGATTGATTTGATTAATGACAGCGTGTACTGTAAGTCTGATCTTAGTTCTTCCTGTCACCAACAGCACTGGGGGGCGTTCCAGTACATTACAGAGATTTTCATCCTGGTTCCAGCTCTGCTCGGACTCAAAGGAAACCTGGAGATGACTCTGGCCTCGAGGCTGTCCACAGCGGTGAGACACGAGCGTTTCCTTTTAGAGGCTTGGCACCACAGGCTAAAGCTAACATTCCCTCTGCTCGAGCAGGACAGGGCATCTCAAGCAACCCCAGGCTAGGGGACTGGTTGAGTGACACCATGAGTGACGCCATGCCTGTTGAGCGCGTGTCCGTCATTGGTGGGGGACATGTTCAGTGTCCTGTGTGGCTGCAGGTCAACGTTCTTCTCACTTTTTCACCCTCCAGCTGAGTTTATTGTTTCAGCCATGTGCCGTTCTTCTGAGCTGCTGGGTCATGGTTAGTCTTGAGGGTTGGGGGTTAGCCCAGCACTGCAGTGACCCCCTTGTTTGTGGACCCCCTACACTGGTCTTGTCCAGCTTGTCTCCACAGATGACGCTTCCGTAAGAACACACATGCGTCTGAGTTGCTTTCCCTTATTAGAAACAGATGGCTAAATGCTAGCTGCTGCTAAAACACAGCGAGGGTCGCGTTTGTCTTGGCGAAATCTCGTAATACACCCTGGTGATCTCAGTCTCCTGTCTGCCCTGAGCTCCCAGCATGCACTCTGTTTTCACACTGCTGCGTCAGCGCTCTGTTTGTCTTTTTCAAACTGGGCGGAGCTCCAGCAACGCCGTCCAACACCAGGTCTCCAGCCCAAGAGGCTGCCACTCCCCCCTCCTTTAGTAGGTCTCCTCCACCCCGTTTGGGCGGCGCAGAATTCCTCCTCCCTGAGTCAACTTAAACAGCTTCACCGTCATTAGAACTGAACAAACCACCATTGTTTGCCTGTCAGAACCAGCTGAAAGAGAGCTGCTTTTATGGGAGCATTTTGGGGGAGTCGCACTGGGAAGACTGGTGCAGTACTAGTTCTGTGGTGGACTGAAGACCTCTGGTCTTAACCTCATATAGTCCGTCCAACTTCTTCTCCTTTACTGTCTTACCCAGGTCAATGTTGGGAAGATGGACTCTCCCATAGAAAAGTGGAACCTCATCATAGGAAACCTGGCTTTGAAGCAGGTACGTCTACCCCTGCTCCTCATCCAGCTGGAGCCCTCATTCTCAGTTTCCAATTCCTGTCTCCTCCCCACCCAGGTGCAAGCCACCGTGGTGGGGTTCCTGGCTGCCGTCGCAGCGGTGGTGCTGGGCTGGATCCCGGAGGGGAAGTTCCAGATGAGCCATGCTGTGCTGCTGTGCTCCAGCAGCGTGGCCACAGCCTTCATAGCCTCCCTGCTCCAGGGTAAGCACACAATGGTGGGCCACTGGGGGCCGGCAACAAGGACAAAACACACACAACAGGTGCCTTCAGGCAGGCGGGTCCAGGTCTCGGAAGGATGAAGGAAAGACGGAGATGGAGAACTAAACGGGACCAACGCTGGAGCCCTGGCAGTCACGAGGGCTGGGAGGGGCGGTGTCCTCCAGGACTTTGGATATTCAAATAAAATGTTATTGTCCATTTCAAAGGCTGCAATCAGGTTTAAGAGAGCTCAGAAAGAATCTTCGAGTGGTTCAGGCGCTGCTCAAAGGATTCAGTGTGACACCCCCACTGGGGAGGGGGGGGTTGTCACGCAGGGACAAGGGTGTTGGAGACATGAGAGAGGACAGAATTGATTCTGCACGTGTGAACCATGAACAAGAGTGGAATGAAGGCTGTCTCATGCTGACCTGGTTGCTTTATCTGTGTCCCGTCAGGCATCATCATGGTTGGGGTCATTGTGGGCTCAAAGAAGACGGGAATTAACCCAGACAATGTAGCCACGCCCATTGCTGCCAGCTTCGGAGACCTCATCACCTTGGCTATACTGGCCTGGATCAGCCAAGGCCTCTACAAGGGCCTGGGTATGTGAGAGCTGCTCAGACACCACCTGTAGGCGAGGAATTTGCAGGATGGCGTCAGGCGGACCTGCTCTCCGGTCTGTTTGGAGCTCTTCTGGTTTCATTTGCCTTCCTGGCCTTTCAAAGACATTTGGGTGGGATCAGAGCACTAAACATGCCGGAAAATCTCGCTTTCTTCTTTTGTTCCATCCGTTTCAAGCAGACCTGGGACTGTGTTGAAGCCACCGGCACAAGTTTAGCTCTGTGACCAGTAGGGGGCGCTGACGCCTCGCTCAGTAGCTTCCTACATCTTGCAGAAGACTGTCCTTTTAGGTTCCGCACAGATCCAGGGTTGTGCTGCACCACTGCTTATCAGTGGACTCTGAAAAGGCTCCTCTGGACTAAGAGGGGACAACTTAGTGATGCGGGACAGAGTTCAGGTGTCCCTGGCAGGATGGGCCACTGAGGCCGTCTGGCTCGTGTGCTTCTTGCTATTGGTCAGCTAACGTTCAGCTCGACCTGTTTTCAATGTCCGTGAATGTAAAGCAACACCCGTCTGAGCTGCTCGGCCACAGGAGTCCAGTTCCACCCCAGCTTAGGCCGAAACACAGAAAGGAGGGAGGGTGGCTTCTTGCTAGCTGGTTCTACGTTAGCCCAAGCTCTAACAGAGCCCTGAGGAATGTCTGCTGGGTGTTAATGTGGCTCCTTTTAAAGACAGGAAGCATAGGAGCAAGCTGCTGGTTTTGGTCTTCCATCTTCGTGGGCTCCCTCTGAGACCTGCCTCTACCAGATCACCTGCCTAGACTAGCCTAGACTCCTGCTAACAGTGGTGACAGGAGCCCTGTTTATCGGGACTGTTGTGAGTCTCTGAATTCCAGTTGAAATCTTCTCCCTTTTTCAGATACCTATCCTTATGTGTCATCTCTGGTTTGCGCCTTCTTCATGTTGCTGACTCCTCTGTGGATGGTCATCTCCTCCAAGCACCCAGCCAGTCGCACCCTGCTCTATTCTGGATGGGAACCAGTCATCACTGCCATGGTCATCAGCAGGTGTGTGTGTTACGGTGTTTATTTCTCAAAGGAAAGAACAGCTACTGGCTGGCCTGGGCGACCACTGTCTGGAATGCTTAATGACTCATCCCCGGGACACGCTGCAGCACCCAAGCCCACGTGCACAACTCCAGGTCCCCTTGAGCCCTGCAGTCCTGCAAATCCCTCGCTGCCTCGGTCTTCCGATTCTCTGATCCCTTTCAATGAAAAGACACTTGTGCTTTGATTGGTGCTCTCAGACCCAAGCTCTGGACAACATTTGTCTAGAAATGGAGCTCTAGATGAGTTCTGCTGCAGCGGCGGCAGGAGTCTGAGCTCATCCCTATCCACATTAGCACTGGTTAAAGGAGGCCATGGTGGTCAGGTTCTCAGCCAGTTGCACTATTTTAACTGGTTGTCATGTGGAGGCCTCATGTTAACCCCCCTCTCATGTATTTGTGAAGACAATTAAAATAGTGTCTAATAATTAAGAGAAGTGAAACATTGAGGCCAAAAAAGATGAAGTCAACAATTTCACTAGTCTTTGCCTGATCGGTGCCACCTTCCTAATTCCAACCCTAACCCCCTAAGCCTAACCCAATTTTAGTTTTTCCTTTAGCAAGCACATTATGAAGTGTTTCTCTAGGTTTCCAGCCCAGCTGTATGATGACATGTGTGAACATAGACATTCTTACTCTGTGAGAGGCTTCCTTTGATCACTCATCACTTATGTTGATGTTCCAGCATCGGAGGCCTCATCCTGGACAAAACCGTGTCCAACCCAAACCTGGCCGGCATTGTTGTCTACACGCCAGTCATCAATGGTGAGTCCTGTTGACACTGACACCTCCTAGTGGGTTAACCCCAACAGAAGGCCGTCTCCAGATTTGTAAACAAGAAGCTTCTTAAAAGGATTCCAAAAAGCAAACAGTCAAATGTAAAGAGAGCCTGAAGGGTGCAGAGCAGCTGGTGTACGTCTGTCTCCTGCAGGGACGTAGGACCGCTCACTCCCTACAAACGTACCCATGAAGACCTCGGTCATCCTAGGCGTCGGTTATGGGGGTCTTTGTGTCTCTGCTGAAGATGAATGAGCCGCTGGCACCTGCTTGGCTCTGCCGGTGCAACTCTCAGCTCTGAAGGTTCACTCAACAGTTAAAGATAAATGAGAGTTTCTCCGTCGGGCTCCAAGCGCTCATTAGCGTAAATGAGCAGCTTAATGAGGCGGCTTCCTCCACTGGACCACAGTCCATCTGTCCTCACTTAACACACACCACCATCTCTCCCAGTCGTGGCACCTCCGCAACCAGCAGATCTGCTTGGCCGTCCAGCTGAGGAGACACTGATGAGACGCAGGTCTGACTTGAATTGATTTTCTGCTTCCTGAACACAAACGGCTGGAACATCACGTACAGCGTCTTTCTCTTCACTCTCCAACTTCTGTCTGTCTGGTTGACGCAGTTTGGGACCTGATTTCAAGTCCCCAACACGTCTTGTTCTCGCATCAGAGACGGACGATTGGTAGCGCTTTCACTAGAAAGCTTCAAAGATTTGGCTCTTCAAATGTCAAATGAGGTCCTCCTAGTCACATGTGATATTTGCTGTTGAACAAAGTGAAAGAGATGAAGCCAAAACCACTGTCTGAGAGGAGCTCAGACCCCCACGGTCCCCCACGCAGCCCAGACCTCCTCACTGCCTCTGGCCCCAATTCCTCCTGTCAGACCCAGTGACCTGAATAAGTCACATCACCCCAAACCTGTTTCAGTCTACCTCTCCCCCCGACTGAGCTTCAAAGAACCGCCCCCCACCCTCTGAGCCCCCCAGCCAGCCCAAACAGCCTTCCAGCCACAGAACCACAAAGTCAGAATCAGCTCTGCACACTTGCTCACAGAGACAAGCACATGATGCCCCTCCATCATTTTCTGCTGCTGCGACATGTACCGTATTTTCACGACCATAAGGCGCACTGTATTAAAAGGCGCAGTCTCAGTTATGGGTGCTATTTCTGTATTTAAAACATACATAAGGTGCACAGTATTATTAGGTGCATGCTGAAACATACAGTAAAAAATGACAACGGAAGTAAAACAGTGAGTGCCATTTTAGGGGATCCTTATGCGTAGGTGTGCCGCTAATCCATTGGCAGAGCGTTTACCGTAGTGCACCCACCAAAGGCGCACAGCAGATTTTGGAACTCAGTCCACACACAAGGTGCTCCATATTATAAGGCGCACTGTAGATTTTTGAGAAAATCTCAGTGTTTTAGGTGCGCCTTATAGTCGTGAAAATACGGTACTCTGCCTCTGCAGTACGAATGTTCTGGAGGCAAATACTGCAACTACCAATACTGCTACTGCTGCTACTACTACCAATACTACTGCTGCTATGACTGCTACTACTAGTACTGCTACTATGACTGCTACTACTGCTGCTGCTTCTACTACTACTGCCAATATTACTGTTACTACCACTGCTACTACTACTATTGCTGCTACTACTGCTGCTGCTACTACTGTTACTACCACTGCTACTGCTGCTGCTCCTCCTACTATTGCTGCTACTACTGTTACTGCTGCTACTACTACTACTATTGCTGCTACTACTACTGCTACTACTACTACTGTTACTACCACTGCTACTATTGCTGCTACTAGTACTACTGCTACTGCTCGTTGGCCTGAGAGGTCGCTGGCTCACGTCAGCAGAACAGCAACAATAATCCAGATCATATCTGACATCCATAGATTCAGGTTGGGACCTTTTTTTTTATCTCTTTTGCAGCTGGTTTCCCTCTCTTTTGGTTGAGTTTCCTGTGTTGATGTGTCTCCTGGATTGCATTGTCCTCTGTCTTCTGACCTGTAATGGGACGCTCAAAGGTTTCCCATTGTTGCCCCCAGTGTCGTCACACCAATTAATCCCATCTGGATCCCTGAGGGACCTTGTGGTCCATGCTCATGGACCCCGAAGAGGTCGTAAACCTGCGTGTTTGGTGATGAGCAGACCTGTGAGGTCACCTCTGCCACGTCAAGCGTCTGAATGGATGAATGCAGATTTGGAACGCTGAACCCATTCGAAGTTATAGATGAGGGCACATGTAGCGTTTATCTGTATGGAGCATCTTAACTGGCAAAAAATCCCAGCATCAATCATTAATTTCCAGCCCTGCTAACATCAGCATGCAGGGCCCGAAGCTTCTCCCTGGACCTGATCAGACTGCTGCTACGTAGAGCTGAAATAACTCCTCCAACTCAAGTGGGGAAAACCGCCCCCTGCCCCAGGAAGCCCAAATGCTGCTTGTTTTTAATGAGTCAGAGATGCCCTGCAGAAAAAAACCGTCGTGTTCCTGAAGAACCCCCCTCCTGGGAGGGTTGGAACACAAGAACCAGAGGCGATCTCCCTTTCTCACTTGATAATTTTGTTTAGCCTTCAAGTATTATGTTGATGAGCTGAGTTCATACAGTTGATACGCTCTCTTGTTGTGGTCGTTGTTGGGCTCTAAAGAAGCTCCTCTCTTGTCCAGGAATCGGGGGTAACCTGGTAGCTATCCAGTCCAGCAGGATCTCCACCCACCTGCATTTCCACTGTGCACCTGGGGAGGTTCCTGACGAGACCAAGGGCTGCTACTACCCTTGCCGCACATTCTGTGGAACAGGTCAGTCCTGTGAACACCGACCGAAGACTGGGACATCCAGTTGTGATTAGCAACCCTCTCACCCTAACCCCTCCTCCCTCACACGGAGGCCCCTCCCCCTGCTTTAGGTGCCAATCATCGATCTGCACAGGTGCTCATCCTCCTGGTGGTCCCTGGTCATGTGATCTTCCTGTACACCATCCATCTGATGAAGAGTGGACACACCACCCTGACGCCCATCTTCATGTCTGTCTACCTGGCTACGGCTCTGCTGCAGGTGAGCTTCTCGTGGTCCCCCCCTTCCTGGTGGGAGAGATGCTGTACGTGTACGTGGTTCACCGGCAGCTGGAGTCTTGATGGGCTCTCATCAATGATTCAAATCTCTTTCCTTTAGAAACAGGCTTTCCAAACCAAGTCAGAAAGAAAGGACTGGTTTGTGAATCGATGGAATTCTGGCTTAGTTGTAACCTGATGTGGACGTTCAAGGAGCTGCAGCCTGTGGTTCTGGTTCTGGCTCTGGCCCAACCCTGACTGATAACAGGGCTGGGGGGGAACGGGGGTGTCCCCGATCATCACTTAGAATGAGGAGAGGAGAGGAGAGGAGAGGAGAGGAGAGGAGAGGAGAGGAGAGGAGAGGAGAGGAGAGAAACCAGGGAGGGATAGAAACCAGGTTCTACCACAGCGGGGAAGATCCAAGGTGGAGGATCTACCACCTGACCCACATCGTGGTGTACAACGTGGACCAGAAGGCTGTGGTGACAGATGTGGTAGCCACCAACGAGAGCAACATCAGGCTGAAGGAACTGGAGCAACCCCAGGGTCTGAGAAGGCACACAGCAAGCTGGAGGAGTTTCTCCTACAGGTCCCAGGAAGAATGTTTGAGATCTGTCCAGATAAGAGCAGTGCTAGCAACAGCTCAGCTACATAGCTGGACCCTCTAGCTCCCAGGCCTCCGGTACAGGAGCCCAGCTAGAAGGAGGAATGGCCGGTCCCTCCAGTCTTCCTGATCCACGCTTGTCCCTCAGCAGGACTAGTGTGATGAATGAGCTGGTGGGGGACATCACAGCACCATTTTTTGCTAGTAGTTATCTTTAGCTTCTGTCAGCATAAAAACAAGCTAGCAGACCTTCATGTTTAGATGATATCTCCATAATGGTTCCAACCGTCCATGTCTAGCAAGGCTCTGTTGTGTTTGGTCCAGAGGGCAGTGGAGCTGGCTTCAGAGGGTCCACCTCAGTCCCATTACTGTCTCCTGATGGGTCTCATCCTTCCATCTGCTGCTGGTCCTCATGGTCACATGCTCAGGCTTTTGAGTTCTTTGTGGTGTTGCCAACTGGAGGTGGGGGAACCCTGGACAGCTAATGGTTAAAGGGCTTTGTTAGCAGGAATTAGCTTAGCTTCATGTCCTTGTTAAAATAAAATAAAAAAAACAGGCTTTTGTGTGATGTCCAGTGGTTTCATCCTCAGGTTCTGCTGGTGGTTTCTGCCTCTGTAGCCAGGACCTGTAAACTAAAATCCCCAGAGTTAATCTGATTAATGCACCAGCGTCTTGCGGTTACTGTAATTTCTGGACTACAGAGCGCACCCGATTAAAAGCCGCATAATCTAATTTTAGAAAGAAAATCAATTTTGTACTTATACAAGCCGCACCGGATTTTAAGCCGCAGGTATCCCACGTAGTAATATGAAAAATTAGATCAAAAACATTCATTTATATGTTTTTATTACCGTAAGAGACGAGTCACTGACGAGTGACAGACAGGTAAGGAACAACAGCCACTCTTTTCACTTGTATGTTTATACAGAGACCTTAAATCCAAATTTTATCACATCAGGATTTTTTAACTTTTCTTTTAATTTAATCCGCTTAGCAACATAAATATATTCTACCGGTAAATGCTTATTTTTCCTAACGGTGTCTGTAACGCAGCTACCTTGAAATATACGTTTGTATCAGCTACACACAAATTACGTTGTTTATGCTTTTTTACTCAAACAATAAACAATCTAAAACTCCCCGATGGCCCACCTCTAAAATCTTGTATTTTCATCGCGGTGGCGATTGCTTTTGCCTTCCGTCTGATTTGTACAGCGGAAACACCGCGGCCGCCTGCTCTCTGTGTGTTGACCCAGTCTTCCAGAACCTTTTCAAGCTCGGGCCACCTGCGACGTTTACGTCTAAAAGCTTTTGTCGTCCTTTTGCTTTGGATCAGTTCTTCCGGCGGGCGTCTCCACCTTCTCGCCATTGATTACCGTAATGTATGCCAAGATTACGCGCGGCAGCTCGATTTCCTTCTTCAACCGCCAGAGTGATCGCTTTTAACTTAAAAGTCGCATCATATGCTTTTCTTCTAGTATTTTCCACGTTGATGAGGGTTAGTAAAAATGACTGATTCACAATAGTTGTGATAGTGCGCCACGAAAAAAACATAAATAAGCCGCACCGTAGAATAAGCCGCAGTGTTTAAAGTGTAGGAAAGAATTAGCGTCTTATAGTCCGGAAATTACGGTAATCAGATTACTCCACATCCCCGGGGGCTAACCCCAACCCCTAAACCCTAATCCCTAACCCCAACCCAGCCGTGAGATGAACCCTATAATCCCTCGGCAGCCTCAGATCAAATGGTGAAGGTCTGGATGTGTTTTTCACCTGTGGCCACCTGTGTTCCTGCTCTGACTGCCTGTTTCCTCCTCAGGTCCTGCTGCTCTTGTGTATAGCGGACTGGATGGTCCATTCCATGTGGCGGAGCGGCAAAGACCCCGACAGTTTTTCCATCCCGTACCTGACGGCTCTGGGGGACCTGTTGGGCACGGCCCTGCTGGCCCTCAGTTTTCACTTCCTGTGGGTGATCGGGGACCGGGACAGCGATGTGGGGGACTGACAACCCCAGCAGCACCGGTGGGGGGACGGCGCCGTGGGCCTTGGTGGCTTTTGTGGCAGTGGGGGGCTGTTCCTGAACACTCTCCGCTTCATTTCAGTCAAACCTCAGAAGGGTTTGCAGACTGATTTCTACTGTGGACCTTTTGTAATAATCAGGTGTGTTTGTTGGAGCACCTGCTCAACAGGTCTCTGCTGTGGACCAGCAGCAGGCGTCTCCAGAGGAGCTGTGGTGGTGGGACATCAGGAATCCGTCACCTTTCTTTCTATATTTGTAGCAGCCAGACAGGTGGTTCTCAGAGTGTTCTCTACCAGTGCCGACAGGGACACGTGCCTCCCGACCTCAGCACCAACCAGGTGCTGAGGTCGGGAGGCACCAGGCAGGTGCCACACAGTCTGCACCAGTGGCGGAGGAGGAGTAGCGGCTCGCAGAGGTTGTGTGTTCAAAGCACCTTTCAAAATCCACGATCCAGAGTAGGCTAGCTGTGCTCATGTTCTGTCACCATCAGGGGATCCTGACCTCTTACCGCAGGCTGGTTTCCCATCACAGTGTCTTTGGTTACACAACCTGTGTCTCTCCTCTGGTGCGCCACGGCAACAGTGTTCGTTTCCTACCCCTCTTACTTAGGGGGTAGTTAATCAGCGTTTGCATGCTAATCACCTGTTTACAGTGCATGTTTGCACAGCTCATGGCCTCGTTTATGTCATTCCTTCTGCCGGGTCTCTGCGTTTCTACTCTCTGCTGGTAGCTTCAGAGGTGCCTCCTCCGAGGGGCCACAGCGCCCCCTGGGATCAGGAGGACTAAGCCTCAGGAGGATAACGGCCTTGGCTCATCTATAACAGTAATCATGCTAGCATTGCCAGTGGCTATGACGTTCACATGCGCCTCCGAAGAGATTCTGAACACCACAACCTGGTCTGCACTGTTGTCAGTTGGGAGGTTTATTCAGGAGGGTCCAGGGGCCACAGGCAGGAGGGGCCCCACTCTAGCTAGCATTGGTCTACTGCAGCTCCTGTCGGGCACAAATGAATAAAATTATCTTTGATTGAAGATCTGGCTTGTGATGTTTCTCTGAGCGCGGTCGGTGGGATCCTCATCCACCAGAAGTTACGCCGTGCACCTCTCCTAGTCTCCATGACAACCGAAGCAGGTCCTCCTCACGCGACGTCTCGGCGTTTTGCGTAGAGACGCTGAAACCCGCCACACACAGCCGTGGAGCCAAGGACCAGGTCCCACAGAAGAACAGGATGGTGGAGCCCCAAGTGGCAGCACACTCGCTCTGTCCTGGAGAGGAAGGAAGGTTGGTCCAAATGAGACGTGTGAAAGAGGAACCAGGTGGAGACCAAGGGAGGACACAGGAAGAAGATCTTAAAGACTTGAGGTCAACAGTCTTTGTAGTCTTTATAGACCTCCTTCCTCTAGTCTGATCAATCTGAGAGGAGGATGTGGACGTCCTTCAGGAGACACACGCTCACAGGTTAACAGTGGAGGGGAACTGGTCCAGTGGTCCAAATGTCCCCCCTATCCGTCCCCTCATTCAGCTGTTTGTATATTTATGCAGTACAATAACATTTTCTGTCTTTTTAGTTGACATAATAAACATGCTAACAATTTCACATCCTAATATGCTCGCATGCCAACATGGTCACATGCTATCATACTCGTGCTAATATGGTAACATGATCAAATGCTAATCTGCTAGCATGCTAACAAGGTCACATGCTAATACGCTCGCATGCTAACATGGTCACAACCTAATATGGTCACATGCTAACACAGTGAAGAGAATTCTGTTTACCTTGTTACCATTTTTTCTACCATATGTTTCTGTTAGACAGTTGTAATCGCAGGAGCCAGTCAGGCTGAAGGTGTTAAACATACGTCTTAAAACTGGACAGCATAGTTTAGTGGTGTTGATAAGTTCCTCTGCAAGAAGGTGAACTTTGACCTGGCCATTTGAGAAACAACGGAGAACAAAGACTGTACCAGCATCCAATGGGACTGGAAGAAGAAGACGAGGTCATCCAAGAAGGACTGGATTGGACTGAATTAGCATCAATAATTTACATATGTGTTTCTATAAAAGACTGGGCCAAGGGATAGTTAGGTTGTCAGACTTCATGCCCTGGCAATGGACTCTGTTATTGTAGGGTTATGAACTGGTCTGGAGCTCTGTAATATTTGTATCTTGAATTGATTCTATTTGCTAAATACAGTTTGAAATTGGCATTTTTCTTCAAGTCTTCCTTCAGAAAACACGCGGATCGGCAGTGACACACGTGAGGTATTGCGATGCAACAACAGTCACAAGCTAATATGGTTATATGCTAACATGGTCACATGCTAACATGGTCACGTGCTAATATGCTTGCATGCTAAGGTCACATGCTGACATGTTCACATGCTAACATGGTCACATGATAATATGCTCACATGTTAACATGGTCACATGATAATATGCTCTCATGCTAATATGGCCATATGCTAATATGCTCACAAGCAATCATGTTCATGTGCTTATATGATCACATGCTAATATACTCAAATGTTAATATACTTACATGCCATTATGCTCATGTGCTTATATGATCACATGCTAATATACTCAAATGCTATCATACTTGTGCTAATATTATCACATGCTAATATAGTTATATGATAATATGCTCATCTGCTAACATGGTCACATGCTAACATGACGTGTCTTGTTTGCTGTCTTGTTCCTGATAAATGCAGAATAAATGAACTGATGAGCTGAATTTATGTGCTGAGCAGGAGAAGGAGGGGCAGGAAGAGCAGTAGGGGAGGTCACATGGTACTCAGACGCTAGCAGGCTGCTTCCATGTGGTCTTGGTGCTTGTGTGGCTCCTGTACGCCACCCTAAGGGAGCTCCAGAGACGCAGACATGTGTGGGGATGTCAGCAAAGGAGAGTGGGTGGAGCTGTGAGGACCCGGTGGATCAGGAGAAGGGTTTTGTTAGAACCAATCTAATAAAGTTATCTCTTATTTGCTTTTACCTTGTTATATTCTTTATTCTTGTTATATTGTTTCTCATTACTTAGTGTTTCTTATTATTTGTTAATGCTTAATGTCCGTGATGCTTGATGTGTGAACTCGTACTTCTCTGGTCAAGGACGACTGGAATGCAGCTGCTGTGGGGAGTATTAGGAAGTAACAATGACTGGAGATAGAGCTGCAGAGCATGACGCAGGAGGTGTTCTTTTAATCTGTCTGATATGGAAGAAAGTGCTGTGTGCGAGCTAATCAAATCAAATCAGTGAAGACCTACGTATAATCTCACCATTATGATTTACAGTCTTTTGCTTTGTATGTGACCTGCTATCTTGTGTTTCCCCCTCCCTTTAGGCACATTTGATTTCTGTGTAACTAGGGACCTCCTAATTTCAATAAAAGAAGGATGGCGGGAGATGTGCCTCAGAACGTGTTGGAGATCTGTAACTGAGCACATCTCTCCGTCCTCCTTGCAAGTAAAATTCAAAACTGTCTGTCTTTGCCTCATTTGTTTCTCTCATGTTTTAGGTCGTTCGAATCTAACAGGTTTCAGAGTGTCTTCTGGTTCCAGCCTGGTGGATCAGCTGGAGATCCTTCAGACCTCCTAATGACCTTGATGGCATCAGGAGCGACACAAACACACTCAGGTGGCGCCGTGAAGAGTTTCAGGGTCATTTTATTGTGAAAAGCTCAGACAAACTGCAGGTCACAGGTGGATCAACGCCACTCGCAATGTACAGGTGACACTCACTTCTTTGTGAGTTGTGTGCGCCTAAAACTGAAGAGCAAAACAGGAGGAAGAGTTCAGGTGTGCTGCCATGGCGATGGCCAGCCGGGGCAGGAACGTTCCAAAGAATAAATAAATAAATAAAGTCACCAGAGTCAGATAGGTTCCCTCTAAGGCAGAGTAGGTCCAGCACAGTCTCTCTCGCACACACACACACACACACACACACACACACACACACACACACACTCCTCTCAGATTCAGCTGGTGGTGGATCCGTGTAGAAAACGGTGAAAGTTCCTTGTGTCATGGTACAAGTCCAGAAACAAACCAGAACCTTCCAATATCTGGTAGAACATGAGTGGGGACCCTCTGAGGACCCTTTGGGGTCCTGCTCATGTGGACATTTCATGAGTGGGGGAGCCGTCCCCGCTGAACTGTCCTCCACTCCTTGTGTCATCAACACCTCTAGCAGGGTAACAACCCCTGATTACCCCCAGACCCCCTAGGACCAGAGAAGGGGAGGAGGTGCTCTGGTCCTTGTGTGTGTGTGTGTGTGGTGTGTGTGTGTGTGTGTGTGTGTGTGTGTGTGTAAAATGTTTCATCAGTGGGAAAATAGAGCTCAGGTCCACAGCACGAGTCCTCGACATCGTCCTCCTCCCACAGGACGAAAAGCAAGAATCAGTCCAAGAAGAGACATCGTCAACAGATTTAACAGCTGAGGCGAAACGAGACATTCCGAAAGAACGGGGTAAAGAAGACCTCCAACTGGTTGGACCAGGCTACTCTTCTCCCTTGGAGACAGGACAGAACACCCAGCTGAAACTCTGGGTTGGACCAGGCTGCATGAACCAGGCCTGAGGAGGACAGCAGCCTCAGTGGTGGTCCTCTGGGAAGACTTCATCAGTCAGCAACATTGTCCACTGGAACGATGCCGTGGGCCCGTCTGGACCTGCTGACCAAGCCCCTGCGTGGCACCAACATCAGCAGGAGTGCAAATCTGCATGCTGCCAGCATGTTTTAGTCCAGGATGCCATGCTGAGAATACACTCATTGTCTGTGCAGCAGGACAACACAAGGATGCAGAGCCAACCAATCCAGGAGCTGGAAGCTTAATCAAGGTCAGATGACTGTGCAGGATGCCCAATAAAGGTTTGCTGGTTCTCTTCTTCTAAACCATGAGCTGAGACACACATGCAAGCGTCACACTTCAAAAGCCCGGAACAGTTCAGGAGTTAGACCCATCTCAGCAGCCTGGAAAGAAGCCTCTTACTGCTGAGATCCCCTCTGGTTCAGGTACCTGGGCACCGTTGGGGAGTACAACCCACAGCAGCTAGCGTGAGCGTTGAACACCAGCATATCTGAGGCTCTCACATTCATTTTGGCACCAAAGGTCTGACCAGGAAACGCAAACCCGCCTGGGTAAATATGGGATGATGTCATACACAGAGGGACCAAGTGGTGGCTGAGAGCTGTCTCACACCCCTCAGGAAGGAGAAGGCAATGGTGCATTCAGAAGAAGCCAAGATCAACAAAGTCTTCTCAAATATTCAAATTAAATTAGCCATTTTATTGCTGCTAGCAGCAACTATTCGTACACAATATAAACAACAACCAGCATAAGGGCAAAGGTCGTCTAAATTCTGTCCCTGGGTTTGTCCACAGAGCCCCTAAGTGGGGCATGGCAGGGGTCTTAGACCCACGTCCTTCAATCCTTTCAATCTGTCCAGTCCTCAGGGTTGCTGACCCCCCTCCCGTGGTAGCCCCTTCAGGACATGTGGACGGGACACTGGTTTGCGTGTCCCATAGCTTTATCTTTAGCTTCACGGTGTCCTCAGGATGCAAAGAGCTCCATTTGTGCCAGCAACAAACCTTGTGGGTCACCTGTTGGCTGAAGGGTGATACAGTAGCAGGTCGAGGTCTCAGGAGAGGGAACAGTAGATATTTAATTGAGTGCCCTCCGGGGGGATGACAAGGTACTTGATCTCTTTAATATGTACACCCCATGAAGGCTAATGTGGACTAGTGAAGGACATTAATCACAATTCTACGGAATTTCTGAGGTCTGCCAAACTGGTCGAATTTTCTGGTCGATTCATGAAAAACGCTGAGCGCATGTCGGAGGGGAAGAAGAGAATCTGTATTAAGTTTAGTCCTAGGAGGGAACGTGCCCCTCCCCCCTTTTAAGTACACGTTGAAGACCTGCTTCACCAACACCTTGGAATCTGTACATGTGTTTGGTTCCTATAATCCACATTCGTATCCAGTCGCTGCACCCTGAATGGATATCCACCATCTTCTACCCAAATACCTTCTGTCTTTTTTACATCTTCAGTTTTGACCGTGTGTCCTGGACCATCAGTCTCTAAAAACCATCATCCTCATTTGGGCTGCCTTTTCAAAAACAAGGCCGGTACTGCCAGAGTCCCAGCTCCGGTCTCAGTCAGTCCAGCCGAAGATAACTGGGTGTTGAATAGTTAAACATGAGGAAGTCCATCTTGTAGAGCTGGTAGAGCCGGAGCTGCTGCTGTGTGCTGATGTTGCTAAAAAACTGTGCCGTCATGGTGTCTGTGGTGCGGGTGGACTTGGCGTAACTTGGGAAGCGCAAGGATTCAGCGACGCCCACCAATCGCAACACGTAGTTGGAGTCGTCTTCTAGCGTCTCATACTTTCCCACCAGGTCGTAGTGAATATGACACGGGTGGCAGAGCTGGGAGACGGTCTGCCAGTGCTCGTTCAGCGGTCCGTCGCGCTGTGTCGCCGGATCCACCAGGTACTCTGTGAATTCTTTGAACTTGACATCGGCGCCGTTGAGGAGGGCGTCCTGCGTGGCATTTTTGCGGTAGCGGCGGATGATTCGGGTGCCAAAGCGCTTGTGGAAGGACGAGTTGTACTTAAGGGTGAACTTGTTGCGGTAGGCAGAGACCAGCCTCTCAAAGGGCTCTCGAACAAACAGGAACTTGAGGTAGTTCTTGAGGCGGTGGTTGATCTCAGCGATGGTGTACTGGTTTAGGGTCTTCAGGTTGGTGGGAATGTGGGCTTCATTGGAAGGGATTTCCATGGGGTCACTGTGAAAAACAACCAGGACACAGCGAGTCACGTGATGCTGTTTTAATGCCAAGGTGAACAGAAATGGTCTTTAACGGGGCTGATGCGCCACATTGGGGTCACCACAGATCGGACACTCACCTGTACTTGCCGCGGCCCGTGAGGACCATCATGACACGTTTCCAGTTGGTGCAGGCCACTTTGGGGACGTAACAGTAGATGAGCTCATGGTCTTCATCTACCACAAGGTGCTTCAGATCCGCCGGCGTCAGGACTCTGCGCTTACGGCTTGACGCGCTGTAGACGCGACAGGCATCCGCAACTTGATCCCTCCTGGCCTGGTGCAGGACACCTGCTCCAGACAGATCCGGCTGGTTGGGGAAACACATGAAGGAATGAATGTTTGTTTTATTTCTTCTTTACTTGTTCTTGAATAAACTGATAACACAAATGTCAAATGAACATCGGATTACATTTTTAACTGTATTTCATCACCTTTTCCTCTGTCCCAGGAGGTCCCACACCAGCGGCATGTGGAACATAAGGCTGCCACCTCTGACATCCATAGATCAGTCAGAGAGGCTAAACACTGCTGCACTGCCAACAACTGGCTCAACAAATGCATCAGTCTACCTCTGGGGACCGGAGGCAGGGACGATGTGCTATCACGAAGCACAACCCCCTCGCTCCTGACACCAGGTCCCCCCAGAGTCCACCTATGACTGCGAGACCTCGTCATATTCGAACATCATCATCTGACAACGCTGTGGTTGTGGTACGAATCCACTACAATGATGAGACGCCCTACATGAAGAAGGTCTGGGGCCAGGAGAAGCATCTCCTGAGGAACGTCAGCCAGACAAAGGAACTGAGGGTGGACTTCAGCAGGAAGCAGCAGAGGGCCACCATCAGCTGGGACTCTGGTCAGAAGAGTGCACACCTCCAAATACTGGGAGCGACCATCTCACAGGAGCTGTCCTGGACTCATCACCACCTCCACCTACGTAGCTCAGAGAAGCTAACTCCAACTAAAGGTGAGAGCATCTTGTAGAGAACATCAGCACCTGGGTAGGAAACTTCCCAAAAGGACCCTGAAAAGTCAGCAGACTGGACCATCAGAACCACCATCCCCAACCTGCAGGGCACCTGTACCAAGTGTTGCAGGTTAAGGGTGATGAGGATTCTCGATACCCACGTGTGCATGTGATAAATAAATATCAGGCTTTTTGTTGAGTCCCTTTAGGGTGAACGCAAGTGGAAGGCATGTGCACACGTCAAAGTTATGTCATCTGAGCAGAGGGTTGTACGGTAGTTCACACGAGGGTCTTGATAAGCAGCTTGGCGGGATCAGGTTCTGTAGATGCTTCAGGCTTCTAGGTTTGAGGACAGGAATGTTTTCTTAGCCTCCGCTTCAGAGCAGAACCTCTTGTCCCTTCATCAGGATTCTAGTTGATTGTGCCGCGGTCCACAAGGCGCTCCGGTCCACTGCTAACAAGGGTGGCCTTTGAGAGCTCCAGTGGCCAGGCTGAGATGGGGGGCTCCTCAGATCCCTGCGGCACCACAGCTAACACAGCCTGACTAAAAGGGTTTGAAGCAGGGTCTCTCTCAAGTCCCTCTTCACACCTTCAAGCGCGTCATTCATCAGAGGAGAAAAGCATCTTTCTCCCTGATCACAGGCTGCAGCGGCAGGAATGAAGCAGACTGGTCCCGTGGCGACCTGGCCGCTCCGCCTTACCTTCGACCACCTTAAAAGCGATCACCTCAGTTCAGATCTCCATCCCAAGGGTGGCGTCTTGTGCTGAACCTGAGAAGCTCTTCCTTTCCTGATCCGCTTCACTCATTCCTCCCTGCAGGGAGACAAACTGCTGCTTCTGTGGGGCCCTTTCTTGCCTTTTCCGCTGCTCCGTCTCACCATCGCAGGTTTAGCACAGCAGCAAAGGCGGAGCCGCTGGATAATGATGCAAGTGAGGAATGGAAAGGTCATGATGATGAGTATTTGTCTTCTTGTCTCCCGGTGTCCACCTTATTAAAACGCTTCCTTCTCCTCACAAAGAACACAAAGTGGTGCCAGTGAAAGGGGTTGCTGCTGTCCCCCAGGGACAGAAACACTGCGATTAACATGGAGACGGAAAGAGACGAGGGAGGGAATCTCATCGTATCGCTGAACCTCAGGGACGAGGAGCAGAGGAGAGTGGTGGGGACGCTTCACCTAGAGCAGTGGTCTCAAACTCAATTTTCCTGGGGGCTGCTGGAGGCAGTCTGGGAGAGGCTGGGCCATTCCAATGTTCTCAAATATCAATTTTTATCTTTTAACCCAAAATAAGAAAATAAATAAATAAACAACTTAAGAATGAATAAGAAAATATATCACTCAATCACTAACAACAACAACAACAACAATAATAATAATGATAATAGAAAAAATTGTCTGTGCTCATCACCCACCTTTCTCTTCACTGCAGGCTTTGAAAAAGACATGTTTGGGGCTGTGTAATCTATATACCGTAATTCCACTTGGTGCCACTGAAGTTTCTGTTTCAGTGTTTAGCCGACGCACCCCCACACACACTCACACACACCACAGGCGAAGGTTTATATAGGGATGGTGGTAGGGATATATCACAATCAGTGTTTGGGGAATACAAAATAGTCCCTACCAATTTTTACCATTTTATTTTAATAAGCAAAGATCTACATTTAGCAATATAAATATTTCAATATACTAAGCATTTAGTAGCATTAATAAAAACTATTTTAAATTACTTCACGTTTTATTTATGACAGGTTCCGACTCCGAGATGTATCCGGAGCTATGATAACCCGCCCATGCGCCGCTATTTCATTGGCTGCGACAGAGTGATGGACATTAGTGGTGCCGCCAGTCAGGTAGCCTCACCCACGCGAAAGCAGAGGTCCATCATAGTCCCTACCAACACACACACATACATCAACACTAAAATGTGACAGTTGCACAAGCGGTTGATTTGTAAAATTTGCTGTGAAGCGACTTTTATACAAGACAAAGTTCCATGAATGGAAAAAACGGCAGAACTCTGAAAAGCGCCTTCTCTCCGCATGCAAAGTGTCTTCTCTCCACCATGGAACGCCCCCTCTCTTCGAGGACCAAACCGTCTCCGTGTCTCGGACGCCTCGAAGGCTGTGATTGGTCCTCGAAGAGAGGAGGCATAATGTCACGAGTTCGCAACAAGCCCGGTCGATGTCCCGCCCCCGAGAGCCGTATACCCCACCGTGATTGGTGGGTTCTTTCAGCTCTGCACACAACACTGTATAGGACACGCTCAGTTCATGTGGTAGCATCCAAAGGAGACTGAGGAAGAACAGCAAGCTGGAGGTTTGGTGGACGGAGGAGGTCATCAGCAGGACTCTCCTCACGTCAGCCTAAAGTTGCTGACGAGGCTCCTGCCATCGTTGGGCCTGTTCATCACGTCAGTTGTCCTCACACACACGGCAAGGCACTGAAGATCAATAAAATTCATCAAAGAGCCCCATGCACACACACACACACACACACACACCGCTCAGTTCTGCCAACTGTACTCTCTCTCTCTTTAACACACACAAATGTATTTCTATCTGTGTGAGGACCTTTGGAGACCCAAAACGTACCCCAGCCCCTGACCCCTGATGAAAACCCAGTTCTAAACTCAACATTAAAACCAGCTCTTAACCCTCAAACTGTCCTTTGAGCTTGTGAGGACCAGCCAAAATGTCCTCAGGTTCCAAAAAGTCCTACCCTTGCTCATAGCAGGACATGTGTGAACCACCTGAACCCACTGTGACACCACAGAGGAAACAATGAGAGCTGCTTCATGTTCCTGCAGGTCCACACAGTCCGTCAGAGAAACCTAGGAGCAGCTTCAAAGGTGGTGACTCAGTGGCGGCACCACCACACAAGGACAGCAACAATGAACTGAATATTAACAATGAATCCAGAACTCAAAGAACATGGATCAAAGACCAGAGCCATCGGGTTGAAATGTTAGGAAAGGTTGTAGACCAGCACAAGACAAAGATCCAACTGTTTCTGAAGGGTCTGAAAAGACTTTGTCAATCCGTTGTGATCTGATGTGGTCAGGGGACATGCAGGACCTTCCAGAGGTCGTCAGGGCTCAGACACACATGCAGAACGGGCCGGCTTCTGGTCATCACCTGCCCCATGTAGACCCTGAAGGTGGTGACCATCATATCTGCCCTCCAGACACCCCATCATGGTTTTAGTCAAATCAAATCAAATCAATCTTTATTTATATAGCATCTTTTACAACCAAAATTGTTTTAAGGCACTTTCCAGAATCCCTAATCTACCTATCTACCTACCTACCTACCTACCTACCTACCTACCTACCTACCTACCTAACTATCTAAGTCAAATCAAATCAATCTTTATTTATATAGCGTCTTTTACAATCAAAATTGTTTCAAGGCGCTTTCCAGAATTTCAGGGCCAAACCCCAGACAAGCGACAGTGGCAAGGAAAAACTCCCCTTTAACAGGAAGAAACCTTGAGCAGGACCAGGCTCATGTAGGGGGAACCTCCTGCTGATGGCCGGCTGGGTAGAGAGAGAGGAGAGGGGGGAGGACAGGTAGAGGATAGAATAGGTAGGAGAAGAGAGCAGAGGAGAGCAGAGGAGAGGAGACCATGACCCAGTGGGGTGACAGAGGCCTGTCAGGTGATCATGTTTCTGGACCCCGGCAGCCTCGGCCTCTAGCAGCATAGCTAAGATGTTAACCTAATGATTAGACGACCCCCTAAGTATGATCGTAACTGGAACTACAGAATTAGTAACAATAAGCTTTTTCAAAGAGGTAAGTCTGATCTTAAAAGTAGAGATGGAGTCAGCCTCCCGTACCTTAGTACTGGTGGGTCTTATAGAAGAGTCCTGCCTGTGTGAGTGTGAGTGTGTGTGTGATTAGATGTTTGTTTGACCTTGTGGCCCAGAGAAGCCAAGTACATGAACCTGCTGACACACACTCACACACACACACACACCCACCCACACTAACACTCACAGACAAATACATACATTCACACACACACACACACACACACACACCACACACACACACATACCCACAATGTGCACACTAGTAGACCCTCAGCCCTGGCGGAGGCCCTTGTGTAAATAGCAGTGCTTGCGAGGACATCCGTGGGTCCATCCGCAGGCTCCGCCAGCGTCAGTCGTTCCTACGTGATCCAACAGAGCATAGTTGTTCCGCAGCCTCAGACTGGTTGTCTGATTCACCAGGAAGAGTCAGCCAGGCTCTGGTTTAGTCACACCGCCGTCTGAGCTCTCCTGTCACACCGCTCAGCCTCATCAAAGATTCCCCAGCTGAACCGACCCGCAGGAGGAGCTGCATCAGCTCTTCCTGCCTCCCCAAGCTTCAGCAGGACGCATCGGACCACATGACCCAAGTCCGACGTGTCCTCAACGGCAACCTCTCGAATACACAATATTTGTGTGTGTGCTCATGGAGCACTGAGCTCCTACAGCAGCTGGAAAACCCTGAACCTTCACTATTGACTGTATCTCTTTGAGTGCTCAGAACAGGACACAGCGGCGGCTCTGTGCTGACCCCCGGCCACAAACACGCTGCTCAGGTTTACACCCAGCTCACCACACAGACACACATCAATGGGGCTTCACACAAGTCTGGAAAAATCCTCAGCAGGACCGGAGCCTGCAGAGTCCAGCAGCACCTGCTCTATTCTTATCACACCAGGAACAGACTGGCCTGGACCTTGGCACTATCCCTGTTTCAGAAGAGGAAGGAGAGTGGAAGGAGGAGGTTTGAGACAACAACTGTCAGGGATGGAGGGATGAGAAGACAGGGGAGTGATGGGAGAACAACAGCTCACGGTTTTTGGTTCCCTTCAGCCACAGCAGCCCCCCTCCAACAGGTTCTCACTTCTCCCCACAATGTTCCAGCCGCCCAAAACACGTTATGAAGCATGCTAACATGTTTTTGATCCATCACAGGAAATTCATTAGGATCGGAATGCTCCCTGGTTGCTCCGGCCTCATCTTTCCTTTCAGGAGGCGCTAGTGTGGAGGTAACTGAGGCGGGCAAATAATTAGATAAAAAAGTTAATGTGAACAGAAAAACGGGAATTTGTAGAGATAAAATACGGTGGAGAAAGGAGGAGGAGCCTGGCGGTGCCGGAATGATCTGCTCAGAGAGATGAGTCTCCACTGAAATGCTCTCCTCAGCTCTTTAATTGACCTCTTTCTTTAAAGGAAGGGTCAGTCTAGGTGAGGAGGAGGAAGAGCGGGAAGAGAAGGAGGAGCAGGAAGAGAGGGAAGAGCAGGAAGAAGAGGGCAGCCCTCATCCCCCAGTTTCTGCTATGAGCATGAAGGGGACATGAGGGTCAAAGGTCAGAGACAGTGGGCCCAGGTCCTGGGCGTGTCCACCAGCACCAGAGCTCCGGGAGCTCCATGGGAGCAAGGTGTTGACTCGTCCTTGGCGTGAACACTTCTTTACCTCCGTGGGATTGTAGAGCTCCTGCAGGGCGTTACGGGAGCCTTTCCGACAGCAGCCATCCACCACGAAGGGATTCCTCCGCATTACTGTAAAAACACAGGAGACACCAATAAGAACCGGCAATTTATTCAACTACACGGTGCAGCCGCCAATCATCCCGGAATGTAAACGCCATTTTGTCCAGGAACCATAACATTTACCGCCTGGATGAGACGATGGAGCTATAATCCGACAACCGGCCCTCCACTTCCAACCGAGCTGCACATCACAGCTGGAAAATGAGCTTATGACTGCTTACTTTGTCATTAAAGAGGAGGAAGAGGGGGGATAGTGGTGGGAGAGGTGACACCTCTGGCTCCACCATCTCTGACACACCCACTTATCTTCCTCACCCCTGAAGAACCGGATCACACCTCCAGTTTTATTGATGCTGGAGGACCAAAGAGGCTACAGTTCAGGGATGGATGTTCTGTTGTGGTTCGTCCTCTAGACCTGCTGAAGGACAAGAACAATCCTTTTAAATGACCAGCTGCTGTGAAGAGCAGGCATAATGCTGCGGGCTGGTAGTGGGCGCGGTGACTCAGCGCTGGCTTGGCTGGACCTCGTGCAGAACAGTAGCTGCTGGCAGCGGCTCAGTGGGAGCCAACGCTGTACTGTCGGCCCTGAACGGCCCCTCCAATTACTCCGACTGGAAAAGAGCTGCTGGAACAGCTGGAAAGAAAATGAAGCAGCAAGAAGGAGGCCAAGGATTTAATGGCAGTTTCTTCCTTTTCTCTTGCTAGCGTGTGACCGTATGTTTCTGACATCAGTAGGCGTTCGCCATCCCATCACAGTTACCCGCCCACCCCACACTTGCATTGAAAGAAACTAAATTCAGGATTCAGACCGAGCATTTAAGCCATTGAAAACATGCCAAAGTCCACAAAAGCTCCGTAATCAAACATGTAAATCTGGCCTGGCCTGCAAACAGCAAAGAAGAGCAGCATTTCAGCTCCGGTCCAAGCTCCAGTGGCCAAAATCCCTTCAGGACCAGAGGAAGATCCACATTTGTCAGCAGATGTTTTCAGAAATCCTTGATTTAAACGAAGGCCATGGTGAACCAAGGTCGGCGCTGACCACGGACGCACCAGAGACTACCTCTGAATGGGAGTTGTGGGTTTTGATTGCCCAGACCACCTGAGCAGAAAGAGCCTGGGAAGGGAACGGAGCAGTAATGAGCCCCAGCAGACCCCCTGACCCGGCTGACCGAGGACCACAGACGGAATCTTGAACATGAAAGATTAATCACACATGCGCACAGAATGTCAGCAGCTCAACTCCTCTCAGGAGACCCCATCACACCCCTCCAGGGAGTGAACACCCACCTCAACAATAAGAACAACCAGTTACTCTGCTGCATTGGGAAAATTGGGAATACCTCACCCTGATTCTCGCAACTGTCAAAAATGCTCGAAACTTTATCAGTGTCACTCTGGAGTCAAACAGGTTGAACCTTGTCTTGTCAACCACTTTATCCCTTCAGGTCACAAGGAGGGTTCAGGATGGGTGATGGTAGGGTCCACCCCGATGCCTATTCTCTCCTCCCCCTCCTCCTCCCAGTTCCCAACAGACTCAGCTACCACCACCTGCAGGTTAAACCTGGTTTAGACTTTAGTCCGGCTCATTGTTGACACCAGCAGGTGTGTGACTAGAGGCGGAGGCCAGTGATCAGGTGCGCATCTGCTGGGGAAGGATGGTGGGCTGGTGGGGAGGAACAGGAGGAGACCTCTGTCACCTCACGGCAGCAGATCCACTTCACGCCCTCAGCACAGTCACACACACTGTAGGTGTGAATATCACCCTCCAAATCGCACTGCAAATGGCTCCCTGGGCGGCATGGTTAGCGCGGAGGAGCAGGGGCACACTTGGTCACCATAGTGACACCACTTCTCGGAACAAATGGTGATAAGGAGCAAGAAGAGGATTGGTTGGTTTTACAGCTAATCGCCGTATCGCTAAACGCGAACATGGTCACAGCTCGCATCTTCAGCTTGAAGCCAGGTGTGATATGGAGGTGGAGCCAGAGAAGGTCGGCTCTTTTACCCCGAGAAACCCTCCACGCTCACATTTGTCAGCAGACATCTGCTCTGCTTGGGCTGATGAGACCAGGTTCAGGATGATCCTATCCACAGACTCGAGAACCACAGCAGGAACTGGAGGACCGTGAGCGCAAGAAGGTTGTAGATGGCTTCTGAAGGACACATTTGATGAAGACACTCATCATGTAATGGCATTTGTGTTGATCCAGAGAGCTAGAAAAAGCATCTGCAGCCTCCAGGCATCTCCCCTTCCCGACATCCCATAATTACAGCCTGACAAACACAAGCACTGTACAGATTTTCTGTCTCCTAAAACCACAGAGAACAAAAGTCACATCCAGAAACAGCTGTCAACATCTGTTCACCTGCTACAATAAGACAAATGAAGGTGAGCCGATGTTTAAGGGCCGAAGTCGAAGATCGGACTCAGGCACAGCTCAGCAAAGAGGAAGTCCTTCATAAGAGAGCCCACAATGCCTGAGACTCACGAGTCAGAGGAACTGTGGAAAGACCGCGGTCACCTTCAAAGGTGGAGCCCCAACAACAGCCTCCTTTATATCTTCACCAAATATTTGCGGTGAGAACTAGAAGAACTAGAAAAAAGGTGTCTTTATCCAGTAGAATTACAGCTTTTTCCACAACCTGCAGTAGAACATTTGAGAACATCTGTACTTAAATTAGCTCCTCTGATAAACAATTTGATTAAAAATAACTCGAGTCAGCAATAAAGAGGGACACTTCACAACATCTATTTATAAGTCAAGTGGGAAGAAAACATCCAGAATGAAACTGAAAAAAGAGCCTGGGTGAGACGGATAAGGTGTCCAGCACTGATGGACCAAGATGTGAGAGGTGGAGGTCAGATGGTGGATGGGTACCACCCTCCTCCATGTGCACACGCACGGAGGGGTAAAACGGAGTCAACCACAGGTGGGTTCAGCCACAACTGACCTGTGGGAGCTGAACTGGCTGAACCTGGTCTGGCCCTCCCAGCTCACACCAGCCTCCAGCTACCCTGGGAGGGAGCCTGAATGGAGGCTAACACGAAGGACCGGATGAGGTCAGACAGAGTGTCTCCCTGAGCAGCCAGATGATTCAGGGCAACAACGAGGCTCCTTCAATCCCCAAAAGCTGCAGAGGAACATTATCTTAGCGCCGCTCGCTGGGCTGGACGGCTTCTTATACATAAAACATCTCACGTTGGAGAAATGCTCAGAGTCGATGGCGGAATGTGAGTAATTCATGAGGGGCTTCATGTGAGAGTCCACAGAAGGACCCAGAAACCCAGAGCCCAACTTGTTCCTGGCCCCGGGATCACGAAGGGCTCTTTAATAGAAAGAACAACGTCTGGATGTGGATCGGATCGATCCTACTGGAACCCCCGCCCTGCCATGGTTTCTCACATGCTGGCTCCCGCAGCATTTACGAATCAGCAGTCTTAAATATGTAACGGTACGCTTTCACAGACGCTGGTTTTCAGTTCTGTCAGTCCTGAAAGTTGCTATTCACACACGGACCATTAAATATGAAACGTGCTACGAAAACTCCCGAACGGGACTTTCTCCTCTGCTCACATTGGTTGAGAACACAAAGCCTGCAGGGACCGGACCAAAGCAGCTGCTAACGCACTCAAAGGACCGACGTCTCTGTGTCTGGAGGACTGAAGCCAGTCGATCTGAGAAAGGAGTTTCCATTCTGTACGTGGCCAACCCACGGGACAGTGGTTGGTGCTGGACCTGGGGTTGGTGCTGGACCTGTGGAATAGAGTCCACTGTGACAGAGAAGGAAGTCAAGTGAGGTGGATTCAGTGGCAGCAGAGGGGTTTTAAGAGGCCTCATCACTTCAAGGGCAGCAGGAGTGAGTGGAGCTCAGCCCGGGGCCAGAAGGGTCCCCTGTCAGCTCCCTGGAGCTTTCCTGGGTCTCAAAAACCCGCCGAGAGTTGATCACTCATGACCTTAAGCAGGTCTGGTCCACTAGCCCAGTTGAGTCCAGAGGTGTTATTCACCACCACCTCAAGGTTTCTTGGAGTTCCTTCCTGGACATCACAGAATCGCAGCAGAAATGAGTTCTGCTCATTTCCTGTTCTTGATCTTGAAGCAATCAGGTGACTGCTGAATGAATGGGAGCCTCTTTCAGACGCTCGGCTTTTTGGGGAGCCGTTAAATCGAATCTCACTGATGTTTCCACATATGTGAAGCTGCTGCAGAGCTTTGCTGATTTCCACTGGGAGACCTGGTGCTAAAAATAGATCCTCTCTGTTACCAAGACACAGGATAGAGCCAAAGACACTGGCTGTGACTTTGGTTGATGGCACTTTATCTACTGGCCCAGGTGTGTGTGAGTGTGTGTGTGTGGGTGGGGGGGTCCACCACCCAGGCAGCAGAGACGCAACCACCGGTTGCTAAATCCTCCAGAGCTGCTGCTGAATGAGGTGACTTGGGTCAGATTAAAGAATGAGATGAGAGGGCATGGAATCACACGCACACACACACACACACACACACACACACACACACACACACACACACACACACACACACACACACACACTTGTCTTTGCTAGACACCATCTTATGTCCTGGCTGGGGGCTCCTGGGGCCTGGAAACCCCGTTCAGATGGCCATGAGTCAGAGATGTGGCTCAGGGAAGGCGAGTCTGTGCTGGTTTTGCAGCCATGAGTCAGCCAACATCCTGGAACTCAATGCTAAAAGTCAACCCTGACTTCAAGATCTCCACCTCCAAACTTTTCCCTGCAGAAGGGGTGTTGAGCAGAAGCTTGTTGCCAGGGCAACCACACAGCGACCAATGTTTCCTGTCTGGTGCTGCTCTTGTAAAGGACTTTCAGTTCCGTCTGAGGTGGATGAAGAGACAGAGGGAAGGAGGAGGAGGCAGGTCTGTGGTGGCCTGCAAGCCCATTCCTCAACTCCTCCTTCCTCAGTGTGTGTTGTGATGCTGCTGCTGCTGCTGCTGGAGGTCTAACAGAGATTATGTTTAATCTGGAGCTGAAACACAGGCGGAGGCTTTGAAAGGCACGCGCGCCTCAGCAGGCAGCGAAGGCAATTTGGCTTTTGCCACCAAATCTTGTGCCAACATTCAGTCCTCTTCAAATTGCCCCAGTTTCTTGGCACCACAAAAATCAATTTCCTCTTGTGGAAAAGCATCTGAAAAAGCATTTAAGAGGCTTTGAGACACCAAAATCCCCCCATTACAGCAAAAAATCAGACATTCCCAGCAAAGCCACTCTCTCCAATAAAGGAAGGGGGGGAGGGGGGAGGAGTGCTGAGATCCATGCTAATGTAGCTAAAGGAAACAGCTACAGGATCTGTGCTCATCAGCGACCAAGATGGTTGCACCTGCAGGAATGTGAAACTGCGGTGGTGAGAGGCTTTCAATCCAGGACCTGTTAAAAAGAATCATCTGTCACTGGTCAACCAGTCACTCAAACTGGTTCAAAAACTGATGCTCACCACAAAAGATCTCTCAGACATCAGCTTCATCAGCAGCTAGTAAAGTTCCCGAGGGCGACGCGCGATAGCCCCAGCACTCAAACTCTAATGGGACCTCGTTGTCTGGTCCCCCATGATCCCACAATCATCCCAGACCAGTCCCAGCCTGATCCTTCTGATCCCAGTATTCTGTGAGCAGCTTAAACCAGAGATACAAACTGGTCCAATTCTTCTCTCGGGAGCCTAATATGAAAGTGTGAATCTGCACCAAAGAACCATCTGACTGCAGCCCAAATTCCAAATTAGCTTCACCAAACGTCTCTGTTGAAGTGTTTTCAAATAAAAAAGAGGATTCCAATGGAAAAGTCCCTATTTCAATGATTACTTTGATCATCACTGAAACAGACAACAGAAAAGTGCTGAGTGTGCAGAATTTGGTGAAATGTTCTGCTCATGCAGGAGCTTCTCCGGGAACACAGACGTGTCGAAGCACTAGAGCTCCATCCCTCCCTGCTTCTGCGTGGATGAGTAAAGCTGATCAGGAAGGGCTCCGAGTCTCAGAGGGCGAACAGTTCTGAGGCAGCGGCAGATGGTGGGAACCAGGAAGAAGAGAAACATCTGCTGTGGGACAGATGCTGAACACTGACTCCCCGACAGTTCTGCCCTCTCTGTTGTGGCAAACAAAAGACATCCAACAATGAGCAGCACCACCAATATCTGGACCTTTGATAGCCTCTGGATCAGCACCAGTTGCTCCAAGAACAACCAAAGGGTCCAGATCAGATTCCTTTATTTGTCCCACAATGGAGAAATTTACAGCGCAACAGCAGCAAAAACATGCAGAGGGGGAAAAAAAAACCTTTTTCAAACCACTTTATCAGTATTAAAATCCTGCTACTGCAAATACGCTGACCAGAAACGGTTCTGACTGGTTCTGAATAGTTCCACACGGGTTCCAACTGTTGGCAGTTGTGAGCAGAACCTTCCAGTCAGTCCAGTCAGTAAGGTGGGATGATAGCCAGAACCAGGGCCCATGTTTTATTAATGTTAACCTGCTGCTTCCAGTCAGCTCAGGATGAAAAATGCTGATGTGCATCTCAGAGAGGAGTGCTGCTGTGTTGGTGACATGCACCCAGGAGAGAGGTGCCGCATCCCTGGTGCTGCATCTCCTGATGTGCTTGGGATCACAGAACAGTTCCAGACCAGTCTCAGAACAGTCCCAAAAGAGTTCCAGACCAGTTCCAGAACAGTTCCAGACCAGTCCCAGAACAGTTCCAGAATAGTTCCAGACCAGCCCCAGAACAATTACAGAACAGTCCCAAAAGAGTTCCAGACCAGTTCCAGTACAGTTCCAGACCAGTTCCAGAAGAATTACAGAACAGTCCCGAAAGAGTTCCAGACCAGTTCCAGTACAGTTCCGGAACAGTTCCAGACCAGTCCCAGAACAGTTCCAGACCAGCCCCAGAACAGTTCCAGAACAGTTCCAGACCAGCCCCAGAACAATTACAGAACAGTCCCAAAAGAGTTCCAGACCAGTTCCAGTACAGTTCCAGACCAGTTCCAGAACAGTCCCAGAACAATTACAGAACAGTTCCAGAATAGTTCCAGACCAGTTCCAGACCAGCCCCAGAACAATTACAGAACAGTCCCAGCCCAGCCCCAGAACAGTTCCAGGCCAGTCTGCCTGTAGGGCTGCAGGCATCAACAACAGTTTCTAGAACCCAAAAGAACTGGAAGTGCTTCATCTGAAACAAGGTGTACCACCTCTGAAAGAGCATCTAACAGCAGAACTTCAGCTGGGTTTGATTAAAAGCTGCTGGTAAAGTGTGTGGTTGGACTCTGCTGACGCTGGAGCCCAACATGGTGTGAGCCTGTAAAAGCCTCGACGGGGTGCCATTAATGTGGGGCAGCCGCTCATTTTTAATGGCAGATGGAAGGTTTGGACCAGTCCTCATGCTTCATAAGCTTCTCTGGGGTCCACATGGACAGACTAGGTCAGGTCTTGTCTTCTGACAGCCGAACTGAGATGGTTGGCAGGAGGGTCACAACATGATCTTTGCATGCCTTCACCAGGTAATGCTACCTGTTTTAACCAATCCTGCTCAGATCATATTAATCCACCTTAATGTGTCTTGAATATCATCTGATTGGGTTTGGACACCACCAACAGTCCCAGTCAGTCTGAACTAGCAAAGCTGAGCGAGCAGAACTGCACATGGAACACAATTCTCATGGTCAAGTTAAGAGCAGTTGAGAGAAATGTGAGACCCAGTGATGCATGTGTGGAGTGAAGGCAGGTGACCCGACAGAGCTGCTGGAGCTCAAGCGGCTGAATAAGTTAATGCTGGTTCAGTTAGAAAGGTGTCAGAATACACACAGCATCAGCCCAGACCAGAGTGGACCAGACCGGAGCGGACTAGACCAAACCAGAGCAGACTAGACCAGATCAGAGCAGACTAGACTTGTTGCCCCCCTAACTCCCTCTGACCCTGGACAGGTGTTGGATTTGCTGTACTAAAAACAGAGCCTAGTTGTCCTGTCAGAAACGGAGATATATGCATGTACGGCCATTGCACCTATTCTTGCTCGGTAGCCCCCTGGAGCTGCAGAGCTGACTCCTGCTCCCCCCCGCCCCAACGCCGCACTAACTCTGTCCTGGCAGATGTCGATCCGTCGGTCCTCCTTAACAGCAGCTTGTTCCTCTGCCGGGTAAAAGGAGCTAGATGGAAGATGTTTAGGAGCTCATTTGTTCTGCATTTCTCTTATTTCTCCTCTTCATTCACCCCTTTTGCCCAAAATGAAATGGCGCAGAACATTTATCATCTCTCCTGTAGATGAGGGCTTTAGAGGGAGTCAGATCAGCCCCAGCTGGCCTCAGGGACTAAATATAGAGAGAACGTGCTTGGACGTGGACAATCCAGAGCAGGCGTGTCCAAACCCAGTCCTCGAGGGCCACAATCCAGCCGGGTTTTCTGTCCTACCAGGCTGAAAATGCATTCAGTGGGATAGAAAACCCGGCTGGATTGTGGCCCTCGCGGACTGGGTTTGGACATGCCTGATCCAGAGAGAAGAGCCCACAAGTCTGTTGGACGGCAGCGGAGGAGAGACAACTGAAGGGACAGAGAACCAGATCTAATCCGGGCAGCTCGGGCTCTGGCGTCCCACTGACCTCTGTCCTGAGGATGAATCGGTTCACTAGACCTCAGCAGCGGCAGTGTGTCCACAGCCTCCGCCGAAGGTTCAGGTTCTAAAGGTGCTAATGGTGCTGGGTCATCCTACTTGTCCCAGTTTATCAGATGGCTAGCAGCAACAGATCTGCTTCCACCGGTGAAGGAAGAGGTCAAGGTATAAAACAGAGAAACACAGATTAGAGGTGGCTCCTGTCCTGGAGTGGTTTCTGGCTGGACTAGAGGGGTTAGAGGAACCCCCAGAAAGAGTTAAAGCTGAAGTTTCCAGAGGAGAAACTGGCACAGGAAGGAAGACGACCAACAGATGCAGGGAGTGGAACCAGTTGTGGCCTCTTCCTTCACACATCTGCACCATGACGAGCAGGATTTCCATCATAAAAAGGTTAGAGGGCACTTAAATAGTCTCCGCCAAGAGCCCAGCTCAGAGCCTTTAACTTTGCCCGTTCTAACTGGGTATTTATTCCCTCCATCACTATTTATTAGATGAGCATAAATACACATTAGGTTAGAAAAGAGAAGGAGCAAACACACCAAAAGAGATTGATTGGAGAGAGATGAGACAGCAGCTCTGCGGTAGCGCTGCGGCTACGCTAGTCCTCCAATTACGTCTGGGTGGCTTTGAACTGTGAACAAGTTGGGCCTTCAGAGGGCTTTAATTATAAAAGCTCTCATCAGCAGGGAGTGGTAGGGTGTGTGTGCACGTGCTGCTGCCTGTTTATGTGTGTGTTTATGTGGGGAAAGCCTCACTGCAGCCTGCCCAAGTGGCTACGGATCTAAAAATGAAATTACAGTGAGTGCAGATTTCTTCCAGGCTGTCGGCATTTGCTTGTTTGGGCGGCTGCTCTCCATCTATAGTGTCTTCCAACTGTCCACGGTGAGTAATTTAAAGGAGGTTAGCATTTATCTGACCGCCGGCGCTACACCACCCTGTTGTCAGGGGTGATGCAGATGTGATGCAGCAAAGCCTTAAAAAGACAAGCAGACTGGTCTTCCAGGAGCGCAGCTGCTCATTTTCAGGCTCTTCCCATCCCAACAATGTGCACTAACGTCCATTTCGTCTCGTATTTGGACATATGCAGCTCTCCTTACATGTCCGGGACGCTCACCATCGTTGGCTTCCTTTTCACTTCTCCCAGTAATCAGGAACAGACTGTCCAGTATGGATTAGGGTAAAGCCTAGCATAACTTAGCAGGTTTCCACACAAGCAGACATAACTTTTGATGAGTCAGGGTGTTAGAAAGAGCCCAAAGTAACAGGAAGTCGAGGTCCAGCATTCCTCTGAGAGCCCACTGCTTGATTTTGGATGTGTGTGGTGTCTCTCAGCACCTTCAATGCTGCTTCTTCCTTCAACGCTGCACTTACGCGCTGCTAAATTACAGCCTGTGTATTTTTGTGGAGTGCAAGTCCTCCTAAAATAGGAGTAATAGCTGCATCATGGAGCTGCTGGACCAGATGAAGCAACATCGTAGTGATGTCAGCGGGACGTAGAGCTGACCAGAGTTGTGAGCCGGCAAAGGGGCGGACAGGAAGTCAGCAGAGAGTCAGAAAATAAGCATCCAGATTCATCATTCAGAAGGAAAAGACAAAAAAGGATGCAGAGAGATCCATGCCATAGCAATACCAAAAAAGGGAAATGTGGAGCAGCATTTTCAGACTGTCTGAAACTGTCTTCTTGTGTCAACTGGATCGTTTATCTTCTCTTTTGAAGACGTTTTGCCTTCTATCCAGAAGGCTTCTTCTGAACTCACTGGGGACAGATCTTGAAAATATAGCCCTTGTGGACCATTAGCATGCTAACTAGCAACACTCTCAGACAGAAGCTGGTACACCCGAAGGACAAGACACCAAGACATAAACAATGCAATGTTGTTTATGCTATACAGTGCCAGGAGGAATGCAAGGAGCTGTACATTGGTGAAACCAAAGAACCTCTCCAGAGAAGAATGGCACAACACAGACGTGCCACCTCTTCAGGTCAGGACTCAGCAGTCCACTTACATCTATAGGAGCGTGGGCACTCCTTTGAGGACAGCCAAGTACGGGTACTGGCCAGAGAAGACCGCTGGTTTGAGAGGGGTGTGAAGGAAGCCATCCATGTCAAATTGGAAAAACCATCCTTAAACAGAGGTGGTGGGCTAAGGCACTTCCTATCACCCACATACAATGCAGTCCTCCACTACTTCCAACAACAAAACAAACATTCACACCATTCCAGGAGACCTGGTGACTTACCACCATGTGAGCCAGCAGACAAAGGGAGACACACCAACTGAAACTAGGTGAACGACCCGACCAACGACTCTCAGGTGACCACCCATCCACAAGGGCTAGATTTTTAAGCCCAGCAAGTTCAGAATTGAAGAAGCCTTCTGGATAGAAGGTGTAATGTCTTAAAAAGAGAAGAAAAAAGGTCCAGTAAAGTCCCAGTAGTTTTTCACAATGGCAAAAACTGTACAGTTAATTATGTTGTGTTGAGCAACATCTGCAGTTATGCAACATACATCAACACAAATTGTAAGAATCCTCAATATATTTCTAGATAAATATAACGGAATGACTTGACTTGGTCATTTAATAAGTGGCTTGCATGCTGGAAGCGTGAGCACCCCTGGTGTCAGGTCTCGGATGGACTCAGCCTGCATTGTGGTCACGCGGTAGCTAAAAGAGGAAAAGTGGCTCCTCCGCCCACTGTCACTGCTAGAAGTCACACTTGTGCTGCTTCACCATGTTTGGCATTCCCCAGCCAACCAGCTGCCTCCATTTCCATCACCATGGCAACCCTCCTGCCTCAATAACAAGCTCATTGTGGGGTGAAAGTGTTAAAATTTCCTGCATTTGTTTTCCTCCCTCTTATGTGTTCTCTCTGTTTACCTTTTCATCCCGTAGCTTCACCGGCAGCAGCTAACAGGAACCACACCAGAATCCCAGCATCACTGGTGTTGGAGACCAGTTGGCTGCACGTACTCTCCACACACACACACACACACACACACACACACACACACACACACACACACACACACACACCAGCTAAACAGACGGGTCCCATGTGGACAGTGACAAATTACTCTGAGGGTCTCTGGGGCACAACAGATCCACAGGAGAACCACAAGAGAGAAGACAAGATGAAAAAGTAAGAACATGTAGGAGGAATCAGCCCCTTCCCCCACCCCGCAGGAGCTGGATACCCCATGACTGGGGCAACAACCGAGCTCCCCCCAACACTGTTATGTCACTGTGGTGCCAGCTGACATCCTTCCAAAGGTCCAACCATTAAGGGTTAGAGGTTCTGAGCGAGCTGCATCCTGGACATGGACTCCTGCACCCACTCGGCATCAGAGCCCCGCCCCTCACAGCCATAAAGAGATGTATAGAATCCCCAGCCTACCTGCCCCGCCAGTGACCTCTGACCTTGGCCTGCAAGGCCAAGCAAGCCGTGCCTGAAAACCTCTCCTCACTTCTGTTTTCTCACTCCTGCACCTCCCAAAATGACATCTTTGCCAATAAATGCCCCAGTGTTTCCCTTCCTATGGAGTTTCCACACTTTTCATGTATGTTCTCATGTTTGCAGCGATTTAACTCGGCGTCGCCTGAAACCCCCGAATCCTCAGCATCCTGGACGGGTCACGTCCATGTGTGCAGCAAAGACAGGAACCAGGAAGCAGCTGTGTAGAGCATCAATGAAAACCGCCCCCTATACCCTACATAGTGCACTCAATAGTGTGGACGCCATTTGGAAATAGTGTCCGAAATGTTAGTGAGTATCGCTGTACCCTATGTAGTGCACTCAATGTATCCCACAATGCAATGCGAAAAGTAGTGTACGAGCGAGCACCCTAACTCGGAAAATGTATCCCATCAGCCTTTACGGTATCACGTCATACTGACAGGATACATTTTTAATGTAATTTCTACTGTGCGGTTTGATATATGAAATTTTTGGAAATAAGAATTCTTTTTCAATAGGGGTCCAATATGATCAACTTAAAATATTACAACAGAAATGTGTAAAAAAAACAACAACAAATCAATCAATCTTCACTGATCCCCCGCCCCTCACTTAAAATTGTTTTTCGGAATCGTCTGTTCCTCCCCAGGCGACAGAATCTTAGTAAAACAATATTTACAAAGATGAAAAGTAGCTCTGATCCATTTTTTGATGAAAAAAATGCTTTATTAAATGTTTTCACTACAGCGGAATATGACTTGAGAATGTGCCATCATGTCTTGGCTTGAAAATGTCAAGGGACACTAATTATTTTAGGTAATAAGTAAGTATTATTGTATTATAATTGACATTAACATTTCATTTTATTATATAAAGTTAATTATAGGGTAAAATATTGCATTTTCCTAAAATGATCGCTGAATGTAATTTTGATGGGTTAAAATAATTAAATGGACCTGGCCACTTTTCCCGGCGACCGGTTCATAATTATTATGCGACACCATGACTTCACTTTACGTGCGCCGTAAATGACGCCGTTGTCCAAATAATAACTTTAAATTGAGTGCACTACGTAGTTCACTCAATCCATGTCCCCCATGTAGTGAGTAGTGAACAGGGAACGAGTGTGTGGTTTCGGAAACAGCCAATGACTCTACGCTTGTGTGGAACCAAGTGAAATAGCTCCACTTTATGCTAAGGCTGCTAAGGTTTATTAGCTGCTGGTAGCAATGGTAGAGGTGCAGACCTGGTGGTTCTGAGCCTTCGGAGAGCCAACCAGTGACGCAGACGATGCTAAACCTCCTCTGGACAAGTGGGACATCCTGGAGTGATTGCTCTGGGTTCTGCTCTGCAGCCAAAACGGCCTCCTTTTCCCTCAATTATCCTTTTTTTTATCCCTCTTTATCCTCCCTTCCTGCTTCAGGCTTCTGCCCAGTGTGTCCAGGCTGCAGACAGACAGACGGATGGAAAGAGACAGACAGATGAGAGACAGGGACTGATCCTGTGATCTAACAGAAGTGGTTCCATCAAAGGTTCCCAAAGCTCTGTCTCAACCTTCTGGTCACCAACAGAAAGCCGCGTTCCCTCGTCTTCAGTTTTTCCTTTGATCTCACTGACACTCAACACTTCTGCATTTTACTTCTGTAACTTTTGGAAACTCACAGTGAGAAAGAAGGTTGAGCAAAAAGAGAAATCGAAACCATAAGAAAGAGAAGAGCAACCAGATCCGGCCGGCCCGTTTCCATGGCAGCGGCTCCAGTCCTCAGATGGAGCAGCTGCTTGTTCACGGATTGATTGACAGTCTCTCTTCTTTGGCTGGTTGTTGTTGCTGGAGCCTAGATGGTCCCCCTCCCAGTAGCTCCCAGCATCTCCCAGCAGCTCCCAGTAACTCCCAGCAGCTCTGAGTAGCTCCCAGATGCTTTAAGGACTGAAGAGTTTCATGCTTTCAGGTGAGATTAGCATGAGGCGGCTCACAGCAGGAACCTGCTGAGTCTGCAGGTTCTCCAGCATTCCCAAGGTGCTCCGGTTTCCTTCCACACACTCGAACAAACAAAGCCAGGCCCAAGCATGTGGGTCATTAGCCAGCGCCCAGTCACAGACTGGTGACCATCACCCTCGTTAGGAAGAGCGACGCTGCTTCTCCTGCTGCGTCAGCTTTCTTCTCGGGTGACGTGAATACAGATGATGAGTCACAGCAAACGTCTGCACATCTGTCTTGGATCACGTCTGGCTTCTAGTCACACACGCGCCCACTGGTTTATCCCCTGGAGGCCAGTTGGTCCCATTTTGGGATTCCTGCCTGCCCTCTCAGATGTGCCACATTCATGCACCCTCATGCACCCTCATGCAGACTCCCCCTGGGTCCCTTCACACCAACCGGAGGCTACCCTCTGAAAGCTGCTCAGTCACGACTGAAGAATCTCCGCTCTCCTCTTATTCATGCCCAAATGTGGCCACCAGTGTTGCTCTGCTGCTGCTACTGCTGCTGCTGCTGCTTCTACTACTGCTGCTGCTACTGCTGCTGCTACTTCTGTTACTGCTGCTGCTGCTACTGCTGCTGCTACTGCTGTTTCTGCTGCTGCTGTTACTGATGATACTGCTGCTACTACTACTGCTGCTGCTGTTACTCCTGCTGCTGCTGTTACTCCTGCTGCTGCTGCTGTTACTCCTGCTGCTTCTCCTACTACTGCTACTACTGCTGCTGCTACTACTGCTGCTACTGCTACTGCTGCTGCTGCTACTGCTGCTGCTACTACTACTGCCGCTACTGCTACTACTAGTACTACTGCCACTACTGCTGCTGCTACTACTGCTGCTACTGCTACTAGTGCTGCTGCTACTGCTGCTACTACTTCTACTACTGCTGTTTCTGCTACTGCTGCTGCTACTACTGCTTCTGCTGCTGCTACTACTACTGCCGCTACTGCTACTATTAGTACTACTGCCACTACTGCTGCTGCTGCTACTGCTACTACTGCTGATACTGCTACTGCTACTACTGCTACTGCTCCTACTGCTACTGCTGCGGCTACTACTACTACTACTACTACTGCTGTTTCTGCTACTGCTGCTGCTACTACTGCTACTCCTACTAGTGTTGCTACTACTGCTGTTTCTGCTACTGCTCCTACTGCCACTGCTGCTGCTCCTGCTGCTGCTACTGCTACAAGTGCTGCTACTACTGCTGTTTCTGCTACTGCTGCTGCTCCTACTGCTACTGCTGCTGCTACTTCTACTAGTGCTGCTACTACTGCTGCTCCTACTTCTACTAGTGCTGCTACTACTGCTGTTTCTACTACTGCTACTGCTGCTGCTACTGCCGCTACTGCTGCTGCTACTACTACTGCCGCTACTGCTACTGCTGCTGATGCTACTGCTGTTACTGCTGCTGTTACTGCTACTACTACCGCTACTGCTGCTGCTGTTACTACTACTGCTCCTGCTACTACTGCTGCTGCTGTATTGCTGCTACTGCTGCTGCTACTGTTACTACTGCTGCTGCTGCTACTGCTTGAAGATGAGGTTTCACCTGCACAAGCAGCCCCCTGTACCAAGACTGTAGTCCCTAGATGTTTCTTCTCTCCTTCAACAATCAAGACTGTCAGAGTGTTTTTACCGTTCCTTCATGGTTGATCCAACTGAGCATGTGTAAAGGTCAAACGTTTGTAACTGCGGCCGACCTCTAGGGTTCAGTGGTAGGCCCGAGGCTCCTTCCTGAACCAGGCTTTGGAGGCTTCTGCTTCGTTACAGTGGGATTGTTTAGTGAGAGAAATGTGAGGAAGCTGTTCCACAGTTCTTTGTGTGCTGAGGTTTATTTTAAGGAGAAACTTCCGTAGTAACCACGCCTCGGCTTTGTTTGGACCATATCATTGAGAAGAACAACTGAGGCAAAACAACTTTTGCCTTAAATTAACCTCGAAGTTCACCAAAAAGCCACATTGAGTTTATTTTAGAAAACATCGTATTTCACGATCTTTTGCAAATGTCTGCCAGCATCAAAACGTCTCTACAGGAGGCTCATGTCAGCCATTTGCTTTACCCACAGGATGCACTAAATCACAAACAATCAGTGGAATGCTGAAAGTGTCCCTGAACAGTAGCACAAAAGCCCGAAAGCAGCTTGTGCTGCTCCCCTCAATTACAGATAATAACAGAACAGCACCGCTGACAAGTGACGGAGCCTCCAAATGCAAGACTCAACATTTGTACACTGGCTGAGGAGGCCCCCAAGAGAAAATGTGTGGACTAGAGCAGGAGTGGACACATCCGACTAGCGTATCAAGGGCAGGAGCAGATAACTTGGACTAGCGTAGCCCGGGGCAGGAGCAGATAAATTGGACTAGCATAGCCCAGGGCAGGAGCGGATAACTTGGACTAGCGTAGCCCGGGGCAGGAGCGGATAACTTGGACTAGCGTAGCCAGGGGCAGGAGCGGATAACTTGGACTAGCGTAGCCGGGGCAGGAGCGGATAACTTGGACTAGCGTAGCCAGGGGCAGGAGTGGACACATCAGATTAGCATAGCCTGGGCAGGAGCGGATAACTTGGACTAGCGTAGCCCAGGGCAGGAGCGGACACATCACAACATGCTTCTACCAAAATGATCAACCTGAGACAGACTTTACAATGTTTGGCTACACATGTTGAGACACACACAGCTGAGACTGATCCCATTTAAGGGAAGACACAGTGGAAGATAGTTTAGGTCTTCTTTTTTCTCTTTCTCTCGCTCTGTCTCTCTCTCTCACACACGCACACTCACACCAAATATGGAAGGTGACACAATTTTTACCTGTTTATGTTCCACTAAAGTGTCATCTGTGTAGCGCTGTCAGAGCTGTGGTTTGTTCTGTAGACAGGCTGGAGTTTGTCAGGGGACATGATGACACTTTTCCAGCCAGACTGCAGAGTGTGTGTGTGTGTGTGTGTGTGTGTGTGTGTGTGTGTGTGTGTGTGTGTGTGTGTGTGTGAGTGAGTGAGTGAGTGAGTGAGTGAGAGAGAGAGAGAGAGAGAGAGAGCATATGCTAATCCTTTCACGCAGCAAAGCTTCACCAATGACAAAAAGATTTGCCATCAGAGATGTCAAACGTCTCTCTCCACACACACATACACACACACACACACACACTCACACTTTCTGACTCCGTCAGGCTGTCCCATAGGACAGATGTCCTCATCTGCGGACACATTCACCCACGTCTACTCACGTCTCATGAGAAATTATTATTTTCAAGTTAAACTGCTGTCCTGAGGAGACGCGTCTGACTGCAGACATTCCAAAGGACAAGAACATGACTGTTCTTGACCCCCCAAGAGAGCATGGAGCAGACGCCAGAGTCTCGAGCACACACACCCACACACACACACACACACACTCACACTTTCTGACTCCGTCAGGCTGTCCCATAGGACAGATGTCCTCATCTGCGGACACATTCACCCACGTCTACTCACGTCTCATGAGAAATTATTATTTTCAAGTTAAACTGCTGTCCTGAGGAGACGCGTCTGACTGCAGACATTCCAAAGGACAAGAACATGACTGTTCTTGACCCCCCAAGAGAGCATGGAGCAGACGCCAGAGTCTCGAGCACACACACCCACACACACACACACCAGCACCAGCCGCGACAACAAACGCACCTTCTCCAACTCCAACAATCTATTATTCAAGCCAGCATGGCTCCTTTCCTACCTTACCTTACATTCCTACCTTCCTACCCTCCCACCTTCTTAACCTCCTACCTTCCTACCCTCTCAACCTCCTACCTTCCTACCCTCCTACCTTCCTACCCTCTCAACCCCGTACCTCCCTCCCTTCCTACCCTCCCTCCCTCCCTCCCTCCCTTCCTACCCTCCCTCCCTCCCTCCCTTCCTACCCTCCCACCTTCCAACTTTCACTCCCTCCTACCCTTCGACCTTCCTACCATCATCAGCAACAATCACGTTAAAAGAACGAATAAAAACATCACAACACTCCTTGAATCCCAATTATTGCTGAAGCATGAAGGTAAGTGGGTGGGGGGGTCGGCTGGGGCTGGATCGGGCCCTTGTCCTCCATCCCATATTTGACTCTTTACGCTCCAGTAGCAGGTTAGCTGGTGACACCGCACCACAGCCCAGCGAGGGTGAGGAATTTTGAGTTACCCTTAGACATTCCTGAAGGCTATTCTCATTTGTGACTTTAATTTCTTGCTGGAAAAAGCTGACGTCTTTGTATGCTGGGCTTCCTGCGGCGAGGCCAGACCATCAAATACCTAAGCACCGATCAGCTCAGCGCTTTAGAGGAACAAGCTGGGTGAAATCTGCGTGGCTCTGGAGGCAGAGGCACAAGCGCATATATGGGAAGACTGGGGACTTCACGGTTAAAAACAGCACCAGAGTGAGAGCCTGATCAATGCCCGCAGGCAGGCAGCCTAGAGGAGGTAGAAGGTCCCGAGGAACCTGTGGGAAGCTCCACTGGCTGCAGTCTTACCAACACAGAGGCTTTGCTTCATCATCCGCAGTCTGAAAGAAACCTGCGCGGCCTGAGACTCATGACGATACTCCAGGCCAGGAGCTGGGACGGACGTCATGGAGCATTTTAAACAGGCCCAGTGATGAACGACCGCCGCTGCACCTCTGACGCCAACAGCCGCTTTCACAGATTAGTTTTCTCCTCCTCCCAAAAGCCCGAAACTAGCGTCCAACAGAGCACAAAGAGCTACAGGAGTTCACCAGATCTGGCTCCTCCTGCTGCCCCCCTTTAGTCCAAGACCACTCACAGAATGTGTTCTAGCCCTTTACACCAATTTATGGTTACCTGCTCTATCTAACACTTTCAAGGGCAAAGACGCGGCTGCCGCCCCACCAGGAGTACTCTCACCCTCTTTTTACGAGAGGTCACGACCCTGCGGATCCTGGGGGGGGTGTTTACATTGGGAGGCCAACCAGGATTCCCAGGCCTGCTGAACATGCCTGAGACGTGGAGACACTCGCCGGGACCTTATCTGATGGACACTGTCGCCGGGAGGGGGAGAAACCAGCACCGCTGCAGAGGAGTGCAGAAACAAGCAGATTGCAGAGGAGATAAGTAGACAGGAAGTAAAGGAAGTCAACGCCACAGATACAAACAGCAGCCTGAGGTATCAGCACTCATCTCTGCTGTCATCACCAGGGTCGAGACACCAGCACAAACAGCCACCACACGTACACACACACGTCTGACGCCCATGCAGCAGGGACGGGTGGACGGGGGGCAGATGGCACCTCAGGAGAGGTGGACAGAGTCTAATGTTTGTTAGGAACCGTTTGGAGCCCTCAGTCAGATCATCACCCCGGGTCCAGAGGCACCAATGACTCTTGCACCAGCAGCAGGAGTGTGTGTGTGTGCCCTCTACCCTCCACCTGAATTGTAGCCCTAGCAGCCCTGTTGCCTGGCGGCGGAGGTGCACAGCGTGGATGCCCAGGCAACAGATGCATGATGGGATGTCAGGAGGAGAAGCAAATAGCCAGGATATTTTGAAGCACCACAGTGATCCGGTTGTTCTGTGGGTCAGCAGAACGGGGCCGCTGCAACAGTTGGGGGGGGGACTCATTTTCAACCTTCTACGCGCGGGTCCCAGATTCCAGCGCTCTTAAATGCTTCCCTAAAATCGCGGTTTTGATCTTCCCGTCCGAGAAGGTGGGGTGTCCGGTTCCATCCCCATTGTCTCTCTACGCAAGTCAGAGTCAGATTATTTGCCGCGATGCCCATCAGCAAACCACGTTTCCCGGAGACAAAAGCGTCCGCGCCACCTCAGCCAACACGCACAAACCACCCGAGAGAAGCGCGTGAAAAGCGCAACAAGACGAGCTGGAGGGTCCTGACGGGAAGGCGGCTGATTACCATCGGGATCAACCATCAGCTGCGTTACTGACTCGGTCGATGCGTCAACGCGCAGATACGAGCGGCGCATAGCGATGCTGGACACGAAGGGGAGACGGATCCTACCTGGCTGGAACATACTTTGGAAATAAAAGATGACCAGAATAAAGGATCCCAAACAGGTGGCGAAAACCATCCGGCAAATGCGGCTCATCCTCATCAGGTCACCCAGAGTCTGTTTCATGGCCGCTGCTCGCTTGGTGGGGACGCGCTGCGCTGCAGGACTCTCCGGGTCTCTGGAGGTACCGAGGAGGATTTGTCTGCCGGTCAATGAGACCAACGCATCCACAGCGGAGCGTACCACTGCGAGGACATCTGGGGGTGGGTAGAGGGCCGAGGCACCCCCCCCCCCTATCTGGAGCAGATGAGCGCGTCCAGCTGGACGACTGTATCCGAGTATCGGCACACAGAAAAGGGGGAAGGATTTAGGAAATAGAGTAGATGTCATCTTCCTGTCAGAGCCGCGGCAGCTATCGGGGTGTTTTGGTCAGAAGCTGCGATATATGTGACCTAAACATGGGAACCGGCCTCGGTGCTGGGTTGAACTCAGTCAAAGTTTAAAAACCTTAAATCTTTATCGAATCCACGCACATTCTGCCTCCCCGCCACCCCACCCCGGAACATTTGTTCGTAATTTAACTGGTTTCTCGCCGTCCAGACACAGGCGTGGTTGCAGCATCATCTAGTGGAAAAGGGATGCCAGCACTGTCCAGAGGTGGACCGTGTACAGACAGGCGGTGCGGACAGGGATAGGAAGACCTGCGAGACAAGGTCACAGAGGCAGCTCTGCTTTGACCACTGACGTCTGTCTGTCTGAAATCCACAAGCAGGTCTGTCAGGGCAGGAACCGGGTCTGAGATGTGTCCTGCAAAGACCGCAGCAGCAGACACGGACTGGGATCCAGGACTGGGATCCAAGACTGGGCACACCTTTGACTTCTAACCTGATGGTGCAAGCAGGGTCAGACGTGAACGTTCCAGTCGTTTGGGTTTTTGTGGCCGAGTTTCTAGGATTGTGACCTGTGCTCGTAGGAGGCACACAGAAGTCAAAAGAAAGAAACTATTATACAAAATAGGATCCGCTCATTGTGGGTAAACGTGGCCATGAAGTGTTGTTTGGTGGCTTTGTAAAGGCGACTTTGTAAAGTAAAGGTGACGCTGACATACCAAAGCATCACAACTTTCCAAAGCAGCAAAAAACGCTATTAATCAATTGTTTGCTAAATAAATGGCTAAACTCCTAATTTGTAAAAAATATCTATTTTCATGATGCAATGTTGGAGAAACCTTTTTGTGAAACAAAAGAAACAACAGGGAGGCAACACTGGTAACGTCATTAGCTTTTGCAGTTCCTTTTCGCTTCTGCTTTAATGCCATTTTTAGAAGTTGAACCTAAAACTAGGAGCTGAGCAACTGTAATGTTGATAGTCAAAGTATAGACACATTTGGGGCCTTGGGAAGGGTTGTCATAAATGGAGTACAGTAACAGCCCATGTCATACTCTCCTGATCTGTCTTTTTGTCTCCTACCTACACGTTTGATCAAATATTTTGCTGCTTCCTGGCATTGCCAAAAGACCAAACAGCCTTCCCTTCTCCTCCACACCCCCAAGAGGGTGTTGCACACAAAGAAAAAAAATATCTCCCCATCTTCTAATTCCTCCTCCTCCTCCTTCTCCACATCCTCAAGAACCTGCTTCACACAAAGTGAAGAGAAGAGCTCCTTCCCCTCCATTGGCTCCTCCTCCTGATTTCATTCTAATCCTACAAACTAGGGAAAGAGATTCTGGTACTGTAGCATATGATGCCTCTTTCCCCCCTCCTCCTCCACCGCCATCTATTCATTCAGTGCAGAAGAAAGGTGGAGACGGATCTCTTACACTGAGGGAAACCAGAGGAGTAGATTTGAGGAAGGTGGAAAAGCAACGCTGTGAATGGTACAGTGACACAGCATGGTAGGCCCTGCTGAAAGAGATCCAGCAAGGGGTCAAACTCAATCAATCAATCAATATTTATATAGCGTCTTTTACAATCAAAATTGATTCAAGGCGCTTTCCAGAATCCCAGGGCCTAACCCCAGACAAGCAACAGTGGCAAGGAAAAACTCCCCTTTAACAGGAAGAAACCTTGAGCAGGACCAGGCTCATGTAGGGGGACCCTCCTGCTGATGGCCAGCTGGGTAGAGAGAGAGGAGAAGGGGGAGGACAGGTAGAGGATAGAACAGGTAGGGGAGGAGAGGTGATGAGAGGAGAGGAGAGGGTAGGAGAGGGGTAGAGGAGAGGAGAGGAAGAGGGAAGGGGAGGTAGAGGAGAGGAGAGGAGAGGAGAGGAGAGGAGAGGAGAGGAGAGGAGAGAGTAGCTCTGGTAGTGAGCTCTGGAGCTCTGGTAATGAGTTCTGGTTGTGAGCTCTGGTGTGAGCTATGGTAGTGAGCTCTGGTTGTGAGCTCTGGTAGTGAGCTCTGGTAATGTGCTCTGGTCGTGAGCTCTGGTTGTGAGCTCTGGTAGTGAGCTCTGGTTGTGAGCTTTGGTAGTGAGCTCTGGTAGTGAGCTCTGGTAGTGAACCCTGGTAATGTGCTCTGGTTGTGAGCTCTGGTAGTGAGCTCTGGTTGTGAGCTCTGGTTGTGAGCTCTGGTAGTGAGCTCCGGTTGTGGGCTCTGGTAATGTTTCTTTGCACATCTTGAACATCATAAAAGATGTGACATACACACTATTCTTAGAAAGCAATAAATATCTGAACCCACAAGTCGAGAAAGAGAGCTCACAAAACAGATATCTTCTTTATAAAATTTGAAATATAAACATTGCAATATGATTTGTGTAATTATTTCTCATGGTGAAACGGGCGATGCTATTTTTCCCCATTATTCTCCTGTAGATGTATGGTGACCCCTAACAGTTTGTTTATTACTAAACTAAATATGTTCGGTACTTTGGAGCTAGTTACTGGGCTATGCTAACAGGAGTTTCTCCACAATGTGTGAATCCAGGTGCCCGACCAACGTCACTCTGACACGATAAATGCCTTCAACAAGTATCTTGATGCAAGGAGAAAAAGCCTGTGCCTCTCAGGCAATGTATCCTGCATCTATTTAAATGGCTTTTTTCTTACGTCATGGAAACCACAATTCTCTTATAAAACAATGATTCAATGAAAAAAAAAAGCCAGTAACTGTAGGGGGTCATTTTTCAAATGAATAAAAACATAGTGAAGCACTGCTGAACTTAGTTATGAAGTTTTGGGACCCATTTTTTTTTCACCTTCTCTTCCATTTCCATGTGTTTATTTTCCAGAAGAAGATGAAGATCGTGATCAGTGGGACATCTAGGTGCTTTTCTGCAACTGCATCCATGAAGCTCTTCTCTTTAAACAAAGCTCATAGTCAACACCATCAACGTGTGTAACAGCATGGGAGTAATTGACAGATCAAGGATGGTTATAGCTATGGAGTACACGTTGTCTCATGGTCAATGCCTTGGTTGTTATTGGGGATACATTCGTTTGCCTCTAGTAGCAGCATACAGAACTACAGCAACTACAACCGAGTGTCGGCGTTGCTGCAGAGAAATCCCAACCAGACGTACTTTTATGGTTTTGGCGCTGGTGAGTGAATTATAGGTTCATTTAAAAATGCTGTGATTTACGGCATCACAGGTTTCAGAGGTTTGTGGAGCATATATTTATGTGGAATATACAATATTGTCGACGGAACGCACCGTTTGGGGACCCGCGTTGCTAATGCTGGCTAACAGTGGTGCCACCTGTTTGAATGCGCTTATAACAAAGACGCGAGGTGAACAAAGTTTGGCGGTGTCGTGACGAGACCGAGCTGTCGTTCTCCCACCCCGCGAACGGCTCCACTCAGACGGGAACAGACACGCATCGCCCCGGGCTCTCAGAGTTAGCATTAGCGTTCGCTCCGCCGGTAGCCCGGCCAGCCATCCAGCTGGGGCTGAGGTGGAGGTGCGTTCACGCCTCGCAACGTAGCAACAAGTGGGAAGTGATGCAGATTCGCTTTTTGAGGGCGTAAAAGGTCGTGTGTTTGAGAAACATTATAGGAAGTGTTGAAAAGCGACCATAACCCCCCCAGGCAGGAGTTACCAGGTGTGTGTTTGACAACTCACCGGAGCCCTAGCATCCATGGCCCCACTCTCTTCTTCATCCGGCTGTGCCAACTGTGCCTACCTTGCTGTAAAGATCCAGGAGCTAGAGCAAAGAATCTCCACCCTATATCAGATCCAGGAAGCTGAGAGATTCATTGACACCATCGTTTTCAAAGAACCCCATCCCGACTCCGCTGATGCATCTGATCCCGACATCACCGCTCCTAACACCACTGTCGCCACCACCTCTCCTCCGGCTGTTCATCCACTCATCTCCCCCGATGCCTCCTCTACGAAGCACGAGGCAGGACCCAGGGCTAATCTCAAGCCTCGGGCTAGCTCCACCCCATCTCAACAGGAGCAATGGTCCCAGATCAGCGCCCGCACTGGGAAAACAAAGCGTCCACCACAGGCTCCTCTCTTCCACCTCCACGTGGAGAACAAGTTCACCCCTCTTGACCATCATGATTCCCCCCCTCTACCCGCACTGTCCTGGACTTTGTCCATCCGACTATCTGATGGGACCGGCAGCTTTCTGTCGTCTTCGTCCCGACCACCCCATCCCGGGGCCCCTCCAGAGGCGCTCCTTTTCATCCACTACACCTGCACCGCAGCTATCCTGTGCCCCTTCTTACTCGCCTCCGCGTCCACTCTTCCCTCCTACGACTTTAATCATTGGCGACTCCATCGTGAGAAACATTGGCTTTTTCAACGCTATCACACGCTGTTTCCCTGGTGCCAGGGTCCTCGACATTTTGCTACTTCTCCCCACTCTCTTGAAAACTCTGCCGGCTTCGATCAAGAGAATCATGATCCATGTTGGGACAAATGACACATCCCTCCGCCAGTCCGAGCTCATGAAGGATTATTTTAGAAAACTTCTGAACTTCCTGAAAACCTGTGGACTGTCTGCTTTCATCAGCGGCCCCCTCCCTACTCTTGGCAGTGGGTGTGGCCGTTTCAGCCGAGTCCTCAGCCTGCACACCTGGCTTCATTCTGCCTGCCAAGCCCATAGCATTGCCTTCGTGGACAATTTTGACCTGTTCTGGAACCGTCTGTGCTTTTTTAAATTGGACGGAATTCATCCAAACCACGCAGGTAGCCGCATGCTAGCGGCTAATCTGCAAGACACCGTCCATTCCTCCCCATATGCCAGACTACTTACCTCCCCATCTCACTCGAACCCCTCTCCCTCCATGATCCACCCACTGTCAACGACCCCTCCCCAGAGCTCCCCCGCTGGCAGATTATCCAACTGTCTCCCTCAGCCACTGGTCTCTCCAAGATTAGCTCTCCTTCCACAATAAACCACAGGAGCAACCAACTGTTCCCTATTCCCGTCCTCATAACCAGACACCGCTCTGGCAGAAACACCTCCCGTACTATCAATCACTCAGTCTTAGCCAGCCCATCTGTCCAGGCTCTGACTCAGACCAAACTTGAAGACACTTCTGTCAGCTTTGGACTTCTTGACATCCGCTCACTCACGAACAAGGAACACCTCATCCACGATCTCCTAACTGACCGCAATTTCGACTTTCTTTGTATTACAGAAACCTGGCAACAACCAAATGACTTCTCCTCACTCAACGACTCCACCCCACCGGACTATACATATTTTTCCCACCCCCGCTCCCACGGCCGTGGTGGTGGTATTGCAGTGATTCACCACCAGAAGTGGAAGATCCTTCCGCTGTCTTTGCTTCCATCATCCTCATTTGAACATTTGGCACTTACACTCTCTGGACCCACTCCCACCGTCATTGCCACTATTTACCGCCCCCCCAAGCCCCACAGCGACTTCGCCGTCTTGCTCACCAATCTATGTACACTATCTCCTAATACACTATACACTAATATTAGGGGACTTCAATATGCACATGGACAACACCAATCTGCCCCTCACCAGAGACTTTTTATCATGCCTGGAGAGCTTTGGACTGCATAATTTTATCAACTTCCCAACGCACACTCTGGACCTTCTCTGCTGCTCTGGTCTCATCCCCCTCTACTGCACTGCTGATGATCTCCATGTCAGTGACCATTTCCTCATCTTTTCAGCACTGCACTCCGCCACTCCAGACTTAAGTCACCACGCTTTATCTCATTCCGCAATTTGAAAAACATCAACATTGACACCCTTAGTTCCCACATTAATGATATTATCATCCCAGACTGTTTCACTACCACCGACAAAATCACATCCCACTACAATACTAGTTTAAAGAACATCCTCAACTCCCTCGCCCCAGCCAAAACACGCTCTGTTTCGTTCTCCACAACTGCCCCCTGGTTTACCCTTTATCTCCGCTCCATGAAAACCAAAGGCCGTCAAATGGAAAGACTTTATAAGAAAACTGGACTCCTGATCCACAAGGAAATGTACATTGCCCACATCTACCAATACAAGGACACAATTCACCAAGCCAAGACAAAATACTACTCTGCCCAGATCTCCTCCAACAAAGGAAACACCAGATCTCTTTTCACACTTCTCAACAAAACTATCCAGCCACCTGACTCCCTACCTCCACACCTGTATTCAACTGACACCTGTAACTCCCTAATGCAGTTTTTCAAGGACAAAATCCTAAACATTCACCATCACCTAGACACAGGCTCACTTCCTGCTCTCCAACCCGGACCTCCTCCCAGCCCACCAACTAATCTGCCTCACCGTCATCAATTCTCCAGTTTTCTTCTCCCTAAAAATCTTGACATCGATGCTCTTATCCGGAAATCCAAACCCTCAACATGTCAGCTGGATCCCCTACCCACCAATCTGGTCAAATCTTGCCTCCCTGCTGTGCTCCCCCTCATTTCTGCTATCATTAATCGTCACTTTCGACTGGAACTGTTCCCTCATCCCTCAAAACGGCAGCCATCATCCCAATCCTGAAAAAAACAGACTCAGACCCCAATAATTACAACAATCTCCGTCCCATTTCTAATCTACCTTTCATTTCCAAAATCCTTGAAAAAGTAGTAGCCTCTCAACTACACACCCACCTAGCACATAACTCCCTTTATGACCCCTTCCAATCTGGTTTCCGCCCCCGCCACAGCACTGAAACTGCTCTCCTACTGCAGCATTCGACACCATCTCCCACCCCATTCTGCTCCGTAGACTCTCCTCCATCGGCCTTGCCAAGACCCCCCTTCAGTGGTTCCATTCATACCTCTCAGGCCGCACACAGTTCATCCAGCTCAAATCATTCAAATCCAACCTCTCCCCAGTCACTTCAGGCGTGCCACAGGGCTCAGTCCTGACCATTTTGCGCCATCTTCCGCAAATTCAACATCCAATATCACCGTTATGCAGACAACACTCAACTGTACCTTTCAAGCTCGCCTAACTCCTCACTCCCACCCTCCTCCCTCCCCACCTGCTTAGCTGAAATCAAAGCCTGGTTCTCGTCCAACTTCCTTAAATTAAACAGTGATACAACTGAAGTGCTCCTCGTAGGGACGAAATCAACACTCTCAAAAGTTGCCAGTTTCTCCATTCCCATTGACACCTCCTTGGTCTCCCCCTCCCCTCAAGTTAAGAGTCTGGGCATCATCCTTGACAGCACTCTCTCATTTAAATCCCACATCAGCCATACCACTCGGGCCGCCTATTTCCATCTCCGACAAATAAATCGACTTCGTCCCTCCCTCTCCCCCAACACCACCTCCATCCTCGTTCATAGTCTTGTCACCTCACGTTTAGATTACTGCAACTCCCTCCTCTTCGGTCTCCCTCAAAAATCTCTCCACAAGCTACAACTGGTCTACAATTCAGCTGCCCGCATCATCACCAGAACCCCATCTTCCCACCACATCTCCCCCATCCTACAACAACTCCACTGGCTTCCCATCGCTTTCCGGATCCAGTACAAAATCCTTCTACTCACCTTCAGAGCCATCCATAAACTCGCCCCTCCTTACCTGTCTGACCTCCTCCACATTGCCATTTCAACACGCCCCCTCAGATCCTCCTCCTCTCTCAACCTCACTGTGCCCCCTGTCTACCTCAGGACCATGGGGGGCAGAGCTTTCAGTCGCTCTGCTCCTCACCTTTGGAACTCCTTACCACCAGACATCCGACTCTCTCCCCGTATTTAAATCAAACCTCAAAACACACCTTTTTCGTCTGGCTTACTCACTGCACCACCCTTAATTGTTTTCTTTGTTTAGGTTTATGATTACATGCTGCTTTGTTGATCTCATATATGTATGTATGTTTCACCTACTGACTATTTTTTGTTGTAATTGCTGCTATTGCAATTGTTATTGAAATCTTAACTGTGAAGCTGACCTATGATTTTAAATTGTAAATAGTGTTTAATTGTTGCATAGATGTACTGTAAAGTGTCCTTGGGTGTCTTGAAAGGCGCTTTGAAATAAAATCTATTATTGTCAATAGATTTAATGGTATTAAAGACATGTAACGTAGCTACTGATGAGTGACAGTGCATCTTTACTGCCCTCGTGATGACATTCAATTATGATTTGACTTTTGACCGCTGCAGCTTATAGAGTGATGCAGCTTATTTATGGATTTTTATGACTTCCTCAATCGCCCCCCCAGGATGAATAAAGTTTTCTGAATCTGAATGGATATTCACAGCCACCAGAGGGCGCTTTAGCAGCACAAGCGCAAGACAGACAGGTTGAAGAGCTCCAGTGAGGCGCCAATGAGACGCTAGTTTGTGTTGAAGAGTCTTTTTGGGCTTCATGTCAACACCTTCGTCATGGATAACACGGGAAGAAATTCTGACGATGCAGCATTTAAGCTAAAGGCTAATGATCAACAACTGTCGCCTACTCAGTTTTTTAACTGCCGTGTTACTGTAATGCCATTTTACTACTGTGTTATGCCTGTTAGGGGAAAAGCCGCTCTGGTTATCTGATTTTACTGCTGAATTCCAGCTGTGTTACTGCCGTGTTTAGGAATGAAACATTTCAAATCTGCTTTCTAGGGACCATCAAGATCTTATGGTTCAAAGTAGCCTGTGACTCATAGCCAGGTGAAGTTCATAGTCAGATGTGGTTCATAGCCAGGTGTGAGTCACGGGAAGGTCACTGGGAAAATGAGCGTCCTTGGCTGAAAGGAAACGGTAAAGTTCTGACTTACGGTGTTGAGGTAGAACATGTGTCAGTGTTCCCTCAGAAACAACTCCTGATCACTTTTACATTTATGATTAAGGATTCTCCTATGTTCAGAACAAAGTCTTACTATAACAGATGTCTTTCAGATAATGCTGTAGCTATAGGAAACAATCCCTGTGCTGATCCCAGGACCACCGTGTGTTTCCCCAGGGATCAATCATTATAATCTTAGCCCTGCTGAGGTTGACTCTATTGCTGAAGGTGCAGCAGCCTCACTGAGAATCAAGCTTGATTCTGTTGACCCCCTGAAAAACAAAATAGTAAATCCCCCTGGTATAGTTCACACATTATATTTTTCTGAGGCGTCTACGCTAATTCAGAAATCCAAGACCACCACGTGTCTTTTAGATCCCATCCCAACACACCTGTTGAAGGATGTTTTACCAGTGATAGGCAGTTCTATCCTGGACCAGATCAATGGTTCTTTATTGTCAGGTTATGTACCCCGGTCCTACAAGGTGGCAGTGATTAAGCCGTTGCTTAAAAAACCATCACTGGATCCTGACGTATTAGCAAATTATAGGCCGATATCCAACCTTCCTTTTATCTCTAAAGTTCTTTAGAAGGTGGTGGTGACTCAGCTACTGCAGCACCTGCAGAGGAACAGCCTGTTTGAGATGTTTCAGTCAGGCTTTAGAGCTCATCACAGCACAGAAACGGCACTTCTTAAAGTTACTAATGATCTTCTCATAGCTTCAGATCATGGACTGGTCTCTATGCTGGTTCTGCTGGATCTCAGTGCTGCTTTTGATACAGTTGATCACAGAATCCTGTTACATAGACTGGAACATGTGATTGGGATTAAAGGGACAGCACTAAACTGGTTTAGATCATATTTATCTGATAGATACCAGTTTGCTCATGTCTATGGCGTTCCCTCTTCATACAGTAGGGTTAGCCATGGGGTTCCTCAAGGTTCTGTACTTGGACCAATCCTCTTCACCACCATAGACCGCTGCGCTCTCAGAATGCTGGTCTACTTGTGGTTCCCAGAGTTTCTAGGAGTAGAATGGGGGGCCGAGCATTTAGCTACCAGGCCCCCCTGCTATGGAACCAGCTCCCTGTCCAGGTACGGGAGGCTGACGCCATTGCTACTTTTAAGATCAGACTTAAAACCTACCTCTTTGAAAAAGCTTATTGTTGTTAATTTTGTAGTTACAGTTACTATCATAGATAGAAAAATTATCATACTTAGGGGGTCGTCTAATCATTAGGTCACATTCTAGCTATGTATTTTTGTGTGTGTTTCTGTGCTCTGTGCCTCTCCTCTCCTCTCCTCTCCTTCTCCTTCTCCCCTCCTCTCCTTCTCCTCTCCTCTTCCCCCTCCCTCTCCTTCTCCTTCTCCCCTCCCCTCCTCTCCCCTCCTCTCCTCTCCTCTCCCTTTACCCAGCCGGCCATCAGCAGGAGGGTCCCCCTACATGAGCCTGGTCCTGCTCAAGGTTTCTTCCTGTTAAAGGGGAGTTTTTCCTTGCCACTGTTGCTTGTCTGGGGTTAGGCCCTGGGATTCTGGAAAGCGCCTTGAAACAATTTTGATTGTATAAGACGCTATATAAATAAAGATTGATTTGATTTGATTTGATTAGGACCCTCAAGCAGAAAGTGTGAAGACTAGAAACGAAGTGGTATTCTTGTAAAATAAATAGCTACAGCTATAGCAGGGTAGAGAGAGTGGAGAAGGGGGAGGACAGGTAGGAGAGAGACTAGGCAGAGATTGATGTAAAACAGTAATTATATTAATCATAATAAACTAACAGTAGAATTGAGTGGGTCAGTGGGGTCGGAGGTCAGTAGGTCTGCATACAGCTATGAAGGAAGCAATACCTATAGATGGATGCAGGGCGGGAAGAAAAACTACACAAGAAATAACATCACTGATCTACTTGGTGAAGAGGAGAGCAGAAGAGAGGAGAGGAGCGGAGAGGAGAGGAGAGGCAGCCATGACCCAGCAGGGTGACAGAGGTCTTTCAGGTGATCATGTTTCTGGACCTCCGGCAGCCTGGGCCTATAGCAGCATAAATAATATGTTAACCATTAATTAGACAACCCCGTAAGTATGATAATTTGTCTGTCTAGGATAATAACTGGAACTACAGAATTAGTGATAATACGTTTTTTCAAAGAGGAAGGTTTTTAGTCTAATCTTAAAATTAGAGTTGGAGTCAGCCTCCCGTACCTGGACAGGGAGCTGGTTCCACAGCAGGGGGGCCTGGCTAAATGCTCGGCCCCACAATCTACCCTTAGAGACTCTGGTGACCTCAAGTCAACCAGCATTCTGAGAACAGGGCGGTCTATTGGGATGATGAGGCTTCTTAAAGAGTTCTTTGGACATCCTGATAATAAAGAATTACAATAGTCCAGCCTGGAAGTAACAAATGCATGGACTAACTTTTCAGCATCATGCCGCGTCAGTAGTTTCCTGATCTTTGCAATGTTCATCAGGTGAAAAAAGGCACTTCTAGAGACTACATTAATGTGGGAGTTAAAGGACAGATTTTGGTCAAAAGTTACTCCAAGATTCCTCAGAGAGAGACTAGATGCTAAGGAGATCATCTACAGTGATCATGTGATCTAATCTATTCCTGAGAGATTCTGGACCAAACACCTTGACCTCAGTTTTTCCTGAAGGAGAAGGAAATTTGAAGACATCCAAGACTTTATGTCTTTAAGAAATGTCTGAAGCTTGACAAACTGCTCTGTCGCCTCTGATTTCATCGATAAATATAGCTGAGTGTCATCAGCATAACAATGAAAATTTATTCCAGCAGACAACTAGACAATTAGACAACTAACAGTAAAGTAGGACTAACTGCAGCAGCATCAGTATCATTCCTAAAATGATCATCAAAGCAACGAGAAACATCTCAACAACGGCATATTGACAGATATGACATAAGCATACCTGCTGGCATTGGTGGCCATTGGGGGTCCTTGCCATCCCAGCGAGTCAGGTGCGCCTGCCCTGGCGGCAATTTATTTTATTTGGTTTATGTTTTTAACCTTGGTCATCTCTCTATTTATTCCTATCTCGTTTCTTTGAACCGAATTCCGTCCCCCAAATGGTCATTGTCCAATCACTCATCCTATTGATCCTCTGTTGTATCCAGAAGCTAGATGGGCTAGCCAATTACAGATTGCTGACTTATACCTCCATCACTGTAGCTAATTGATATCTGGAATTTCTTCGAATAAATGAAGAGGACAAGTTACGACACGAACGGGAGTGACCAGTAAGAGACAAAGTGTGACGGGTGCAATTAGGACCCAAAAGCAGCACTTTGGAAAACTGGACCGTGGTAATGACCTTTATTAGCACACGGGCAAACAGGAACTCAGGCAGACAAGGAAGCACAGGAAACAGTCCGTTCTTCAGGCCCAGGGTCCACACAACGTCAGTGGGTTTCAGGCTCAGGGATTGGGTCGAGCAGAGACGGAGTGCGGAACCGAGGGGGCAGGACGTGAATCCTCGGAACCGTACAGTCCCGTTTACAGCGGGCAGGAGTGAGAGAACGGGGCCTTACAGGAGATGAGGCCGACGCTGTAGCTGAGCAGACTGGGGGTGAGCAGCAGCGAAGTTGGGGCCACGCGGAGAAGTCAGGACCAGGCGAGCGGGCAGGAACCAGAAATGCTGAGGCAGAAGTCGCGGTCAGGGGCAGAAAGCAGGTAAGTTTTCCAGGGAACAGGCGAGGCAGGCAGAACGAAGACAGGCAGGGTCGGTAACAGGTAATCTGGCAGGGAAATAACGCTGGAAAGTCTCGCATCGAAGCAGAAGAACAATCTGGCAAAGACTGAGAGTGCAGGGGAGGCTTATAAACCGGGCTGATTGGGAATCGGCTGCAGCTGTGCTTGCAGGTGAGTGGTGTTGAGCTGACGGGGTGGGAGTGGCTGGCAGGTGGAGTGGAAAATTACCGGGACAGGAGGGAACTGGGGGAATGGGGCTGTGACACAAAGACAATCTCAGGTCAACAGAAACACTGGAGTTATGCTAGGAGAGGTAGCTACAGCAGCTAGGGAGGACATGGAGCAGTGGAACTCATCTCCAGGTGAGTGGTGACGATAACAACAAAACCGAGGTTCAGGGTGACAGTACCGCTGGGAGGAACAGCAGCAGGCCTTTTCAGCCTAGTAACCGTGGCACAGAAAAGCCCCAAAGACCACTTAGGCAGAGCTTTCTCTGGGGAAAAAAGTCATTCTGCAGTTCCTGGTATGGATGCCTTCCCTGGTTAGAGTACTCAGCTAAAGCAGATGCTGCATACTACTACCGATGCAGAATGTTTCACGGACCGGGACCCAGACACAGTGATCCACCTCTAACAATAGCCACTGCTGACCAGTAGGATGCAGGTACGCTGACGGACACCATCATAAGAGAACCGACTCCAACTGGCCTGAGCCCTGAGAAAATCCTCAGCCAGGTGTGGGATGGTGCCTCACTCATGCCAAGTAAACCTGGAGGGGTACAGAAACTGCTGCAGCAAAAACTGGACAGGGTGAAACTATAGGTCCACCGTTATGATCACCAGCTGTGTTTGGTGGTCACCCAAGCCCTGGCACCTGAAAAGGCTGTGAGGGATCTTGTGGTGACTTTCTTCTGATGGTAACCGAGATGTGTTGTTGAGGAAGGAATCCTCACAGACACCGTGGTGACTTTCTTCTGATGGTAACCGAGATGTGTTGTTGAGGAAGGAATCCTCACAGACACCGATTTGGTTTGAAGAGATGTTTATTGGAGAGAAAAGTCAGGAATCAATTGTACACAGCAGCTTGTCCGTGGAAGGTCTCGTGGTCCTGATGGTGAAGATCTCCTCTAGACTTATTCCAGTCGCGCTCTTTTATACCAACGAGTAAACACATTCTTCTCTGATGACTTCATAACACAGTCTAACTGACCATATCATATAGAGTCCAATTATTACTAAAAAGGAGGAAGGAGAAGGAAGGAGGAAGGCATCCATCATAAGCCTATGAAACGTTAAAGTCTCAGGAGACATAAACACCTATGAGATAGCGTCAGATTGTCTGGAAAATAAGCCTTACAGATTTCTACGGCCTGCACAGAATGGATACATAGCTGAAAAACAAGTTGAATTCTTACAGAGTTGCTGAGAATAGATACATAGCTTCAGATACCACAACCTCTTCAGTGTGTGTAGCACACTGTATAAGCAGAAAACCAACTGTTGCCATTCTCTACGAAGCAGAGACACTCAAAGGTCTATTGGACCAACGCTGGAGTCTACAGGTGTGTTAATTTGATTAGGCTGATATTGATGATGCAGTATTGAGTGATTGACTCCCCCATCTGAAGATATTAAGATTTCCTTTCTTATTCTACATTTTCTGTCATTCTGAAATAATTTGGTGAGCTGCTCAAACTGCTCAGCAACCGGTGGTTGACCCGCGGTCAATAGGGACCCCAGGAAGAGTCGCTGGTGCAGAAGTAACAGCTAATGGGGATCCCAATAAACAAATAAACCAGGTGTTTGTAGAAGATCTGCGCATGGAAACAATGGGATTATTGCAGAGTGTATCTGAGCCCAGCTTTAAATTGCTCAGATGGCGCATAAGATTCTTGCGTATCTTGACCCCCCAAACAAGAGGTTGCAGTCTGAAGATATGCATCTGCTTTCAGGTGAAAGATTATATTTATTTTTTAATGTAGCCAGTGCAAAAGGGACCTCTGAGAAAAATTACATTGTATTTAAAATACATTGTATTGGTCCCCAGAGTCTCCAGGGGTAGCAACCAGGCTCCCCTGCTGTGGAACCAGCTCCCTATCCAGGTACGAGAGGCTGACTCCATCTCTACTTTTAAGACCAGGGGTGTCAAACTCATTTTAGCTCAGGGGCCACATAGAGGAAAATCTATTCCCAAGCGGGCCGGACCAGCACAATCATGGTATATAACTTAAAAACAACAACTTCAGATTGTTTTCTTTGTTTAATACTATTCAAAATAGGACAAACACAACAGCACTATTAATCATAAAACACTTCAAGTTATTTGAAAATTCTGAGGACAGAAAAAACACAATGTTTTAGTGATTCACAGAACCAAAACAGTATCACAAGCCACAGAACTATATCAGGGTGACATTTCTCAGGCAGAAATGTAGAGAAAAATGATAAACCTCTGTTGCCCAAAAAACCACAAGAACCACAGTCACAAATCAAGAATAGGTTAAATAGGGCACACCATCCGTAGCAAGACCAGTTCACTCCAATCCCGTCCAGGGCACTGACGAGTGAGGTGAAAATATCATTGGATGTTGTTGTACCTGACATTGGTGACGGTCAATGCGTCATCAACTTCGTGGATGAAAATGGTTAGCTGTGCAACATCTGTAATGTCTGTGCTTTCATCAATTGCAACTGAAAAAGCAATAAAAGACCGTAAATTGACCGTATTTTCACGACCATAAGGCGCACTGTAATAAAAGGCGCAGTCTCAGTTACGGGTGCTATATCACATACATAAGGCGCTCCGGACAACGGAAGTGAGTTGAGTTTCGACACATTTATTCAACAAAATATTCATTCTCCCGCCACAAAACTATCAAAGTTTTCATCTTCTGTATCTGAAGTAAACAGCTGCGCTATTTCAATGTCCAACATCCCGAATTAGTCTTCTTCATCATCTGAATCAGACTCACCGACTGGTTCATCCATGTTGGTGATGTGGCTGGGTGCCACCCTCTCCTGGTAATCCACGGGCAGCCGCTGCGCAACAGTTGTCCTTGCGCGTATGTAGAGATGCCGCCTCCTCATAAAGCGAAAACACCAAGACGGACATCCTTGGAATTGCTCAATATCCATTTCTTCAGAAATCACATTGGCCTTTTGTCGAATGGTGACAGTAGAGATGCCCCTTCCAGTTGTTCGCTGTTCCACAACCAACTGTTGCACTCGGTCTTCCAGCTCGAGCTTTGACTGCAGCGTCACTGATGTTTCGGTTGTGAGTAAAAACGGACTGGTGTTTCTTCAGACTAGACAACAGTTCATCCACCTTCTCTTTTCTCCGCTGTCCTTGAAAATTATCATATTTGTGGGCATGAAAACTCACATAGTGGCGATGAAGGTTATATTCTTTCAGCACTGCAACATGTTGTGAACACAACAAACATACTGCTTTCCCATTTACTTCCGTGAAAAAATAGGAGGATGACCATCTCTCTTGAAACACTTTGGAGTCGGTCTCTACTTTTCTCTTTTTTGACAGTGACATTTTGGGGCAGTGAGGGTGAAAAGCATAAAATGCTAAAAGTAGAAACTAATAAATCACACGGGCAAAACACAAAAGAGGTCTTCTGATTGGCTGTTGTTTGACCTACTTGCTCTGCCCCGGTATAAACAGTTTGCTTGCTTAACACAATTGCTATTGCGTCATCTATTGGACGCATTTAGAACAGCAGTTTATTGAAAAATTGCAGTTAATTTTTTACTTGACATAATCATCTCTTGGGCCGGATTAAACCCTTTTGCAGGCCTGATCCGGCCCGCGGGCCGTACACTTGGCATCTCTGGATTGGACTTAAAACCTACCTCTTTGAAAAAACTTATTATCACTAATTCCAGTTCCAGTTACTATCCTAGACAGACGAATTATCATACTTAGGTGGTTGTCTAATAATTAGGTTAACATCTTAGTTATGCTGCTATAGGCCAAGGCTGCCGGGGTTCACTAAGTAGATCAGTGATGTCGTTACCTGTGTAGTTTTTCTTTCCCCCCCTGTATCCATCTATAGGTATCGCTGCCTTCATAGCTGTATGCTGACCTACTGACCTCCGACCCCGCTGACCCACTCAATTCTACTGTTAGTTTATTATGATTAATAGAATAACTGTATTTCATTGATCTCTGTCTTCTACCTGTCCCCCCCCTTCTCCTCTCTCTCTAGGACCCACTGCACCCGCTCCGGACCCACGACCCGTTCCGGCAGCGAGTCGTCGGCGATGTGGAGGGGGCCCCCGCTGCTCCGGACGGCACGGAGATGGAGTCGAAGGCGGAGGGAAGGTGAGTGGAGAGAGGGAGAATGTGGAGATGGTGGTGGAGGTGACTGGTGAGAGTGGTGAGGCAGGGAAGGAAATGGATCTAACTGGGGTGGCAATTGAAGTGTTGAGGTCGGGCTGGGTGAGACTGGTGATGGAATGAGTGAAATAAGTGAACTGGGTGAGGCAGGAGAGATGGGAGACATGGGTCAACAGGGTGTAGCAGTAGGTGAAGTGGGGCAGGAGACAGGTGAGCGTGGGGCGCCAGGGAAAATGGCTGGCGAGCTTGGTGAGGGAGGAATGACCACAGGTGAGCTGGGGGAGGGAGGTGCGGGTACAAGTGAGGGCAGCGGTGGGGGGGGGGTCAGAATGGTGGCGTGCTCCCGCAAAGCGGCACAGAAAGCAGAAGAATGTTGTGAAGGACAGTGGAGACAAAAAAGCCAGAAGACTGGAGGATACAGCCGCTGCCACTGATACCAGCGACCAGGAGTACACGTCTGATGGCAGTGAACTGTCAAACATGGTGGTGGACAGTGAGATCAAGAGTTTCCTCACACAGACTAAAGGCATGAGGGGCCCTGACTCGGGAATATACTTCCCCGACAAGCTCCTGTTCATCCAATCGGCCAGCCACTGGATAAAACACCAAGCTGCATCGGACCTGACTGACCCTGAGATCTTTCGGTTGAAGAAGCACATGGTCAAAACAAGGAAACAACTCAGAGAACTGTCCAACAAGAGCACGAGCTTGTAGGCGAACCGGCTGGGAGGGGATGGACCGTCCCCTGCGTGACGAGCCACCACCGTTTCCCTCCCCCATTCGGATGGATCTTTCAGGATTGCACCAGTGCCCGTTTCTGTTCCGGGCAAGAGACAATATTTTGAGTGTACAGTGAGTGTGTGAGACTCACTGTACTTTTTTCTTTGAATAGTGTTTTGAATATTGTAAAAGGACTTTTCTAAATCATTTGCACATTGAACAAACTCCTTGAGGAGTAACTGTTTTGTTGATTCTATTTATGTTATTGTCAGCACTGTTTTCAATAGGCTGTAAAATTGTGTAAATAAAGTGTGTAAAAATCCAAAAGTTCGTTCGTTCTTTCTTTCTTTCTTTTTTTTTTCTTTCTTTCTTTCTTTCTGTGGTGGAAGGAGTGCGAACGAGAGAGAGAGCGAGAGACTGAAAGAAAAAAACGTGTTTTTCCTATTTCTGACCTTTCTTGTGTGAGCGTGAATGCTTGTGAACATGGTTTGTTTTATTGTGCGTTTCGTTTTTAATTATTTGCTCCTTAGTTTAGCGAGTGTGTGAGTTTGTGGGGGCCGACCGCGTGCGGCCATCATGGCGGCGAACGCCAACTTGACCGGGTTGAGGAGGAGACACAGAGTGAAGGTGGGAGCGGGCTCCGTGCTCAGTGTGGAGAAGGTGGCTCTGGCTGTGGGCCAGGAAATCGGTCACGGCTCCGTGAAGTCCGCCGCCCGCATGAACAGGGCGGTGGTGCTGTTCGTAGAGCAGGTGGAACAGGCCAACAGGTTGGTGGAGACGGGGATCACCGTAGGGGGGCAGTTCGTCCAGGTGACTCCGCTGACGCAGCCGGCGGCACGGATTACCTTGTCCAACGTGCCGCCGTTCATCAGCGATGAGTTCCTGGCGAAAGAACTGTCCCGACATGGGAAACTGGTGTCTCCAATTAGAAAATTACTATCGGGCTGCAGGTCGCCATTGTTGAGACACGTGATTCTGAACAACAGGGCGGAGGAGTTTAATTATCGTTTCGTCGTCCGTGTGGACGACTTTGATTACGTTTTATTTGCTACCTCCTCTGCCCTTAAATGTTTTAACTGTGGCGAGGAGGGACATCTCGCCAGGGCTTGTCCGAGCCGCGCCGTTCCGGCGGCGAGGAGGCGGTGCGGTGCGCGGAGGGGGACCTCGCTGCTCCGGACGGCGCGGAGATGGAGTCGAAGGCGGAGGGAAAACGGAGTGAATGTGTGCGTGTGACTGAGGTGAGTGGAGCGAGGGAGAATGTGGAGATGGTGGTGGAGGTGACTGGTGAGAGTGGTGAGGCGGGGAAGGAAATGGATCCAACTGGGGTGGCTTTTGAAGTGTTGGGCGGGCTGGGTGAGACTGGGGATGGAATGAGTGAAATAAGTGAACTGGGTGAGGTAGGAGAGATGGGAGACATGGGTGAAACCGGTGAGCAGGGTGTAGCTGTAGGTGACGTGGGGCAGGAGACAGGGAAAATGGCTGGCGAGCTTGGTGTGGGAGGAATGAGCACAGGTGAGCTGGGTGAGGGAGGTGCAGGTACAAGTGAGGGCAGCGGGGGGGGTGTCTGAATGGCGGCCAGCTCCCCCAAAGCGGCGCAGAAAGCAGAAAAATGTAATGAACGACGGTGGTGACAGAAAAGCTGGACGGCTGGAGGATGCAGCCGCTGCCACGGACAACAGTGATCAAGAGTACATGTCCGATGCCAGTGAGCTGTCGAACACGGTGGCGGACAGCGAGAGGGATGACTTGTACCCCCCGAGCATGATCAAGAACTTTCTCACAAAGACCAAAGGCATGAGGGGCCCTGATTTGGGGAGTTACTTCCCCGACAAGCTCCTCTTCATCCAGTCAGCCGGTCATTGGATCAAACACAGAGTGGTGTCGGACCTGACTGACCCTGAGATCTTCAGGCTGAAGAAGCACATGGGCAAAGCCAGGAGACAACTGAGAGAACAGTCCAACGAGAGCACCAGTTTGTAGGCCGACTGGCTGGGAAGGGATGGAGCCCCCCGCTGGAGCCTGTGTGACAGGCCACCGTCGTTTTTCCCTTTGTAGGACGGATCCTACTATGTTAGACCAGTGCCCATGTGTGTTTGAATGTTGTAAAGGACACTTTCGGACCAATCGGACAGTGGACAAACTCCTTGTGGAGTAACTGTTTTTTGTTTATTCTATTTATTTTGTTGTCAGCACTGGTTTTTTAACAGAGTGTGAATTTGTGTAAATAAAGTGGTTGTGTAAAATCTAAAAAATCTTTCTTTCTTTCTTTCTTTCTTTCTTTCTTTCTTTCTTTCTTTCTTTCTGCTGGTGGTGGAAGGAGTGTGAGCGGGAGAGAGAGAGAGTAAGTGAAAAAACTGTGTGAGTGTGAATGTTTGTGAATATAGTTGGTTTTATGGTGCGTTTCTTATTTATTTATTTATCTATTTATTTATTTATTTATTTATTTAATAGTTTAGTGGGTGTGTGAGTTTCTGGGGCGGCCGACCGCGTGCGGCCCTAATGGCGGCGAACGCCAACCTGACCGGGTTGAGCAGAAGACACGGAGTGAAGGTGGGAGCGGGCTCCGTGCTCAGTGTGGAGGAGTTGGCGCTGGCTGTGGGCCAGGAAATCGGCCACAGCTCCGTGAAGTTGAAATGGAATTTGAGTGCAAAAGAAAGGAAAAGAAATGGAAATTAGGAAGGGTGTGGTAGAGACTGGGTGAGGACATGAGCCTCTTTGGCACCTCATACATTCACAGGAAACAAAGGCGCCCTGAGTTTCAAAGTAGACTTACGTCAAACGACTGAGGAGGGGGACATTCTCAGCCATTCAACTTCTTCCGCCAGCCAGCACACATGCTGTGCAGGCACCAAACTCATGCTGTGCATGTAGCGCGCTGTGATGACCCTGGCTGTGTTTTCTCTGCCTACCTCTCTGTTGTCTCCTCCCTTCTGCAGGCAGTGGGTGGGCCAAGTACTGCTAAGTGGCGATCCAGCTCACCTGGACTGATTAGCTGTGAGGGCTATAAATGCTCCACAGTCTTGGCAGTCAGTCTCTTGCTTGGCTCCCTCCTGGTCTGCTTGGATGTTTTGGTTTTGTTTTGTTTTTTGCATGCACCACCTTTATACACTACATGTTCCCTCATGCCAGCACTTGCATTCATTACTGACCTTACAGACTTTCCACAACTTGTTGTTCCTTTTGGTTGAAGAGAAATCCTGTCAATAAATTTCCTTTTTTCTAAAATCCGTCACGTGTGTTCTCCCTAATTTGTCTGAGCCCTGAGCTGGTTCATGACAGTGCACATGCTGTGCAGACGTCCTGTGTCCACACCTTGGAGGCGGGCTATATAAGATCAGAACTGTGTACGCATAGGCAGAGATCTCTCCGCATGCTTCCGTGTGTGTATCCTGACCGACTGACTAAATAAACCATCTCCTATGCAGTAACTTAGATTCATCGTTTACTTCTCAAAATGGCTAAATTCCGCAACAAACTTGGTGTCAGAAGTGGGATCTTGGGTATGTCCGTCGGGACCCGACCACCAGGGGCTGTCCACCTGAATCATCCTCAACCCCGCAATCTTAAGGAGGAGGAGGACCGAGGCGGTCCCGATCGACGGTCACAGGATTCTTCGAATTCCATGGCTGAATTAAATTGGTAAGACATATTTATCCTATTATTTGAAACGAATTACTGCGTAGGATAGACACTGACATTACTCTGCTAACCACTAAATAGCTTAACTAAACACGAAACAAATTCCTGTGAGCCCATAGAAACAAGACCAGGTTACAAATATAAGTAAAGGAATTCCTGTGAGTCCATTGAGATGAGACCAAGTTACGAAACGAATTCCTGTGAGGTCATTGAGGCGAGACCAGGTTACAAAACAAATTCCTGTGAGCCAGAAAGGTGAGACCAGGTTACAAAACGAATTAAACACCAAAGTAATCCCTGTGAGTCGGCAAGACAAGACCAGGTTGCAATAAAACAGGATCAGGTTACCATGGGAACCTTGCAGAGTAAGGTAAGAGTTGAACGTTGTGTTGGGGACCAACTGTCTCCAGTAATGGACATAATGACGAAAAAGTACGGGCCGGAAAGTTGTGCGTACGTAAGGTTGTGGTGTGAACAGTATAGGTTTTCGGAGGGAGGATCGTTAAGTTTTGTATTCTTGTTTGATGTATAAAACACAATTTCACATAGACTAATATAAATATTTGTGGAATAGTTTTATTCTTCCGGTTACCAGTACCAGCTATTAAAAATATATAATTTAGTGCATTTTACAAAGGGGAAAAAAAAATTAATAGACCTAGGTAAATATAAATGGACATCGTTTGGGAAACAGATATTTTGATCCCCAAGCCTCTGGCACCTCTAGAAAGGCATGCTCTCATTTGTCACATTCCTGTCACACGTCCTAATATTTCCTGAAAGCATGTACGATGTAGGATGCAGCAGATCTAACATAGCTGTTAGCAAATCATAACCAAAATGATAACTGACTCAAATTTGTCATGTTTTACCACAGCTATAGGGTGTATCTAGGCACTAAAGAGAAAACTAAAGTTTTACTTCTATAGAATAGAGGCAACCACTCACCAGTGTGTGTCTGCCCTCTTCTATGTATTGATTGTCCCGAAGGACCGCACATCTGAGTTGAAGACTGAATCAGTGACAGTCTAGGCTAGAGCGCCCCCTGGTGTCTATACCACGTTGTCCAACATAAAAGTAATGATTTAGAAAAAAAAAAGAGTGAGAGGTGCTGGTGAAAAGCAAAACTACCATGTGACACAACAGAGAGCCAGAAGTTTGCTCCAACACACTCGATGTAGGTCGGTCCTGTCTGGTCCGATCCAAATGACACGTTTATTTCTGTGTGCCTTCTTTTTTGTATCTTATTCCATTACAAATTTCAGCACTCTCAACAGGACCACCAGGGGTTTTGTTGAAGCACCCAAGCAGATCAACAACGTCACAACTTTGGACACGAATAAATAGGAGAAGCCTCCATCCACAGTTGATCTTTTAATGCTCAAGATGAAAGGAGCTTTATTTCAAAGCAACATCCTGTAATACGAATATAATATGTTGTTTTACAACAACAATCCTCTCTATTACTGGTATCTATTAATTTCAGCTATTTCCCAACATTAGAAATAGAAAATACAAGGTAAGATATTAACAAGAACACTGGATACTGTGAGTCAGAATAAAAAACAAGGTGCAGCAAACGTGTTCATCATATTTCCTGCTGTGTAGAAGGATGGACCGATATGAATGTACATCTAATACATACAGTATATGACAGCCAGAACATGGACACAGAATTAGCTTGTGCATAGCTCCTAGCAACTGGCAAAATGTTTCTTTTGAGTTCCTTTGCCATTGAAATGGGCCATCTCTCTTCAGCAAAGTTCGAAAACAAAACAGAAATCAACAGAAACATCATTTTATTTTAGTTCTAAACATATTGAAGACATCTTTAGTAAGTTTTGGTCTCTCTCACATTACTTTTGCCTTTACAGTAAAAAAAAAGACAATAATGGTGGTTACTGATTCGTTCCTAAAATACAATAATCCAGTTCTGGTCATCGTTAACAAAACTAGAAAATCAGTCAAGGTAAGTGTAACTTTCGATTAATTTTATTTAGCAACTAAGAAAACTAAGTACTAAACAACTGAATTGTACCTACTGTCGAGCATGAAGGGTTTGAATCTTTAACAAACTGCAGTCACGTCATTTTTGAGCAAGATCCCATTTTAATGCTAGATTTAATAAACTTGATGGGTTTTTTGTTTTTTATATTTAAGGTTTATTTGCCATTTAAGTGTAGAAAACTGTCAATGGCACAATCAATTCTGTAAAGAAGAAAATAAAATTAAATTGTTCGGTAACATGAGGGAAAACAATAACTAATGGTGATAAACTGCACTCAAAAGTTTACGAGCTACTCGTGTAACCACTCAGATGCCAGAAACAGCTAACTTGACCCATAAGTGACGCATATGGAGAGATAGGTAGGTTTTTTTTCCCAGCCAAATAAATTTCTCATTATTCATCAGACAACTGAACTCAAATCAAGGCCAAAACATTAAAAGAAAATGGAGAATACAAAGCTTAGTCATAATTGTTGATTACATTTTAATAATCAAAACGTAAAAATGCAAAGACTTATTTTCATAGAGACCTGATGGCTATAATTATGATCACATTATCAGTCCAAACAACAGGATATGTAATACAAAATGCACGTTCCTCCAGATTAGCTCTGCCTCCTCTCAACTACCCCAGAAAGAGAAATCGGGCCCCATAAAGGAGAGTAACCAGCAGATCCTGAACACCATCTTTCCACCCAGGTATGTCTGACCAGTGTATTGATAGATAAGACTGTAAGGTGTTGGCCAATGTACTCGACTAATTCTCTTTCAGGCAATGGTTGGAGGGAGACAAGTTATGGATGCAACAAGTCTCCAGTGCTGCATCTACCAAAGAAGATGTGATTCAGCTCGCAGAATCGCTAGACAAGAAATTACACCAAAAAGGTGCCAAACAGCGAGGCATCTGCCCAACACGAAGAGAACTTTATTCCCAGTGCTTTGGTGAGGAGGTGGAAAAGGATCAACTTCTCTGTCGTTAGGATGGTAAACAAATACCACTTCTGTAGCTATACAGTTGTTACATTAGTCCACCTTTTTTTTTTTCCAAAGATGAGCTGATAAGACAGGAGACCCTAAACTGTCCTGAGAGGGGTCTGCTTCTCGCCTGTGTCAGAGATGAGCTACTAATGAATGTTGCTGCCCACAAGACTGTCTATGAAGACAGTCTTGGTTTTGACAGAAGGGAGAATCTGATTGCAGAGCAGGGCAAGGCCGACCTGGAGAAAAGAGTTAAGGACATGAATCATTTGATCATAAAACCAAACTATTGACAAATTTGATGAAGTCGATAAAGAGATTAGTTTAAAAGTTATCCACTGAATTATTCCCAGTTTTTGATATCTTTTGCGTACCAGAACTATGAATCAACTTTGAGAATAAATTCTAGAATGTAGAAACTATCTGGGGAAATGCTGATCTCCAATTTATAACAACCCTAGATTACAGATCTGGAGGAAGAGAATGAGGAGTTGAAGAAGCAACTGACTGAACAATTATCTAAAAATGAAGCAACTGAGAAAAAAATAATTGCGAGTCGGGAACTGGAGGAGAGGAGGTACAATGAGAAGGTTCATGCCCTGGAAAGAGCCATTCAGCAGATCAAGGTGCTGTTTCATTTTATGGAAAAGAAGTCACAAATTTTATGTTAATAACTTGTTCATCTTCAAACTGTTTTTAAATTTAGGACCAAATGAAAGAAATCAGGAAACTAAAGGAGTAACTTCACCCAAGAAGGATGCAAGTTAATGTAAGTTATATATTATTTGTAATAACAAATATGTCTTGATGAATATGTTTGAAAAATGTTGAAATGTTCAAATCCATTTTGTTGCTTTGAACATTTAGTTTTGTCTGTAGCTGATGTTGGAATCATTCTGCATTTGTTTTCACAGGTGTGTTGCGCACCAGGTCAATTCAGGACTCTGATTCAGAATGAGAATACATAATTCAATAATCTTTCATTCAAAGTTATTTACCGGCAATAAGTCCAGAAGAGAAAACAAATCCAAATCCACTTTTAATCTACCTACCTACCTACTTACCTACCTACCTACCTACCTACCTACCTACCTACCTACCTACCTACATCAAATCAAATCAAATCAAATCAATCTTTATTTATATATGATAATATATCTATGTATCTATATCTATATATCTATATCTACAGTATATATCTATGATAATAACTGGAACTACAGAATTAGTAACAATAAGCTTTTTCAAAGAGGTTGGTTTTAAGTCTGATCTTAAAAGTAGCGATGGAGTCAGCCTCCCATACCTGGACAGGGAGCTGGTTCCATAGCAGGGGGGCCTGGTAGCTAAATGCTCGGCCCCCCATTCTACTCCTAGAAACTCTGGGAACCACAAGTAGACCAGCATTCTCAGAGCGCAGCAGTCTATTGGGCTGATAAGGTATCACTAGCTCCTCCAGGTAGGATGGAGCTAGGCCTCTGAGGACCTTGTAGGTCAGAAGAAGGGTTTTAAAAATTATTCCAAATTTAATGGGCAGCCAATGAAGAGACGCCAGTACAGGAGTTATGTGATCTCTTTTGTCAATACCTGTCAGAAGTCTAGCTGCGGCATTTTGAATCACCTGGAGGCTTCTTAAATAGTTGTTTGGACACCCTGATTATAAAGAATTACAATAGTCCAGCCTAGTAACAAATGCATGGACTAACTTTTCAGCATCATGCCGCGTCAGTAGCTTCCTGATCTTCGCGATGTTTCTCAGGTGAAAAAAGGCACTTCTGGAGACTGTTTTAATGTGTGAGTTAAAGGACAGATTTTGATCAAAAGTTACTCCAAGATTCCTCAGAGAGAGACTAGATGTTAAGGAGATACCATCTAGAGTGATAATGTGATCTAATCTATCCCTGAGAGGTTCAGGACCAAACACCATGACCTCAGTTTTTCCTGAGTTAAGGAGAAGGAAATTTGAAGACATCCAGGACTTTATGTCTTTAAGACGGGTCTGAAGCTTCACTAACTGCTCTGTCTCCTCTGGTTTCATGGATAGATATAGCTGAGTGTCATCAGCATAACAATGAAATTTTTTTCCATGCTGCCGAATAATGTTTCCTAAGGGAAGCATGTAGAAGGTGAAAAGGATTGCTCCAAGTACAGAACCTTGTGGAACTCCATGGCTAACCCTACTGTATGAAGAGGGAACACCGTGGACATGATTAAACTGGTATCTATCTGATAAATACGATCTAAACCAGTCTAGTGCTGTCCCTTTAATCCTAATAGCATGTTCCAGTCTATGTAACAGGATGCTGTGATCAACTGTATCAAAAGCAGCACTGAGATCCAGCAGAACCAGCATAGAGACCAGTCCATGATCTGAAGCTATAAGATCATTAGTAACTTTAAGAAGTGCCGTTTCTGTGCTGTGATGAGCTCTAAAGCCTGACTGAAACATCTCAAACAGGCTGTTTCTCTGCAGGTGCTCCAGTAACTGAGCCATCACCTTCTCAAGAACTTTAGAGATAAAAGGAAGGTTGGATATTGGCCTATAATTCGCTAATACGTCAGGATCCAGTGATGTTTTTTTAAGCAACGGCTTAATCACTGCCACCTTGTAGGACCGGGGTACATAGCCTGTCACTAAGAACCATTGATCTGGTCCAGGATAGAACTGCCTATCAATGGTGAAACATCCTTCAACAGGTGTGTTGGGATGGGATCTAAAAGACACGTGGTGGTCTTGGATTTCTGAATTAGCGATGACGCCTCAGAAAAATATATTTCGGTCATGGGAGCTGAGAACAATGAGCAAAAGGCCCGAAAAAAGAAATTGCCAAACCACAAGTTACTAGGAGTTTTTGAGCCGAGCTGTTACCGCTGAGGGCTAACCAGTGACGTGGTGAAAATGATAGAGCTTTTCAAAAAAGAGGGAGGTACCGATATAGATGATTGTCTGACGATGTGCAGGTGTGTCGAGAGTAAGATGGAATAAGACAGAGGAAAGACCGGAGACACGGGCGGGGGAGGGGGCACTGAGGAGAACTCCTAAGACTCTACTTGGAAACTTAGATTTAGGCCCTCCCTATTTGAGAAAGCGTACAGTCAGTAATTTTAAGCTAGTCATATTTGTAGTCACTCTAATTATTATGTTTCAAACATGGTTTTCTAATGATTTGATCATGTTTCTGGACGCCAGCAGCCTTGGCCTATAGCATAGCTAAGATGTTAACCTAATGATTTGACGACCCCCTAAGTATGATAATTTGTCTGTCTATGATAATAACTGGAACTACAGAATTAGTAACAATAACCTTTTTCAAAGAGGTATGTTTTAAGTCTGATCTTAAAAGTAGTGATGGAGTCAGCCTCCCGTACCTGGACAGGGAGCTGATTCCATAGCAGGGAGGCCTGGTAGCTAAATGCTTGGCCCCCCATTCTACTCCTAGAGACTCTGGGAACCACAAGTAGACCAGCATTCTGAGAGCGGAGCAGTCTATTGGGCTGATAAGGTATCACTAGCTCCTCCAGGTAGGATGGAGCTAGACCTCTGAGGACCTTGTAGGTCAGAAGAAGGGTTTTAAAAATGATTCTAATTTAACGGGCAGCCAATGAAGAGACGCCATTACAGGAGTTATGTGATCTCTTTTGTCAATACCTGTCAGGACTCTGGCTGCAGCATTTTGGATCAGCTGGAGGCTTCTTAAAGAGGAGTTTGGACACCCTGATAATAAAGAATTACAATAGTCCAGCCTGGAAGTAACAAATGCATGGACTGCAAATCATAGATACAGGAGAGAGATACAAAATTTAAGATTTTGAGTTTATTTCACTTAAAGGTTCTGATAATTGTACATTTAAGTTGAGGCTACAAGCTTTTCACTCCTTGATTACTTAAACCAATTAAGCATTTATAACTTAAATGTTAAATTTTGACGATTGCATGTTTGGGTTAAATCCACGGCAACAACTTGAACCGTTTGAATAAATAGGAAAAGCCTTAATCACACTGTTTGATCTTTCAGTCATCAAGGTTAAAGGAGCTTTGATTCAAAGCAACATACAACTATCATACATGTTTGAAAACTATCCGCTGTATTACCAGTATCTAATAAATTCAGTCACACTCCGCTCTAAAAATAGAAAATATAAGGGAAGATACTGACGACAGAAAAGCTTGTTACTGTGAGTCTCATAAAAAGCAAGGTGCACTGAACATGTTCATCTTGGTATTTCCTGTGGTCGAAGGATAGACAGATGTGATACAGATGTATATCATCATACAGGGAAGAAGGGCAAACTGAGATAATGTAATGTGCCTTCTTTGATTGCTTGGGGGGGGGGGGGGGGGGGGCTCCTGAACATACATGAAGACACACGCGCACACACAGAATCAGCTACTGGGGAACTCTTAAACATTAGCACATGTTTGATTTCTAAAGTAAGGGTGAGCAGTGCTTCAGCATCTTGGGCTGGGAGGGATGATCGTTCTACAAAGGGGCCTACAAGGGGCCATGTCCCTGTCCAGGTGTTGATGGCCCCCTGTCCTGACTGCATAGCCCACCCTGGCTTTTAAATGACACACTGGAATAAGTGAAATATTGCATTTAACACACAGCCTTTGCCTTTATTGTGGTTTTTTGCAAGCTTTAGAAATTAGCAGAAACTAATGCAACCTCAAAAAAAATTCAAAACAACAAAAAAGCAACTGCCAAAACGTTTTTGAGACGCTTTGCTAGTGCTAAGAAGGGAAGCAATTTCAATGGCAAAAAAAGCAAAACAACCTGGAATCAAAGGGAAATTGAATAGTTTTCTTTTGCATTCAAACACATTTAAGATGTTTTATTCACTTTGTGTCTCAATATATTCTTATAGCCCTCAAAAGGACAATGTCAGCCCCTAAGTCTCTTTTAAAATATGACGACTCAGTTGTGGTCAACGCAAACACAACTGAAAAATCACAAAAGGTACGAGTCATTTATATATATTTATAGATGTAGATATACTTAATAGTCCTCCACCTGTGCACATGGAAGCACCTGGAGTCTATATGTAATGATATGTAACACAAAATCCTCCAGATTAGGTCTGCCTCCTCTCAACAACCCCAGAAAGAGAAATCGGGCCCCATAAAGGAGAGTAATCAGCAGATTCTGAACACCATCTTTCCACCCAGGTATGTCTGACCAGTGTATTGATTTGAGACTGTACGTGTTGGCCAACATACTCGACTAATTTTTCTTCCAGGCAATGGTTGGAGGGAGACAAGTTATGGATGCAACAAGTCTCCAGTGCTGCATCTACAAAAGATGTGTGATTCAGCTCGCAGAATTGCTGGACAAGAAATTACAGCGAAGACGTGCAAAGCGTCGAGGAATCTGCCCAATACGAAGAGAAATTTATGCTCAGTGCTTTGGTGAGGAGGTGGGAGGGGATGCTAAATAGAGACCAGCTTACTGTATATAGCTAACAAAAGTTTCGGACTATTGAACGCACCTGAAGATAAGCCACAGGTTTTCACATTGTAGCATGAGATATTTACACTGAAAGATGACACACAGAAGATTTTTTTTTAGTTTTAGCCTTGTTTGAAACTGCCCAAAATTGAGCAGTTTTTCTTTTGCTTTTACTTTCAGCTAATCTCCCCAGTGGGAACACCTCGCCAGTGTTTTCCACCTGCTTTTATGTCCTCTGAGATCTTTAGTCGTCTTCTTACATGGACTGAGTTCTCCCCACTCCGCCGATTCATTGATGACAAGTTTACGTGCAGTAGCTTAACTTGCTTCTCTGAAGGCCAGATCGATGACCTTTAGCTTAAAAGCTACATCGTGTGTGTTTCCTCGTGTCTTTCCCAATATGGGCGTGTGCATATTGTGCAAAATGACTGATGAAAATCAAAACTGGTATCTTCTTCAGTACATAGTCTTTCCCACGCGCATTTTACTTTTGCCTTTACTCCTAGAGAGCACCCCCCAGTGGCCGTTTGCCAAAAAAATCTATAAATTAGCTGCACTTTTGTATAGGCTGCAGGACTCAAAGGGTGTTAAACAGTAGCGGCTTATAGACTGAAAATAATGGTATCCATTTATTACATGAGTCCAGCTTTTATTTTTTCTTTTCAAAGATGAGCTGATCAGACAAGAGACTGTTAACTGTCCTGAGAGGGGTCTGCTGCTCGCCTGTGTCAGAGATGAGCTGCAAATGAACGTTGCTGCCCACAAGATTCTCTATGAAGACAGTCTTGCTTTTGGCACAAGGGAGACACGGGCGGGGGAGGGGGCACTGAGGAGAACTCCTAAGACTCTACTTGGAAACTTAGATTTAGGCCCTCCCTATTTGAGAAAGCGTACAGTCAGTAATTTTAAGCTAGTCATATTTGTAGTCACTCTAATTATTATGTTTCAAACATGGTTTTCTAATGATTTGATCATGTTTCTGGACGCCAGCAGCCTTGGCCTATAGCATAGCTAAGATGTTAACCTAATGATTTGACGACCCCCTAAGTATGATAATTTGTCTGTCTATGATAATAACTGGAACTACAGAATTAGTAACAATAACCTTTTTCAAAGAGGTATGTTTTAAGTCTGATCTTAAAAGTAGTGATGGAGTCAGCCTCCCGTACCTGGACAGGGAGCTGATTCCATAGCAGGGAGGCCTGGTAGCTAAATGCTTGGCCCCCCATTCTACTCCTAGAGACTCTGGGAACCACAAGTAGACCAGCATTCTGAGAGCGGAGCAGTCTATTGGGCTGATAAGGTATCACTAGCTCCTCCAGGTAGGATGGAGCTAGACCTCTGAGGACCTTGTAGGTCAGAAGAAGGGTTTTAAAAATGATTCTAAATTTAACGGGCAGCCAATGAAGAGACGCCATTACAGGAGTTATGTGATCTCTTTTGTCAATACCTGTCAGGACTCTGGCTGCAGCATTTTGGATCAGCTGGAGGCTTCTTAAAGAGGAGTTTGGACACCCTGATAATAAAGAATTACAATAGTCCAGCCTGGAAGTAACAAATGCATGGACTGCAAATCATAGATACAGGAGAGAGATACAAAATTTAAGATTTTGAGTTTATTTCACTTAAAGGTTCTGATAATTGTACATTTAAGTTGAGGCTACAAGCTTTTCACTCCTTGATTACTTAAACCAATTAAGCATTTATAACTTAAATGTTAAATTTTGACGATTGCATGTTTGGGTTAAATCCACGGCAACAACTTGAACCGTTTGAATAAATAGGAAAAGCCTTAATCACACTGTTTGATCTTTCAGTCATCAAGGTTAAAGGAGCTTTGATTCAAAGCAACATACAACTATCATACATGTTTGAAAACTATCCGCTGTATTACCAGTATCTAATTAATTCAGTCACACTCCGCTCTAAAAATAGAAAATATAAGGGAAGATACTGACGACAGAAAAGCTTGTTACTGTGAGTCTCATAAAAAGCAAGGTGCACTGAACATGTTCATCTTGGTATTTCCTGTGTGTCGAAGGATAGACAGATGTGATACAGATGTATATCATCATACAGGGAAGAAGGGCAAACTGAGATAATGTAATGTGCCTTCTTTGATTGCTTGGGGGGGGGGGGGGGCTCCTGAACATACATGAAGACACACGCGCACACACAGAATCAGCTACTGGGGAACTCTTAAACATTAGCACATGTTTGATTTCTAAAGTAAGGGTGAGCAGTGCTTCAGCATCTTGGGCTGGGAGGGATGATCGTTCTACAAAGGGGCCTACAAGGGGCCATGTCCCTGTCCAGGTGTTGATGGCCCCCTGTCCTGACTGCATAGCCCACCCTGGCTTTTAAATGACACACTGGAATAAGTGAAATATTGCATTTAACACACAGCCTTTGCCTTTATTGTGGTTTTTTGCAAGCTTTAGAAATTAGCAGAAACTAATGCAACCTCAAAAAAAATTCAAAACAACAAAAAAGCAACTGCCAAAACGTTTTTGAGACGCTTTGCTAGTGCTAAGAAGGGAAGCAATTTCAATGGCAAAAAAAGCAAAACAACCTGGAATCAAAGGGAAATTGAATAGTTTTCTTTTGCATTCAAACACATTTAAGATGTTTTATTCACTTTGTGTCTCAATATATTCTTATAGCCCTCAAAAGGACAATGTCAGCCCCTAAGTCTCTTTTAAAATATGACGACTCAGTTGTGGTCAACGCAAACACAACTGAAAAATCACAAAAGGTACGAGTCATTTATATATATTTATAGATGTAGATATACTTAATAGTCCTCCACCTGTGCACATGGAAGCACCTGGAGTCTATATGTAATGATATGTAACACAAAATCCTCCAGATTAGGTCTGCCTCCTCTCAACAACCCCAGAAAGAGAAATCGGGCCCCATAAAGGAGAGTAATCAGCAGATTCTGAACACCATCTTTCCACCCAGGTATGTCTGACCAGTGTATTGATAGATTGAGACTGTACGTGTTGGCCAACATACTCGACTAATTTTTCTTCCAGGCAATGGTTGGAGGGAGACAAGTTATGGATGCAACAAGTCTCCAGTGCTGCATCTACAAAAGAAGATGTGATTCAGCTCGCAGAATTGCTGGACAAGAAATTACAGCGAAGACGTGCAAAGCGTCGAGGAATCTGCCCAATACGAAGAGAAATTTATGCTCAGTGCTTTGGTGAGGAGGTGGGAGGGGATGCTAAATAGAGACCAGCTTACTGTATATAGCTAACAAAAGTTTCGGACTATTGAGCGCACCTGAAGATAAGCCACAGGTTTTCACATTGTAGCATGAGATATTTACACTGAAAGATGACACACAGAAGATTTTTTTTTAGTTTTAGCCTTGTTTGAAACTGCCCAAAATTGAGCAGTTTTTCTTTTGCTTTTACTTTCAGCTAATCTCCCCAGTGGGAACACCTCGCCAGTGTTTTCCACCTGCTTTTATGTCCTCTGTGATCTTTAGTCGTCTTCTTACATGGACTGAGTTCTCCCCACTCCGCCGATTCATTGATGACAAGTTTACGTGCAGTAGCTTAACTTGCTTCTCTGAAGGCCAGATCGATGACCTTTAGCTTAAAAGCTACATCGTGTGTGTTTCCTCGTGTCTTTCCCAATATGGGCGTGTGCATATTGTGCAAAATGACTGATGAAAATCAAAACTGGTATCTTCTTCAGTACATAGTCTTTCCCCACGCGCATTTTACTTTTGCCTTTACTCCTAGAGAGCACCCCCCAGTGGCCGTTTGCCAAAAAAATCTATAAATTAGCTGCACTTTTGTATAGGCTGCAGGACTCAAAGGGTGTTAAACAGTAGCGGCTTATAGACTGAAAATAATGGTATCCATTTATTACATGAGTCCAGCTTTTATTTTTTCTTTTCAAAGATGAGCTGATCAGACAAGAGACTGTTAACTGTCCTGAGAGGGGTCTGCTGCTCGCCTGTGTCAGAGATGAGCTGCAAATGAACGTTGCTGCCCACAAGATTCTCTATGAAGACAGTCTTGCTTTTGGCACAAGGGAGACTCTGATAGCAGAGCAGGGCAAGGCTGACCTGGAGAAAAGAGTTAAGGACATGAATCATTTGATCATAAAACCATGTTGGCAAATTTAAGTCGATAAAGAGATTTGTTTAAAAGTTATCCACTGATTTATTCACAGTTTTTGTTGTCTTTTGCTAACCAGAACTATTAATCAGCTTCTAGAATCTATCTGGTGAAACGCTAACTTATCACAACCCTAGATTTCAGATCTGGAGGAGAAGAATGATGAGTTGAAGAAGCAACTGGCTGAACAATTGTCTAAATATGAAGCAACTGAGATTAAAGCAATTGAGATTCAGGAACTGGAGGAGAGGAGGCACAGTGAGGATGTTCATGCCCTGGAGAGATCCATCCAGCAGCTCAAGGTGCCCTTTCCGTCTATGGCAAAGAAGTAGCTACAAATGTATTGTTAATAACTGCTCGCTCAACTTAGAACTGTTTTCTCATTTAGGACCAGATGACACAAATCGGGACAATAATGGACTGACTTCATCAAACATGGAGAATTCAATTTCATTTATATTGCATGGGTGCAAGAACAAAACATATTAGCAAAATGTTATTGACAGATGTAAATAAAGAATGTTTTTATTCATTTTTGTGCTTTGAACATTGGTCGTTGGACCATCTGGAGTAAATGGAATAGAAGATTTTTGTTTTTCATAGCTGTATGCTGACCTACGGACCTCTGACCCTGCTCACCCACTCAACTTATACACCAACAGTTTGTTATAATTAATGTATTTTCCTGATCTCTGCCTATTCTCTCCTCTACCTATCTTCCCTCTTCTCCTCCCTCTCTACCCAGCCTCCCCATCAGTAGGAGGGTCCCCCTACATGAGCCTGGTCCTGCTCAAGGTTTCTTCCTGTTAAAGGGGAGTTTTTCCTGCCACTGTTGCTTGTTGAGGGGCAGGCCCTGGGATTCTGTAAAGTGCTTTGAAACTATTTTAATTGTAACAGATACTGTATAACCAAAGATCGATTGTCTGATCAAAAACACCGGTCATCGCTTTTACTGCTCACGGACAGACATCCCACTTCAAGTTTACGCTGTTGACGTTTTTGATCTGGCAATTCAGGCATAGTCAGAGGATAGTCTACATGTAGTCATCTTGGACCTGCTGGACCTTTTTAAGTAATATGGCTCTCCTATGATGTTTTCGCTAATTCATGTCTGCTCAGGACATCTGAAATAAAGTGGTTGTTCTCTGGGATATCCTGGGTGTTAAAGGTATATGGTGCTAGCTTTACAACCTGCAGCTGCCTCCTGGCATCCAGTTTTATCTTTGTATTCATGTATATGAGCGGGATGTTTGTTATGGAACGTTTTGGCAGGCCAGGACCCAGACACAGAGTGCATGCAAAAGGTTCTTTATTTGCACAATATCCAAGAAGATCAACGTAACAACAAAACTCCGGAAAAGTATCAACTGAAAGAGCGAACGAAAAATCACCATTCAAAATGGGAAAAAACCGACAGGAAAAAAACAACTGAAAAAGGTGACAAGGCACAGGAGAAAACTCACAAAACTAGAGAACAATGAGGCGAAGGATGGGCGATCTCGGGGAGCTGGAGCTGGAGCATGATGCGTGAACAAAAGCAACAATACGGCACCGGAGGCAAAGAGGGGAGAGCTTAAGTAAGCGCTGATTAGGACGTAACCAGCTTCAGGTGCGCTGGAAGCTCAGCGCTCTTCGGAGATCGGCCTGCCCCCGGATGCCGTCCAGAAACTGAACCACGACAGTACCCCCCCCCCTTCAATGGACGCCTCCTGGCGTCCTACCTGGCTTATCCGGGAACCTTCGATAAAAGTCCCGCAGCAGTTGCGGGTCCAGGATGAGGGAGCGCCCAATCCAGGAGCGCTCCTCCGGGCAGTACCCCTCCCAGTCAACCAAGTATTGGAACCCCCACCTGTGTACGTCCAGAATCCTGTTGACCGTGTAGGCCGGATGGCTTCGATGAGACGTGGGGAGGCGGTGGTGGTGCAGGAGGCTGGTGGGGGCTTTCCGTAACCGGTTTGAGGAGGGAGACGTGGAACACTGGGTGGACGTTCAGGGAGGCTGGGAGACGGAGACGAACTGCACTGGGGTTAATGATTTTGTCCACGGAATAATGGCCGATATACCTGGGGGCGAGTTTTCTGGACTCCGTCTGGAGGGGGAGGTCACGGGATGAGAGCCACACTTGCTGGCCCATCTGGTAGTTGGGGGCCGGTGCTTGGTGGCGGTCTGCCAGACGTCTGTTGTGCTCCGCCGTCCTTCCCAGTGCGGCTCAGGTCTCCCGCCACACTTGTCTGATCCGGCGGAACTGGGCACGGACAGAGGGTACCGCCGCGTCGGATTCCTGGCTAGGAAACAAAATGTACCGCCTTGGAGAAGCGATCAACCACTGTCAGTACTGTGTCGTTACCTTCGGAGGGGGGCAGACCGGTAATGATATCCAAAGCGATATGGGACCAGGGCCGAGGGGGAATGGGTAACGGCTGCAGGAGTCCTGCAGGGGGCCTGTGTGAGGGCTTGCTGCGCGTGCACTTGGAGCACGCAGCGACAAAGGTACGAACGTCCGCTGCCATGGATGGCCACCAGAAGCGCTGCTGGATGAGCGCCAGTGTGCGGTGAACTCCTGGGTGGCAGGCTATCCGGGAGGTGTGCCCCCATGTGAGCACTGACGACCGGGGAGACTGCGGGACAAACAGCCGGCCCGGCTGGCATCCGTCTGGGACTGACTGTCCCTGGAGAGCTCCCTGTACTTCCGCCTCCACTTGCCAGTGGACTTCGCCCAACACACACTCAGGATCGAGGATGGTCTCGTTGGAGGGCTCCCTCTCCTCCGAGGAGAACTGGCGGGAGAGTGCATCTGGCTTCGTATTCCGTGAGCCGGGGCGGTAAGTGATGGTGAAGTGGAATCTGCCTAGGAACAAGGCCCAGCGGGCCTGTCGGGAGTTCAGGCGGCGAGCGGTGCGCAGGTAGGCGAGGTTTTTGTGGTCCGTCCACACGATGAAAGGTTGAGTCCCACCCTCCAGCCAGTGCCTCCACTCCTGCAGAGCCAGGACCACCGCCAGGAGTTCCTGGTTCCCCACGTTGTAGTTTGCCTCCGCGGGAGAGAGACGGCGCAGGGGTGAAGCTTGTTGTCGGTGGGATGGTGCTGGGAGAGGATGGCCTCAACTCCGGAGTCCGAGGCATCGACCTCGACTACGAACTGCCGCTTAGGATCTGGGTGCATAAGGACCGGGGCATTGACGAAGATGTTTTTTAGTCTCTCGAAAGCCTGTTGTTCCACCGGAGACCAGACGAAAGGGAGCTTGGGGGACGTAAGACGCGTGAGTGGGGCTGCCAGGCGGCTGTAGCTTCGTATGAATCTCCAATAGAAGTTGGCGAAGCCTAGAAACCGCTGAAGCTGCTTTCGAGTAGTGGGAAGGGGCCAGTCCTTAAATGCTGCCACCTTAGAGGGATCTGCGAGAAGCTGTCCTTTTTCGACCACGAAGCCCAGAAAACTAACGGATGACACAAGGAACTCACATTTCTCTGCTTTCACGTACAACTTGTTCTCCAGTAACCTCCTCAGCACTTCTCGTACATGTCCGACGTGTTCCTCCATTGACCTGGAAAAAAATCAGTATATCATCCAGGTAGACAAAACGGACTTGTTAAGCAAGTCCCGCAGTACGTCATTGACCAAGCACTGGAACACGGCGGGGGCATTAGTCAATCCAAAGGGCATTACTAAATATTCAAAATGGCCTAAAGGGGTGTTGAACGCTGTTTTCCACTCATCCCCCTCCCTGATTCTGATGAGGTGGTAGGCATTCCTTAGGTCCAATTTTGTGAACACCGTGGCTGAGTGTAGGGGGCTGAAGGCTGAGTCAATCAGAGGGAAAGCGTACTTGTTTTTTACGGTGATGTCGTTCAGTCCTGTATAGTCGATACATGGGCGTAAGGATTTGTCTTTCTTTTCCACAAAGAAAAATCCTGCCCCTACGGGAGACGAGGAGGGGCGAATGAGACCGGCTGCCACTGACTCTGTGATGTATTTTTCCATGGCCTCCCACTCCGGCTTGGCCAGGTGAAAAAGTCTCTTGGTGGGGAGAGTGGCGTCTATAGCACAGTCGTAAGGTCTGTGGGGAGGTAGCGAGGAGGCGGAGGCTTTACTGAAAACCTGCTGCAGCTAATGGTAGTCGGGAGGAACGTTAGTTAAATTTATCTCGTCAGGTGCTGGAAACGGGACTGTGGATCTGGCTGGCTGAGCTGACTTAAGGCAGTGTGCGTGGCAATGGTTACTCCAGTTGCTGATGGTGACTGTGGACCAATCTATGTGCGGTTTGTGGAGCTCCCAGAATGACGAGGTTCAAGGGAGTGGTGATGACACACAGCTCTAGGTGTTCATGGTGGTTGCTGGAGAGGGTTAATCTCAGGGGTTCCGTTTTAAGCGTTACTAGCGCTAGCAGCTTGCCATCCACTGAGTACACCTCTTTTGGGGTTGACAGTTCATCGGTGGGGATGAATTTGCATCAGGCGCATTTGTGGAAACTCCAAATCCTGCTCAATTGGACTATTGTAGGAAATATGATTTGATTGAAGTTGGGGTTCAGCATGATATCGTTGCCTTGGTCTCCTTACATAACACTGAATTAACATCCACTGTTGTTGAGAGTAAAGGCGTCCTAACTCTGGCCTCTGATTAATTGGATTGTGCGACAGTAGCTAGGGGCCCTTCAGCAGCTGATCAGTCTGCTATTGAGGGTACACATCAATGCCACCGGCAGACATGGCTTGGTAGGTTCACTCCTCCACTTCTGAGGTTGGAGAAGGAGCAGATGACATTGCCGCACTTTGGTTTGAGGATGGAGGCCTGATTGAAGGTTAGGGTTGAGCCTTTCCAGGTAGAAAGGGAGGGAGAAGATAGTTTCAGCATTGAGGGGAGCTCAAACTGAGGACGTTGGAGGCAGATACATCTGTGTGCAGCAGTTAGAGTTGCAGAATTTGGGTTTGGCACTGAGGTATCCACCATCTATCTTGGCTGGTATGTTCTGTGAGGCTGCAATGGAGACTTACCATTGAAGGCTTTGCTGTTGCATTGCCGCATAATATGTAGATCATGCTCTGACCTACAAGGTCCTCAGAGGCCTAGCTCCATCCTACCTGGAGGAGCTAGTGACACCTTATCATCCAAATAGACTGCTCCACTCTCAGAATGCTGGTCTACTTGTGGTCCCCAGAGTCTCTAGGAGTAGAATGGGGGGCCGAGCATTTAGCTACCAGGCTCCCCTGCTGTGGATCCAGCTCCCTGTCTAGGTACGGGAGGCTTAAAACCTACCTCTTTGAAAAAGCCTATTGTCACTAATTCTGTTGTTCCAGTTACTATCCTAGACAGACAAATTATCAGGGGGTCGTCTAGGATGTTGTCTAATCATTAGGTTAACACTTTAGTTATGCTGCTATAGGTTGCTGGGGTCCAGAAACATGATCACCTGACAGGCCTCTGTGACCACACTGGGAAATGGTCTCCTCTCCTCTCCTCTCCTCTCCTCTCGTCTCCTCTCCTCTCCTCTCCTCCTCATCACGTAGACGAGTGATTTCTTGTGTAGTTCTTCCTGCTTCTCCCCCCCCTTCTGTATTCATCTACAGGTATCGCCGCCTTCAGAGCTGCATATTGACCTCCGACCCCGCTGACCCACTCAACCTGACCCTACCGGCAGCCTACTTTACTAAATATAATGTATTTCTGTATGTACTCTGTGGACTATGTGTGCCCATTCTCTCCTCTATCTCTGCTCTCGTCCCTTCTACTCTCCTCTCCTCTCCTCTACTCTCCTCTCCATTCTATCCTCTATCCTGTCCTCCCCCTTCTCCTCTCTCTCTACCAAGCCGACCATCAGCAGGAGGGTCCCCCACATGAGCCTGGTCCTGCTCAAGGTTTCTTCCTGTTAAAGGGGAGTTTTTCCTTACCACTGTTGCTTGTTTGGGGTCAGGCCTTGGGATTCTGTAAAGCGCCTCGAAACAATTTTGATTAAATTTGTAGAAGTCGCTATATAAATAAAGATTGATTGATTGATGCTGCAGTGTAAACTCTCTTGAACCCATTACCTGCCACAGACACTCTTCTTTTTTTGACAGAAGTCTCATCTTTTTGGCTGTGATTTAAAATGAAACCATCCAGATGAGCTTTCTCTCAGCTTTCATTTGAGCACATTTAGAAATGGTCTTGGTTAACCCCTCCTGGGCTACCACCTTATCATGGTGGAGGGGTTTGTGCATCCCAATGATCCTAGGAGCTCCGTTGTCTGGGGCTTTATGCCCCTGGTAGGCCACCCATGGCAAACAGGTCCTAGGTGAGGGATCAGACAAAGTGTAGCCCAGGACCCCCCTAATGATGAATAACAATATTGGTCTCAAGTTTCCCTTGCCCGGATACGGGTCACCGGGGCCCCCTCCTGGAGTCCGGCTGGGCACAGCTCAACGAGGCAACATGGGACCCCCTTCCCGTGGGCTCACCACCTGCAGGAGGGGCCAAGGGGGTTGGGTGCATTGTGCGTCCCTGCCTTCGGCCGCGACCTTGGCGGTCTGATCCCCAGCTGCATAAACTGGGTCTAGGGACATGGAATGTTACCTCTCTGGTGGGAAAGGAGCCTGAGCTGGTGCACGAGGTTGAGAAGTTCAAGAAGGCCTGTAACTCAGACCTCACTAATAGCGGCCCTTCAGGATGTGATGCGGCAGGTCCCACCCCCAAACAATCAATGAGGACAAAACCGTGGGTGGTGACGGGGAGGGCGAGGAGGCCCACGTCCGGGTGACAGGTGTAACAGCTGCGGTGGGTTCGGACACTGGGCTAGGGAGTGTGGGGTTCGTGAGAGTCCCGGGATAGGGGGTCCAAGAGACTCACAGGGGGACAGGCCCAGGCCAGGCCCACCTCAGAGACGGGGAATGTGCCCATGGAGGGGTCCAGCTGGTGCTGGAGGGAACTTGGCCGAGCCCCTCCTTCCTCTGATGGTGGATGGTGTTGAAAAACAGTTTCTCGTGGATACGGGTGCGACATGGTCTGCACTGCAGTATGGAACTGACCCACCATTATCATCAGAAAAGGTGCCAGTAAGAGGAGTGGAAGGCCACCACCTGTACATGCAGCGAACTGCCCCGTTGGATGTTCGAATAGGAGCGCAATCTTTCAGCCCCACGTTCCTCTATGGTCCCGACTGTCCTGTCAACCTTATGGGGCGAGACATTTTTACACTTCTAGGCTGCAACATTGACATTGCTCAAGACGGGGGGGACCCTCATCACCTTCCGCAACGGCGAATCCTTCCACTGCTCTGACAAAGCTGCACACACAGACTCTTCTGTAGCTGGGCACAGAAAACCCCGGGGACCTCCTCACTGCTGACCTTTACTGGGAACTTCTTACAGGACCTGACGACAACCCACTCACGCGTTCTGCACGTGGGGCCCTCTCATCAGGGAGTTTTGGGCCTGTTCGCCACCTCCAGAGCATGTGACATTTTTTTATGACAAAGATAACGACCTGACATATCAGAAATGGTTCAATTCTAATTTGGATGGGCAGCACTGCGTGATGTCGGTACCTGGCATCGTCCTGGGACCGCAAGGTGTGGCTGCACCATGTTTTTTTTGTTTTTTTTGGATGGGGCTGATAAACAAACTACAGCAGCAACCTGCCTTTATCATATTTAAATGAACTTTTTCCTTAAGTCTCATAACAAAGTGTTTTAAAAAAAATGAATTATCACCATTATGAAATCTACAACACAGTATGTATGCACACACGTGTTCTGTACACCTTCAGGTACAATCTTAGTGTGATATTGTCCACGTCCCGTCCATTAAACCCCACAGTTGTCACAGCCCCATTTCCCCAGTTCCCTCCTGTCCCTCTGCCCCAGTAATTTTCCACTCTCTCTGCCTCTGCTCCACTCCACCTGCCAGCCACTCCCACCCCGTCAGCTCAACGCCACTCACCTGCAAGCACAGCTGCAGCTTATTCCTAATCAGCCCTGCTTATAAGCCTCCCCTGCACTCTCAGTCTTTGCCAGATTCTTCTTCTGCTTTGATACAAGACTTTCCAGCGTTATTTCCCTGCCGGATTCCCCTTTATCGACCCTGCCTGTCTTCGTTCTGCCTGCCTCGCCTGTTCCCTGGACAACCTACCTGCTTTCTGCCCCTGACTACGACTAGTGATGTCCAAATGAGGCTTTAAACCTTTTTGGACCATTGTTGAAAATTGGTTTATTACTCGAAGCTTCAATCATTTTGAATGCGGGGGTCATCTGCTGGCGCATTGGTTGTACTGCAGCCATGCAAAAGGTTGATGACCCAGCAAGCATGCACTTTGAGTTTTGCTGTTTGTGCACTTTTGATGTTGTATTTTTTATATATATATATATATATATATATATATATAAACAGCTGGGGGGTGCACAGTTGACTCGGCATTTGAAGGGCTCTGGAATCCGAGTGTTTTAAATCTTGGGTCAAGTAATGATGATAAAGAGAAGATGCTTATGGTTTCTATTCCACTGAGTTTCATTCATAATTCTAGTGAGGTTTATGCCAAGATCTTTTGCCATTTTGTTTGAGTTCTGTGCCATCGGCTCACTCAAAGCATGCTTCAGCATTTTTATCAGGGGTATTATTTTTGATCCCGACACCCTCTTTTCATGTGAGAGCTCTACGGTGGCAACATGAAAAGATTCAGATCCTTTATTGTCTCACACGGGGAAATTTACAGTGCAACAACAGCAGCAAGAGCACTCAGAGGAAAAATAAGATAAAATCAAATAGAACAGGATTTGGAATATACAAAGAGGATGTATATTTACAATAATCCAGATAAATGGATACTCGGCCTCTGTGTACCTGTACATAGTACAGAGGGTGAATACAATATACATATCAGAATATATTATATTCAGATTGTGTTAGCGGGTGTTATGTTTATTGTGCAGTCTGACAGCAGCCGGCAGGAAAGATCTGCGATACCTCTCCTTCACACAGCGAGGGTGGAGCAGTCGCTCACTGAAGGAGCTGCCCAGTGCTGTCAGGGTGTCCTGTAGGGGGTGGGACGTGTTGTTCAACATGGATGACAGCTTAGCCATCATCCTCCCGTTTCCCACCACCTCCACTGAGTCCAGGGGACATCCCAGGACAGAGCTGGCCCTCCTTACCAGTCTGTCCATCCTCTTCCTGTCCCTGTCCGTGATGCTACTGGACCAGCAGACTATCCCGTAGAAGATGGCTGATCCCACCACAGAGTCATAGAAAGTCCTCAGGAGGGGTCCCTGCACTCCAAAAGACCTCAGCCTCCTGAGCAGGAACAGTCTGCTATTGCCCTTCTTGACAAGGGCGTCTGTGTTATGTGTCCAGTCCAGGTTATTGTTTAGGTGAACACCCAGGTACTTGTACGACTCCACCACGTCAACATCCGTTCCCAGGATGTTCACTGGTGCAGGCGGGGGGTTGTTACGCCTGCGGAAATCCACCACCAGCTCCTTGGTTTTGCCAGCGTTGATCTGGAGGTTGTTCGGCAGGCTCCAGTCCACAAAGCCCTGAATAAGTTCTCTGTACGCCGTGTCGTCCCCATCAGTGATGAGGCCGACAGCAGCAGAGTCGTCAGAGAACTTCTGGAGGTGACATGAAGATGTGCTGTATGAGAAGTCCGCGGTGTAGAGGGTGAACAGGAAAGGAGCCAGAACTGTTCCCTGCGGGACACCGGTGCTGCAGAGAAGCCGATCTGACTGGGAGCCCTTCACCCTCACAAACTGCGGTCTTTGTGTGAGGTAGTCCAGGATCCATGTTGTGAGGTGGTGATCCACCCCAGCTACCTCCAGTTTGTCCCCCAGCAGCCTGGGCTGGATGGTGTTGAATGCACTGGAGAAATCAAAAAACATGATCCTCACAGTGCTTCCAGCCTTCTCCAGGTGAGTGAGGGAGGTGTGGAGGTTCTTCTTCAGGGCCTTCCTCACCTGGTGTGGTGTGAGGGACAGGCTGGAGCAGGGAGGTGTTGGTGGGGGGGATGGGCATGGGCCAGGGTGTGAAGTGTCGGGAATGTGTGAGCTAAAGTTCATGAGAGAGGGGGAGGAGGGGGGACAGGAGGAACAATGGGTTGCGGGCAGTGATGCAGCTGGTGAGGTTGTCAATGTCCTCCCCATGGGCGTCGCTGAATACATCCCACAGGGTCGTGTCTTTCAGGGCCTCTTCGGCTTCTTTGGACCATTTCTTCACTGTGCGGGTGACAGCAGGCTGCCTCTGCACAAGAGGTTTGTACACAGGCTGGAGGTGTACAAGGTTGTGGTCGGCACAGCCCAGGGGAGGGAGTGGGAGAGAGTGGTATGCCTCCTTGGTGTTGGCATAGAAGAGGTCCAGTGTTTTATTGTCCCTGGTGTGGCATGTGACGTACTGGGTGAATTTGGGCAGAGAAGATGATGGAGAGGCATGATTGAAGTCTCCAGAGATGAGGAGGAGGGCGTCAGGGTGCTGTGTCTGCAGCCTGCTCACTGCTGAGAGCAGGACATCACAGGCTGCATCAGCGTTAGCAGAGGGGGGGGATGTACACAACCACCGTGAGGGCATGTGTGAACTCCCTCGGCAGGTACTGAGGCCTCATGCTAACGGCTAACAGTTCGATGTCCTTACAGCAGTGCTGCTCCTTGATAGTGATGTGCCCAGGGTTACACCATCTATCGTTCACAAACACTGCCAGTCCTCCTCCCTTCCTCTTACCACTCTCCCTGCTTCTGTCTGCCCGTAAAAGAGTAAATCCTTCAAGTTGTGCGGCCGTGTCCGGAGTTAGCGCGGTTAGCCAGGTCTCCGTAAACAGCAGCAGGCTGCTCTCCCGGTACTCCCGCTGATGCCGGGTCAGCGCCGCCAGCTCGTCCATCTTGTTGGGGAGAGATCTGACGTTCCCCATGATGATGGAGGGCAGGACGGGTCGATAGCGTCTCCTCCTGGCACGGCGCTCGACCCCGGCGCGGCATCCCCGTTTCGTCCTCATCAGCTCGGGGGGCACATCGGGTCGCTCCTTGGGCAGTGGCGCAGAGCTCCGCAGGGCGAACAGCTGATCCCTGCTGTAAACAAGCGAACCGCGGCTCTGCGAAGGGTCTCCGGACGCGGTATCGAAAAGTGAAGAAATGAGAAGAACCACCAGTGTAAACTCCATGAATCTTACGTACATGGTGAGGGTAGATGAAACAAACCGAACGCACCAAAAACAAAGGTAGTAGGTGCGGAAAAAGAAGAAAAAAGTAAAGGAAAAGCTCGAGGGTGAGCAGGAGCTGTTGTTACAGGCTGCCACTCGCGCGGCGCCAGGAATGCACGATAAAAAGGTGACAGTATCTTCATACACTCAGACGCACACTCAGTCATTTGCAGTCAATAGGTCCAAATCTGTGGGCAGAGTGGTCAGAGCCGCTGCAACTGCATCCCTCTGCTCATAAAAACGCTGCAGCATCTCATAGGTGCTATTCCATCTTGTGTCTACTTCAATTATTAGTTTTGTGACAGGACGGCCCATTTGCACCTGGATCTGCTGCAGCTTCTCTTTAGCGGTGGTGCTTGATTTAAAATAGGTGATCAGCCGCCTCGTTTTTGATCTTATTATCTAGCCCATGAGTAGCATCCATGGCCTTTGTCAGGTTCCCAGTTTCTGGGAACTCTTTTGCAGGGTTTCTCCTGCGGGGGGCGTGGTGGAGCCATGCCTCAGCCACAGGTGGTGCCGGGGACTGGTGCACCTGCAGACTATCGTAATCAAGCCACTTATTTATGGACTGTTCTCACGGTTGGCCAGCGTTGGCGTGCTTTGTCGTTTTCGGAAAACCCCGGCTATACCCTCCTGGACTTTTGTGAGACTGTTTCCTTCGTGGATAACTTTTGAACCCGTTATCGGATTATTGTTTTGTCTTAATCCTTCATGGACTGCTTGCGGCCCCGCTCGGGATTTTTGTCGTAAGTTTACATTCCCTGTTTTGATTAAGAACCGAGTCGTGGTCTCCACGCCTCTTTTTGAGTTCTATAAACTTTAATAAAGCTTCTCGGAACGATACGCCACTGTGTCCTGCCTGCTTTCGGGTCCTGATACAACTACTCGTAACAGCCTTTTTGACAACTAAGTTTAGTGCGTGAGCCAGGCAGACAGCCGCAGAATATTTGCTGCAGCAATCATATTTGCTGCTGCATCAGTCACCAAGCACTTTACCTTCTCTTCAAGAGCCCATTCCCTTAAAAGCGCTCGAGCAGTTTGTACGTTTGTAACACTTGTTCGGCGGCACCATTTCAAAGTGGTCCCAGACTTAATAATAATAATAGATTTTATTTCAAAGCGCCTTTCAAGACACCCAAGGACACTTTATAGTACGTCTATGCAACAGTTAAACACTATTTACAATTTAAAATCATAGGTCAGCTTCACAGTTAAGATTTCAATAACAATTGCAATAGCACCAATTACAACAAAAAATAGTCAGTAGGTGAAACACACATACATACATACATACATACATACATACATACATACATACATACATACATACATACATACATACATACATACATACATACATACATACGATCAACAAAGCAGCCTGTAATCATAAACCTAAACAAAGTGAGTAAGCCAGATGAAAAAGGTATGTTTTGAGGTTTGATTTAAATACGGGGAGAGAGTCGGATGTCTGGTGGTAAGGAGTTCCAAAGGTGAGGAGCAGAGCGACTGAAAGCTCTGCCCCCCATGGTCCTGAGGTAGACAGGGGGCACAGTGAGGTTGAGAGAGGAGGAGGATCTGAGGGGGCGTGTTGAAATGGCAATGTGGAGGAGGTCAGACAGGTAAGGAGGGGCGAGTTTATGGATGGCTCTGAAGGTGAGTAGAAGGATTTTGTACTGGATCCGGAAAGCGATGGGAAGCCAGTGGAGTTGTTGTAGGATGGGGGAGATGTGGTGGGAAGATGGGGTTCTGGTGATGATGCGGGCAGCTGAATTGTAGACCAGTTGTAGCTTGTGGAGAGATTTTTGAGGGAGACCGAAGAGGAGGGAGTTGCAGTAATCTAAACGTGAGGTGACAAGACTATGAACGAGGATGGAGGTGGTGTTGGGGGAGAGGGAGGGACGAAGTCGATTTATTTGTCGGAGATGGAAATAGGCGGCCCGAGTGGTATGGCTGATGTGGGATTTAAATGAGAGAGTGCTGTCAAGGATGATGCCCAGACTCTTAACTTGAGGGGAGGGGGAGACCAAGGAGGTGTCAATGGGAATGGAGAAACTGGCAACTTTTGAGAGTGTTGATTTCGTCCCTACGAGGAGCACTTCAGTTGTATCACTGTTTAATTTAAGGAAGTTGGACGAGAACCAGGCTTTGATTTCAGCTAAGCAGGTGGGGAGGGAGGAGGGTGGGAGTGAGGAGTTAGGCGAGCTTGAAAGGTACAGTTGAGTGTCGTCTGCATAACGGTGATATTGGATGTTGAATTTGCGGAAGATGGCGCCAAGGGGAAGAAGATAGATGATGAATAGCAAGGGTCCCAGGACTGAGCCCTGTGGCACGCCTGAAGTGACTGGGGAGAGGTTGGATTTGAATGATTTGAGCTGGATGAACTGTGTGCGGCCTGAGAGGTATGAATGGAACCACTGAAGGGGGGTCTTGGCAAGGCCGATGGAGGAGAGTCTACGGAGCAGAATGGGGTGGGAGATGGTGTCGAATGCTGCAGTAAGAGAGCAGTTTCAGTGCTTTGGCGGGGGCGGAAACCAGATTGGAAGGGGTCATAAAGGGAGTTATGTGCTAGGTGGGTGTGTAGTTGAGAGGCTACTACTTTTTCAAGGATTTTGGAAATGAAAGGTAGATTAGAAATGGGACGGAGATTGTTGTAATTATTGGGGTCTGAGTCTGTTTTTTTCAGGATTGGGATGATGGCTGTCGTTTTGAGGGATGAGGGAACAGTTCCAGTCGAAAGTGACGATTAATGATAGCAGAAATGAGGGGGAGCACAGCAGGGAGGCAAGATTTGACCAGATTGGTGGGTAGGGGATCCAGCTGACATGTTGAGGGTTTGGATTTCCGGATAAGAGCATCGATGTCAAGATTTTTAGGGAGAAGAAAACTGGAGAATTGATGACGGTGAGGCAGATTAGTTGGTGGGCTGGGAGGAGGTCCGGGTTGGAGAGCAGGAAGTGAGCCTGTGTCTAGGTGATGGTGAATGTTTAGGATTTTGTCCTTGAAAAACTGCATTAGGGAGTTACAGGTGTCAGTTGAATACAGGTGTGGAGGTAGGGAGTCAGGTGGCTGGATAGTTTTTGAGAGTGTGAAAAGAGATCTGGTGTTTCCTTTGTTGGAGGAGATCTGGGCAGAGTAGTATTTTGTCTTGGCTTGGTGAATTGTGTCCTTGTATTGGTAGATGTGGGCAATGTACATTTCCTTGTGGATCAGGAGTCCAGTTTTCTTATAAAGTCTTTCCATTTGACGGCCTTTGGTTTTCATGGAGCGGAGATAAAGGGTAAACCAGGGGGCAGTTGTGGAGAACGAAACAGAGCGTGTTTTGGCTGGGGCGAGGGAGTTGAGGATGTTCTTTAAACTAGTATTGTAGTGGGATGTGATTTTGTCGGTGGTAGTGAAACAGTCTGGGATGATAATATCATTAATGTGGGAACTAAGGGTGTCAATGTTGATGTTTTTCAAATTGCGGAATGAGATAAAGCGTGGTGACTTAAGTCTGGAGTGGCGGAGTGCAGTGCTGAAAAGATGAGGAAATGGTCACTGACATGGAGATCATCAGCAGTGCAGTAGAGGGGGATGAGACCAGAGCAGCAGAGAAGGTCCAGAGTGTGCGTTGGGAAGTTGATAAAATTATGCAGTCCAAAGCTCTCCAGGCATGATAAAAAGTCTCTGGTGAGGGGCAGATTGGTGTTGTCCATGTGCATATTGAAGTCCCCTAATATTAGTGTATAGTGTATTAGGAGATAGTGTACATAGATTGGTGAGCAAGACGGCGAAGTCGCTGTGGGGCTTGGGGGGGCGGTAAATAGTGGCAATGACGGTGGGAGTGGGTCCAGAGAGAGTAAGTGCCAAATGTTCAAATGAGGATGATGGAAGCAAAGACAGCGGAAGGATCTTCCACTTCTGGTGGAGAATCAGAATCAGAAGAAGGTTTATTGCCATTGTTCATGTAATACACAGTATTACACAAACTAGGAATTTGTCATGGTGTGCCGCTGCGACATTCAACATAACACTAGACATCAACACCACACTAGAATAAGATAAATAAAATAAAATAAGACTTATATACAGTATATACATAAATAGTGCAGGTCCATGAGGAGTAATGTATTGTTTATGAGTCCGGCTGGCTGCTGTACATGGTGCTTAAGTGATAAGTCACTTGGTGTTCAGCAGCCTGATGGCAGAGGGGAAGAAGCTGTTAGTGTAGCGGGAGGTTCTGGTCCGAATGGACAGTAGTCTCCTGCCTGAGGGGAGGGGGGAAAACAGTCCGTGACCAGGGTGGGAAGGGTCGGCCGTGATCCGACCTGCACACCTCCGGGTCCTGGAGATATACAGGTCCTGGATGGATGGAAGCCTGCAGCCGATCACCTTCTCGGCAGCGCGCACGACGCGCTGCAGCCTCAGTCTGTCCCTGGCGGTGGCACCAGCAAACCACACGGTGATGGAGGAGGTGAGGATGGACTCGATGATGGCCGTATAAAACTGCGCCAACATCCTGGGAGGCAGTTTGAGCTTCCTCAGCTTCCGTAGGAAGAACATCCTTTGCTGGGCCTTCTTGATGAGGGAGCTGATGGTTGGCTCCCACTTAAGGTCCCGGGTGATGGTGGTGCCCAGGAAGCGGAAGGAGTCCACAATGCTGATGGGGGAGTCCATGAGGGCAAGGGGGGGCAAAGGGGCTGTGACTTTCCTGAAGTCCACAATCATCTCCACTGTTTTCTGAGCGTTCAGCTGCAGGTTGTTGTGTCCGCACCAGAACACCAGTCGAGCCACCTCCCTCCTGTAGGCAGTCTCGTCGCCATTGGAGATGAGCCCGATGAGGGTGGTGTCATCCGCAAACTTGATCAGTTTGACAGACTGGTGGCTTGAGGTGCAGCAGTTAGTGTACAGGGAGAAGAGGAGGGGGGAAAGTACACAGCCCTGGGGTGATCCGGTGCTGATGGTGACTGAGTCGGAGACAGTCTTCCCCAGCCGCACATACTGCCTCCGATCCGTCAGGAAGTGAGTGATCCACCTGCAGAGGGAGTCAGGCACACTAAGCTGGGACAGCTTGTCCTGTAGCAGAGCGGGGCGGATGGTATTGAATGCAGAGCTGAAGTCCATGAACAGGATCCTCGCGTAGGTTCCCGGGGAGTCCAGATGCTGCAGGGTGGAGTGAAGGGCCAGGTTGACCGCGTCGTCCACAGATCTGTTAGCTCTGTAGGTGAACTGCAGTGGATCCAGGAGGGGGGTGGTGATGGACTTGAGGTGTGGCAGGATCAGGCGCTCTAAGGACTTCATGACTACAGAGGTGAGCGCCACAGGTCTGTAGTCGTTAAGCCCAGTGATCCGTGGCTTCTTGGGGACAGGGACGATGGTTGAGGTTTTGAGGCAGGCTGGCACCTGGCACGACTCCAGGGAGGAGTTGAAGATGTCTGTGAAGACAGGAGTCAGCTCCTCTGCGCAGTGCCTCAGGGTGGAGGGAGACACGCCGTCCGGGCCAGGGGCCTTGCGCGGGTTCAGCCTGGCGAACTGCCTGCGCACATCCTGCTCACTGATGGTGAATGAAGGGGGGGAGGAGGGGGGAACTGGTGGTACATGATGGGGGGGGGGACTGATGGTGAGTGGAGGGGGGGAGGAGGAGGGGACTGCCTTTGATGGAGTAAGGTCCATGGGGGCAGTGACACTGGGGGGAGGGGAGGTGTTGGGCATGGCTGACGAGGTGTCAAAGCGGGCATAGTGGAGGGACAGGCTCTGACAAAGGGCTTTGTCGTCCTGACCCTTTGAAGCTTGAGGCCTGTAGTCGGTGATCTGCCTCAGGCCTCTCCACACAGAAGCAGAGTCGTTAGCAGTAAACTGCTGCTGAAGTTTCTCCGAATACACAGATTTAGCTCTCCTCAGTTCCTTGCTAAACCGGTATTTGGCCTCTCTGTAGCAGTCTCTGTCTCCACTTTTCAGCGCTGCTTCCTTTTCTTTCCTGATCTGTCTGAGTCTCGGTGTGAACCAGGGCTTGTCATTGGAGTAACTCACCCTAGTGCGCGTTGGTAGAATGCGCTCCTCACAAAAGTGGATATATGAGGTCACAGTGTCCGTGTACTCATCCAGATCATTGGTGGCCCCTTTAAACATGTCCCAGTCAGTTGTGTCCAAGCACGTGCGCAGCTCCTCCACAGCCTCACTGGTCCATCTCTTCGTGGTGCTCACGGATGGCTTTGTTAGTTTGAGTTTCTGTCTGTATGTGGGGATCAGGTGGACCATCACGTGATCAGACAGTCCTAGCGCAGCACGGGGGACGGCCCGATACGCGTCCTTCACTGTGGTGTAGCAGTGATCCAGCGTGTTCTCTGCTCTGGTGGGGCATTTGATAAACTGTTTGTACCTGAATCACTGCAATACCACCACCACGGCCGTGGGAGCGGGGGTGGGAAAAATATGTATAGTCCGGTGGGGTGGAGTCGTTAAGTGAGGAGAAGTCATTTGGTTGTTGCCAGGTTTCTGTAATACAAAGAAAGTCGAAATTGCGGTCAGTTAGGAGATCGTGGATGAGGTGTTCCTTGTTTGTGAGTGAGCGGATGTCAAGAAGTCCGAAGCTGACAGAAGTGTCTTCAAGTTTGGTCTGAGTCAGAGCCTGGACAGATGGGCTGGCTAAGAGTGATTGATAGTACGGGTGGTGTTTCTGCCAGAGCGGTGTCTGGTTATGAGGACGGGAATAGGGAACAGTTGGTTGCTCCTGTGGTTTATTGTGGAAGGAGAGCTAATCTTGGAGAGACCAGTGGCTGAGGGAGACAGTTGGATAATCTGCCAGCGGGGGGAGCTCTGGGGAGGGGTCGTTGACAGTGGGTGGATCATGGAGGGAGAGGGGTTCGAGTGAGATGGGGAGGTAAGTAGTCAGGCATATGGAGAGGAATGGACGGTGTCTTGCAGATTAGCCGCTAGCATGCGGCTACCTGCGTGGTTTGGATGAATTCCGTCCGATTTAAAAAAGCACAGACGGTTCCAGAACAGGTCAAAATTGTCCAAGAAGGCAATGCTATGGGCTTGGCAGGCAGAATGAAGCCAGGTGTGCAGGCTGAGGACTCGGCTGAAACGGCCACACCCACGGCCAAGAGTAGGGAGGGGGCCGCTGATGAAAGCAGACAGTCCACAGGTTTTCAGGAAGTTCAGAAGTTTTCTAAAATAATCCTTCGTGAGCTCGGACTGGCGGAGGGATGTGTCATTTGTCCCAACATGGATCATGATTCTCTTGATCGAAGCCGGCAGAGTTTTCAAGTGAGTGGGGAGAAGTAGTAAAATGTCGAGGACCCTGGCACCAGGGAAACAGCGTGTGATAGCGTTGAAAAAGCCAATGTTTCTCACGATGGAGTCGCCAATGATTAAAGTCGTAGGAGGGAAGAGTGGACGCAGAGGCGAGTAAGAAGGGGCACAGGATAGCTGCAGTGCAGGTGTAGTGGATGAAAAGGAGCGCCTCTGGAGAGGCCCCGGGATGGGGTGGTCGGGCACAGGGGCGGGAGGGGGTGGACGGGACGAAGACGACAGAAAGCTGCCGGTCCCATCAGATAGCCGGATGGACAAAGTCCAGGACAATGCGGGTAGAGGGGGGGAATCATGATGGTCAAGAGGGGTGAACTTGTTCTCCACGTGGAGGTGGAAGAGAGGAGCCTGTGGTGGACGCTTTGTTTTCCCAGTGCGGGCGCCGATCTGGGACCATTGCTCCTGTTGAGATGGGGTGGAGCTAGCCCGAGGCTTGAGATTAGCCCTGGGTCCTGCTGCGTGTTTCGTAGAGGAGGCATCGGGGGAGATGAGTGGATGAACAGCCGGAGGAGAGGTGCTGGCGACAGTGGTGTTAGGAGCGGTGATGTCGGGATCAGATGCATGTCGGGATGGGGTTCTTTGAAAACGATGGTGTCAATGAATCTCTCAGCTTCCTGGATCTGATATAGAGTGGAGATTCTTTTCTGTAGCTCCTGGATCTTTACAGCAAGGTAGGCACAGTTGGCACAGCCGGATGAAGAAGAGAGTGGGGCCATGAACGCTAGGGCTCCGGTGAGTTGTCAAACACACACCTGGTAATGACCCACTCCAGCCTGGGGGGGTTATGGTCGCTTTTCAACACTCGCTGTAATGTTTCTGTTACGAGCAGTTGTATTAGGACCCGAAAACAGGCAGGACACAGTGGCGTATCGTCTTCCGAGGAGCTTTATTTATGTTCACAGAAAATCGTGCAACTCAAAAGGCGTGGAGACCACGACTCAGCTCTTAACCCAAACAGAAAAATGAAAACTTACAACAAAAAATCCCGAGCAGGGTCAAAAGCAGTCCAGGAAGGAAATAGATAAACAATAGTCCAAGGAAAGGGTTCAAAAGTAATCCATGAAGGAAAAAGTCTTACGATAGTCCAATTGGGTGTAGCCGGGGTTTTCCGAAACAGACAAAAACACGCCAACGCTGGCCAACCGTGAGAACAGTCCATAAATAGGTGGCTTGATTACCGATAGTCTGCAGGTGCACCAGTCCCCGGCACCACCTGCGGCTGAGGCATGGCTCCACCACGCCCCCCGCAGGAGAAAACCTGCAAAAGAGTTCCCAGAAACTGGGAACCTGACAGTTTCTCAAACATACGACCTTTTGCGCCCTCAAAAAGCGAATCCGCATCACTTCCCACTTGTTGCTACGTTGCGAGGCGTGAACGCACCTCCACCTCAGCCCCAGCTTAAACACAACTGAGACCCGCCAATTGTTCAAAGCCCCGCCCATTGAACTGAACCAGTCAGCTGATTCAGTCTGAATGAAGCAGTGAAGTGGTTCAAACGTCATCAGTCACGTGATTTGAAGTGAGCTCCAGAGAAGTGCTTCAGAAAAAACTCTACCGAGTTTTGGGGTGTGGTTCAAAGCCCCGTGTCAGAGGGAACATCACTAACTACGACTTCTCAGCGTCAGCGTTTCTGGTTCCTGTCTGCTTGCCTGGTTTTGACTTCTCCGCCTGGCCCCGACTTCGCTGCTGCTCGTCCCCAGTCTGCTCCGCTACATTGTCAGCCTCCTCTTCTGTCACTCCTGCCCGCTGTTAGCGGAACTGCACGGTTCCGAGGATTTACGTCCTTTCCCCTTGGTTCCGCATTCCGGCTCTGCTCAACCCACTCCCCGAGCCTGCAACCCATAGACTTTGTGCGGGCCCTGAGCCTGAAGAACGGACTATTTCCTGTGCTTCCTTGTCTGCCTGAGTTCCTGTTTGCCCGTGTGCTAATAAAAGTAGCCAGCTAGCCTCCAATGCTGCTGAGGCTCAGCAGATGGCGTCGGCCCTGGAGCGGGCATTAACGTCAGTAGCCACCCAGGTCCAACAGCTGGCGTTCTCAGTGACCCAACCGGCCACTCCTGTTCTGCTCCAGCTCCTCCTCCTCCGGATCCTGTTCCCCCACCAGGCACTGCTCCAGAGCCCCCGGTGGGAGCCCCAGAGCGTTATTCCAGGGACCCAGAGGGCTGCAATTCGTCCGTCCGCCTGCGAGGGTCTCCAGTTGCTCCCAACCTCCTCACAGAGCCTGCATCTGGGGGGGCTGAACCCATGCAGGTGGGACGCACTAGCCTGACTCCTGAGGAGCGAGAGCGACGATGCCAGGGGAACCTCTGCGTCTACTGCGGCCAGGCTGGACACTTCGTCTCTTGTTGCCCAGTAAAAGGGAGGGCTCAGCAGTGAACGGGGGCGTACTGCTGAGTCGGACTCAAGACTCTGCCCCCTGCCCACGGCCATTGTTTCACATCCGGCTCCTGTTGGCGGGGGGTTCTTACACCCTCGCCACCTTCATAGACTCTGGGGCGGATGTCAGTCTGATCGCCGAGGAGCTCACCGTCCAGCTGGGTATCGACCAGTTTCCCTTACCACATTCCGTTTCTGCCAGCGCCCTGGATGGCCATCTCCTGGGGGCCGTCACTCACCAGACCACGCCCATCCGCATGCTTCTGTCCGGCAACTATCACAAGACCATACAGTTCCACGTCCTGAAGTCACCTCACCTCCCACTCATCCTTGGCTATCCCTGGCTCCGTCGTCACAACCCCCACATTGATTGGGCGACGGGGTCCATTCTGGGGTGGAGTTCCTCCTGTCACCAGGTTTGTCTTCATCAAGCCGCTGCACCTCTACTGTCTGTCAGATCCAGTCCGACCGCCGACCTGTCTGGGGTGCCCTCCGAATATCACGACTTCCGGGAGGTGTTCAACAAGGCTAAGGCTACCTCCCTGCCCCCTCATCGGCCGTATGACTGCGCCATAGACCTTCTGCCCAGCACCACACCTCCCAAGGGTCGTCTCTACTCCCTGTCTGCGCCAGAGAGAGAGGCCATGGAGGCCTACATTAATGACGCTCTGGCCGCCGGGATCATCCGCCCCTCCTCATCACCTGTTGGGGCGGGGTTCTTCTTTGTGGAGAAGAAAGACGGGTCCTTGAGGCCCTGCATCGACTATAGGGGTCTCAACAATATCACCGTCAAGAATCGGTACCCTCTCCTATTCATCGCTTCAGCCTTTGAACTGCTTCAGGGGGCCAAGGTCTTCACCAAGCTGGATCTCCGCAATGCCTACCACCTAGTCCGGATCCGGGAGGGGGACAAGTGGAAGACTGCCTTCAACACACCCACTGGACACTATGAGTACCTGGTCATGCCTTTCGGCCTTACTAATGCCCCGGCCGTATTCCAGGCACTCATTAATGACAGTGTGTTTGTCTACCTGGACGACATCCTGATCTTCTCCCGTTCCAAGGAGGAACACGTGCATCATGTCCAGGCCGTCCTCCAACGCCTGCTGGAGAACTCGCTGTTTGTGAAAGCCGAGAAGTATGAATTCCATGCCACCTCCGTCTCTTTCCTGGGATACATTATCGGTCAAGGCAGTGTGGAGATGGACCCCTCCAAGGTCTCTGCCGTCACCTCCTGGCCCGTACCCGAGTCCCGGAAACAGCTGCAACGGTTCCTGGGATTCGCCAAATTTTACCGAAGGTTCATCCGGGGATACAGCACTGTGGCCGCTCCACTCACTGCTCTTACCTCCTCCAAGGTACCCTTCCGTTGGTCCCCGGCTGCCAGGGAGGCTTTCCAGGACCTCAAGGCCCGGTTCACTTCAGCTCCCATTCTCCTGGTTCCCGATCCTGAGAGGCAGTTCATAGTGGAGGTGGACGCTTCTGACGTGGGGGTCAGAGCCATTCCCTCTCAACGCTCTGCAGATGACCAGAAAATGCACCCCTCTGCCTTCTTCTCCCGACGTCTGTCTCCGGCAGAAAGGAATTATGACATTGGGGACCGGGAACTATTGGCCGTGAAACTGGCATTGGAGGAGTGGCGTCACTGGTTGTAAGGGACTAAATTGCCCTTCCTGGTTTGGACGGACCATAAGAACCTGGAGTACATCCGCTCAGCGAAGAGACTGAACTCCCGTCAGGCCAGGTGGTCCTTATTTTTTACCCGGTTCAACTTTTCCCTGTCCTATCGGCCAGGCTCCCGCAATGTCAAGCCTGACGCCCTATCCCGCCAGTTTTTGGGAACAGAAGACACTGCCCTAAACCCGGACACCATTCTCCCTGCCTGGTGGCTTCTCTCACCTGGGAGGTAGAGGAGCATGTAAAAGCTGCCATGGAGAATCAGCCTGGTCCCAGCTCCTGTCCTCCTGACCGCCTGTTTGTCCCGGAGGGCCTGAGGTCTGACGTCCTGCAATGGGCTCACTTGTCACCCAGGCATTCAGTGTACCAAAGAGGTCCTGCAGCGACGATTCTGGTGGCCCACTTTAGAGGAGGACACGAAAGAGTTTGTCAACGCCTACCTGATCTGTAGCCAGCACAAGTGCTCCTGCCAGGCCCCTGCCGGTTACCTGCAACCTCTGCCTGTGCCACATCGGCCCTGGTCACATATTTCTCTGGACTTTGTTACCGGTCTGCCACTGTTGGGCAGATTCACCACCATCCTGACAGTGGTAGACCGTTTCAGCAAGATGGCCCACTTTGTGCACCTACCAAAGCTTCCATCGGCCAAGGAGCCGGCTGAACTAGTTCTACAGCACATATTTCGGCTCCACGGCCTTCCGTCTGATGTGTTCTGCAGCCTCATCGGGGCCACCGTAAGCCTGTCTTCTGGTTTCCATCCCCAATCCAACGGCCAATCGGAGAGGATGAATCAAGAGATGGAGATGGCGCTTCGCTGCATGGCGTCCAGACACCCCACCACTTGGTCCAAGCAGCTACTGTGGGTAGAATACGTCCACAATACCTTAACCAGCTCTGCCACGGGACTTTCCCCCTTCCAGTACGCCTACGGCTTCCAGCCGCCGCTGTTCCTGGCCCTGGAGAAGGAAGCTTTCTGTCCGTCCATCAAGGCCTTCATCCGCCGTTGCCGCCAGACCTGGACCCAGGCCAGGGCTGCTCTCCTACGGGCTGCTGACCGTTACTTGACGGCCGCCAACCACCGTCGTTCCAAGGCTCCCAAGTACCAGGTGGGCCAGAAGGTATGGCTCTCTACCCGAGACCTTCCCTTGAGGGTGGAGTCTAAGAAGCTGGCCCCTAAGTTCATCGGGCCGTTTGTTATTGTGAAGGTCATCAACCCTGCGGCTGTCAGACTCGAGCTGCCCCGGACCATGCGGATCCACCCAACCTTCCATGTCTCGAGGGTCAAGCTGGTTCGTGAAAGTCCATTGATGCCTGCTTCTGAGCCGCCACCACCTCCACGGATTATTGATGGGGCCCTGCTTTCACAGTTCGCTGCCTGCTGCGCTCCCGCCGCCGTGGAAGGGGTCTTCAGTATCTCGTAGACTGGGAGGGATACAGCCCAGAGGAGAGGTCATGGGTCCCGGCCCGTCACATCCTGGATGCGCAGCTCATCCGTGAGTTCCATCGCTGTCACCCTGACCAGCCCTCCATGATCCCCAATGCTGGTGGGGGTGCCAATTTAGAGACCCTGTCCTCCCTGTCATCCGAGGCATCCAGCGATGAGGACGAAGAGGAAACTGAGATGGAGGCCTCAGAAGAATTTTAGTCCTCCTCCAGGCCCCCCTCCACCTACCCGGCTCAGCTTGGACTTTGTTTTTGGGACATCAGGGGCCGTCCCTTGAGAGGGGGGTTCTGTCACAGCCCCATTTCCCCAGTTCCCTCCTGTCCCTCTGCCCCAGTAATTTTCCACTCTACCTGCCTGCCACTCCCACCCCGTCAGCTCAACTCCACTCACCTGCAAGCACAGCTGCAGCTTATTCCTAATCAGCCCTGCTTATAAGCCTCCCCTGCACTCTGGGTCCTTGCCAGATTGTTCTTCTGCTTTGATGCGAGACTTTCCAGCGTTATCACCCTGCCGGATTACCTGTTACCGACCCTGCCTGTCTTCGTTCTGCCTGCCTCGCCCGTTCCCCGGACAACCTACCTGCTTTCTGCCCCTGACTACGACTTCTGCCTCAGCCCGCTGTTAGCGGAACTGCACGGTTCCGAGGATTTATGTCCTTCCCCCTTGGTTCCGCATTCCGGCTCTGCTCGACCCACTCCCCGAACCTGCAACCCATAGACTTTGTGCGGGCCCTGAGCCTGAAGAACGGACTATTTCCTGTGCTTCCTTGTCTGCCTGAGTTCCTGTTTGCCCGTGTGCTAATAAAAGTCATTACCACGGTCCAGTTTTTCAGAGTGCTGCTTTTGGGTCCTAATCGCACACGTCACAACAATGATCCCCCAGCGTCAAATAAACTGAATAATAAGTGGTGTTGCATTACATGGTGATCATAACTGAATATTTTAGCTGCTGTAGTCAAGTACATCAGCATGGCAACATCATTCATGTCAGACCCTTGTGATCATCTCTGATAGCTGAAGGAAAATCTGAGCAGGGCCCAGTAGCAATGTGTGTTTGCGTGTTTCTGCAGAGCTTTTTGTGTTTATGTGTGTTTACTTCCCGTCCTGCCTGTAGCTATCTTCGGTTTCTTTCATCGCCTCTTCCCAGGACATGTCTTAATAGGGAATTAAGCATGAGAACACAAACAAGAGTCGGACCTTCTTGATGTTCTAGTGGAACAGATTCCCCGATGATGCTGGGTTGGCTCGCTGGGTATTTGTGACACGGTTCGCTCACCAGCTGGTTTTCCACCACACACTGAACAGTACTCCAAAAATTTCGGCGTGTGTGATCAATCACCACTTTTACTGTTTTTTTAAAAAAAATAAAAAAAATTCCATCACCTGTGGTATTCAATGCTCCTCTGTAATAGGAAGCATGTCTTGAAAGCCAAAAAGTGATGTTTGTTTCTAGAAATAAACTACATCTGACATCCACTGCTGAACAGGAGGAAAGGATGGTACTAGGTTATTACAGCATCATTCTTGACCCAAGTGGCAAAAGCAAGGCCGGACACAAAAGCAACTCCGATCCAAGTTGCCAGAGATTTGTACATCGATGGAAGCTGTCACAGAGCAGACGAGGGATTGCGAGCAGGATCTGTGGTGGTGATGAGAGAAGGCGAGAGCATTATCAAGATGGTCTCAGGGAAAGTTGAGCCAGCATCCGCACAGAAAGCAGAGTTGGTGGCATTGCAAAAGGCACTGGCAGCGGCGCCAGGCAAACCTGTCAATATTTATACTGATTCTACTTTTGGTTATTTTGTTATACTTAGTGAAGACAGTTGACAATGAACAAATAGAGGACTTAAGACCCCATACACTTGAAGATTGGGGGCACACGCAAGCGCAAGCAGAATGGGCAGAACAATCCAGTCCGGTAATGGATCTCATTTTAAGAACAAATAAGGCATTGTTTAAAATACTTAACTATATGGGTTCAAGTTTTTCCCTCCAGAACCGCAGGAGAGACCAGACCTCACAAGGGAGGAGTGCCTGCTATTGAAGGTCCTTAAGAGGAAGTGGACGGGCCCACATCGAGAGAAAACATGCACCGACACAGCGGTCCGGTTTGAAGGAAGGGGCGACACCTGGTACCACCTCTCGCAGTGTGCCAAGGTACCGAAAACCACAGACGTGAAAGGGAGCAGTAAGGGGTCTGCAACATCAGAAACCCCCAATGCGCCCCAATAGTTGAACTGCTAGTAACCTCTCCCTGCAACGACAAAGATGGATGCGATGGTGCTGGAACCCCCGCTGGAAGAGGAGGAGGTGGAGGAACATCTGGACCCAGAACCGATATCGGAACAACGTTCAGTGGGACGAACGCCGCAGTGGAGATGACCGTCGAATGGTTTATTGATAATATGCATGTCTGCTTTGCTTTGGGCTGTTGCAATCTTTGCATCTACTGTATAATGATATGTGCAGCTGTTTATAGGTGTGGAATGCTAACTTGGAAGAACAGATCATTGATGGAAAGGGGGGGTCATCCATGAGCCAAACGAAACGCACCACATGAGTGCCCCGCATTGATCACATTGAAATACACGATGGGGGCCCTTACCTCTTTTCAACTCGATTTATGTGATGTCATCGACTGTCGTAGGAATCCCACCAAGTAGAGAGGGTATGATGTCTACTTATGCCAGTGGTTCCCAAACTGGGGGGCACGCACCCTAGGGGGGGCGCAGTGAAACTGCAGGGGGGGCGTCAAAGAATTTCCTGCTATAGACTCCAGTCCAGCTGGTGGCGGTAATGCACCCACACCGGGTTTGCAAACTATAATAAAACAATAAGCAAGAAGAACGAGCGGCGTTTGCAGAAACCATAGAAGAAGAAGACGAAGTCAAGTGATAAGTAAAGATGGACAGGTTTGTGAAAATCAGACAGCAAGTCAGATGCCACAGGCGATGCAACCATCACAACAACGGAAAAGAAAAGGGTAAAAGTCAGGAAATATGACGAGGCATATCTGTCCCTGGGCTTTACAAGCGCTATGATCGGCCAAGAAGAGAGACCGCAGTGGGTTGTGTGTCTAAAAGTAGTGGCGGCAGACAGTTTAAAGCCCAATAAAATGAAAAGACACTTGGAAACCCACCACCCTGAATATGTGAACAAGCACCTTGATTTTTTTTTTTTAAAGAAATTGGAAAACTGTCGTGCCCAGCAGAGTCACTTTGTCCAAAGTGCATCTGTCCCTGTGAAAGCACAACTCTCTTCTTACAAGGTAGCCTTCAGAGTCGCCCAGTGCAAAAAGGCGCACACCATAGCAGAGGAGTTAATACTACCCGCAGCTATTGACATGGTTTCAACTATAATTGATGAATCAACTACCAGTAAACTGAAAACTATCCCCTAGTCAAACAACAGTATTTCAAGACGTATAAGTGACCTCTCTGCAGATATGGAAGAGCAGCTTATTGAAAAGATAAAAGATGGTCGTTTTGCTCTGCAAATGGATGAGGCAACGGACAGTAATAAAGACAGTCTGTTAACATACGTCAGGTATATTGATGTGGAAGATATAAAAGAGGGATATATTTGCAGAAAAGCAAATCCTAACAGAGCCACTGCAGAGGAGATTTTCCTAATTATTGACACCTTTTTGAAAGAGGCAGACCTGAAGTGGGAGGACTGTGTGGGAGTCTGTACAGACGGGGCTCAGGCGATGGCTGGTAAACACAGTGGACTGCAAGCTCTCATCTGACGCGTCCCCCTCAAAGCACAATGGACACACTGCCTGCTTCAAAGAACTAAGTCCTGAACTGAACTCAGTGTTGACAGATGTCATCACAACAGTCAACTACATAAAATCCAGACCCCTAAAATCCATAATCTTATCTTCAATATGTGAAGAAATGGGATCTCAGTACACAGCTCTGTTGTGGCACAATGAGTGTAGATGGCTTTCACGAGGAAAGGTCCTGTCCAGGGTTTTTGAACTGAATGAGATTGGAGTTTTCTTGACTGAAGAAGGGCATGGCTTTGCTCGCAAGTTTCATGATGAAAAGTTCTCACAAAAGCTTGCCTATCTCAGTGACATATTTCAGAAGCTAAATGGACTGAATTTACAGTTGCAAGGTACCAACACTCATCTTCCACAACTCACAGACAAAATAGCTTCTTTCACAAAAAAATGAAGATGTGGGAGAGAGGGCTTGCAGAGGGAAATGTGGACTCCTTTGAAAACCTGAAAGCATACCTTGAAAAAAATGAGCTGGAAAATACAATTCTTCCATGTATGAAGGCTCATATCTCGGCCCTGCAAAAGCACTTTGGGAGGTATTTCCCTGAGGATTCTGCAAAATATGACTGGATACGAGACCCCTTTCAAGCAACTGCACCTGCAGACCTCAGTGCCACAAAGGAAGAACAGTACATTGACATGACATCTGACTCAAGAAAGAGACTACAGTTCACATCCACTTCACTGGCTGTGGAATGGATTGGAGTGGAGAAAGACTACCCACTACTTGGCCAAAGAGCTATGGACATACTGTTGCCTTTTGCCACATCCTATTTATGTGAAACACGTTTTTCTGCAGTTGCTGAAATTAAGACCAAATATAGATCCGAGAGTGGCTATTTCCAAACAGCAACCCCGCTTTGAAAAAATTTGCAAAGCAAGCCCACACCAGTCACTGATTTGATATGTAGCACTTGTAGCACGAATGATGTTGATGCAGATCTGGTTTTCATTTCAGTTTGAAATTTGTTGGTGTTGCACTTGTGGCGGGGTGGAGAGAGGTGGAACGGTCAATGACAACGCCACCTGGGGAATTTCACCCCAGGAATTAACCGGAAACAGGCACGCGCAGATACGGTTCGGTTCCAGAGGCAGAGACAGGATTGAGGGTTAGGCAGTACAATTTTATTAAATCCAACTCAACACCAAAATAACTCAGCTGTACAAAAGTCAAACAAAAGGGGGGTGGACAGGGCTGGGGCCCCACCGGCAGGTGAAACTCAATTAGGGGAGATAACCAAACTAAAAACACCCGTGCTACTGCAACCAAAACTACACACGAGGGGTGAGGAAAACGCCCTCCACCAGGGGTTGGGTCCCCGCCGTGGCCCGCAGCACCTGTCCACAAAGAAAAGAGAACAATTAAAACACTGTTAAGAGTCTAAAAATGAAAGCAATAGCTCCGTGGTCGCCTCGGCGGCACCACTACGTCTCAGCGCCGTCCCCCGAGCAAAGGGGGGCGAGAGAGAGAGCGCGAGAGCGAACAGGAGAGAGTCCCGAAAGCGGGACGGAGCCAAAGCAGCAGCGAGGTGATCTACTCCATGAGGGGTTCCCGCTGGGGCATCGCGACCCACTGACACCAGCCGGCAGCCAACTGCAGCGAGAACAGCCCCATTACCATTTATCACTAAGTGAATGGGGGAGTCAGTGACGCGCATTGCTGCGCCTTACCTGCCCAGTGCCAACTAGCGCGCACGCCCTTACGGCAAAGCGCTCTGGACGGAAGGATGGCGGGAGGAAGCACCAACCTTCTTGGCGCTGCCAGACAGCATGCTCATTCTGGGACAGGTTCAGTTGGTCAAACAGCCCAGATAAGCTGCAACCACGCTACACCTTCGTCAAAGGGGGAAGTCAACTAAAGCCAGCTGGAGGCAGTGCCTTATATAAACCTTTTTCTCCCCACCCACCAATTAAGGCACTACCTCCATATGGCACCTGTTCGGAGGGCAGACCATGCCCTGCCACACACTGTTCCTAAAATATAAAGTTAAATGTACTTGTCTGAATGCTGGATGAATACTAGAATTCAATTTCAGAAACAAATATTGACTGAGATGCCAAATTCCGGTTAAAACTGGGTTTGTTATTCTGGATTCATTCCAGTGTTCTGGATCAAATCTGGTCTAAAAAGGTGAATTCAGTTTAAATTCCTCACTGCTGTTCAACATGGTGGAGAGTAGGGAACTCAGTGAGGAAGAAGAGTCCCAGTTAAAGCTCTTCATCAGGATGGAGGCTCTCTGCTGCTATGATGTGAGCTCTGTATATAATTATATTTTTAAATTGAGTTGAAAGTTTGTTAGTACTGTATTGCTATTTTTCAGCATAACAAACAAAAACTGTAAAATTGAAATGTGAAGTGATATGTACATATTTTAGAAAACATCTTTATGTATTAATTTATTCAAAACAAAGGAGGTGCGATTGATTTGGGGTGGGTGGGATTGGGTGCAGTGAGGGGTGGGGGGCTTACAATGTTCTTATATCATCAAAGGGGGGCTTGAGAAAAAAAGTTTGGGAACCACTGACTTATGCTATGAACCTGGTCCTATTCAATTCTTATGCTCGTACAATGGGTACACCAGAGGAAAGTGGTGTTATGATTGGAGTAGTGTCTGAGTACATACAGGAATGGTGGAACAGCCAGACCCCTTACGATATGCGAACGCGGGCCCATATGCTAGAGTAGCTAGAATGAAAGAGCACTTATGAAGAGAGCTAAAGCTCCAACGAGATTTCTCCCCGACAAGCAACCCATTTACGCTATCATTACACTGGGACCAGTCTCCAGTCCTGAAGGGCGCAGGTTCCCCAGTATATCTTGTGTTAGGAGTTGACATAACTGGACGTGACCCCATGGGGTTGATCAAGATACACTTAATATCGCCACCACCATACCAGAAAGGAAGGGTGACACCCCTCCCCCAAGGGATAATAGCCCAATAGGAGGTAACTCCTCCCAGTGGATAAGAACTTAACTATTGGGCTCTAGAACCAATAGACGTAATACAACTGAGCACGGGAACGGGGACTGACAATATATGGCTAGGTTGGTTGGCGAGCGAGGCAAAGGATAAAATTAGTGGAGAGTGTACCACATTTGTTCAGCGAGCCGGCTCCTCTGCATCTTGATGACGATTGGGGATGTCAGTGCATGATGGCACTCACAAGAGAAAGCACTCAATAAACTGTACACAATTGGCTACTATTTACCCACCAATTGGCAACAAATCCACTGCAGGACCTTTCAAACCATGGAGGGACGCACCAAAACAGGTATGTGTGCTTTAATTTCACAGGAAATTTGCGGAAATATGGGCAGATTGCGGAGGATTGGTGCAACCGAACCATTAAGGGTGATGCCTCTCAGATAGGGTCGTTAGCTAGAGCAGGACTATTTTGGTACTGTGGGCATGGGTTGCATACAAAGATGCAGGCAGGAGTAAAAGGAAGCTGTGCAATGGTAGGACTGGCAACCCCAGTGACACTGATTGGTAACAGGATGAGTATGAATAGACCGACAACATCAGCAGGCCTAACAGCCCGATGCTGACGACACGGCCTACGGAAGAGGAGCTCATCTGCGTTCGATCTGTCTGTTGGGTCTCCCACGTACATAGATGCAATAGGAGTCCCTAGGGAAGTTCCAGAGGAGTATAAATTGGCTAATCAAGTGGCGGCTGGGTTTTAAAATCTTCCAATCATTGCAGCGCTCTTCCCAATTACACCGAATAAGAATGTGGACCGGATAAATTATGTGCACTATAATGTTCAAAGATTAGCAAACCTGACCAGAGATGCGGTGGAGGGACTCGCTGAGCAATTGTCAGCAACCTCTATGGTAGCAATGCAAAATAGAATGGCCTTAGACGTGCAGCTGGCTGAGAAAGGGGGAGTGTGTTACATGTTTGGGGAAATGTGTTGCACCTTTATTCCCAACAATACGGTTCCAGACAGCTCTGTAACTAAAGCTCTAGAGGGACTGTGGTCCCTCTCTCATGAATTGGCAGAAAACTCCAATGTGGAGTATGGAACTGGCTCTTGGATGACCCGGATGTTTGGCAAATGGAAAGGGTTGATTTTCTCTATACTTACTTCCTTAGCCGTTTTTACAGCCATAATTGTTACGTGTGGCTGCTGCTATATCCCATGTATCCGAGCTTTGTGTGTACACTTTATTACTGCTACTGTAGAAAAGGGATCCACAGATCCCAAGATGATAATGCCTCTCCTGTTGGCCTCTAAAGAAGAAGACGGACAACGAGAAGAATGGATGTGATCTCTACTTAGAGATCAACAGGGGGAATGTTGTGAAATATTGCGGATTGCATTATTATGTCATTTCCATTCTAATTAAAGTAGAAGAGAGTAGTTTCATAGATAATACGGGAAGGATTAAAAATGGGAAAGTGGAGTGTGGGAACAGGTCTATGTGTAAGCATGTTTAGTAAGAAGGAAGACAAAACAAGAATGTGTAATATCTGCTTAGGTTAGGCTAACCACACCTGGGCGCCTCTGAGTATGCTTGGAACCGCTCCAAGGGAGTCAAAGAAGCCTCGGCATCCACAAGGCCTTGGACATGTGTGATATGGTACCATGGTAAAAAAAATGTGTAGTCAAAACATGAGCAATGTGACTCAGCGGACATGACCTCGCTGACCTGTGTGAGAAGTGTAGCTGATGCAATCTATTTAACTAAGATACGCCTCCTGCTGTGTAATCATGCCTATTTTAATAAAAGAGACAACGCTGGGGAGGAGGATAAGATTCTCTGGGACAGCGCAGTAGAGTACGTGTCTGATCGGAGCGCGACTCCCCCTGGCCAGGTGAAAAGTCTTCGAAGTATGGTCTCAACTTGTGGTGAACTTTGTTCGTGTGCCTATCTGAGTACACTTCTGAGGATTTCGATGACACCAGGTAGGGGGTTTAAACAGCCGAGATCCAAACAGGTATGCCAGATTGATCTGGAGAGCAAAGGGAAGACACAGGTGTGCAAGATTGAGCTGATTAGGATGGAGCAAACTGTGACACTCCTTTGGGACCTTAGGAATTTCATCCGTGGTTGCCTGAGGATTGAAAGGCCAACTGCAGGCTCAATTTGCCGGAACCTATACTGCTCACAAAAATTAAAGAAACACATTAAATACATCAGATCTCAATATGAAGTTGGATATCTATACAAATAACAACAGGGCAGTGTCTTGGGAACAAAAGGATGCCAAGTCTTTTAATGGAAATAAAAGTTTTCAGCCTACAGAGGGCTCAATTGTGTAGACACCATAAAATCAGAGTGAAATGAAGATGTGGCAGGCTAGTCCATTTTTTCCAAAACTTAATTTCTGCAACTCAGAATGCTTTTCAGTATCTTGTGGGGCCCCCACGAGCTTGTATGCATGCTTGACAACGTCGCGGCATGCTCCTAATGAGACGACGGATGGTGTCTTGTGGCATTTCCCAGATCTGTGTGAGGGCATCCCTGAGCTGTTGTACAGTCTGAGGAGCAACCTGGCGGCGCCTAATGGACCGAAACATAATGTCCCAGAGATGTTCTATTGGGTTTAAGTCAGGGGATCGTGAAGGCCATTCAATTGTTTCAATTCCTTCATCCTCCAGGTACTGCCTGCATACTCTTGCCACGTGAGGCCGGCCATTAGGAGGAAACCAGGACCTACTGCACCAGCGTAGGGTCTGACAATGGGTTCAAGGATTTCATCTCGATACCTTATGGCAGTCAGAGCACCATTTCCTAGGCAATAGAGGTCTGTGCGTCCCTCCATGGATATGCCTCCCCAGACCATCACTGACCCACCACCAAACCTGTCATGTTGAACGACGTTGCAGGCAGCATAACGTTCTCCTTGTCTTCTCCAGACTCTTTCACGTCTATCACAGGTGCTCAGGGTGAACCTGCTCTCGTCTGTGAAAAGTACAGGGCGCCAGTGGCGGACTTGCCAATTCTGATGTTCTTGAGCAAATGCCAGTCGAGCTCCACGGTGCTGGGCAGTGAGCACAGGGCCCACTACAGGACGTTGGGCCCTCAGGCCACCTTCATGAAGTCTGTTCCTGATTGTTTGGGTAGAGACATTCACACCAGTGGCCCTCTGGAGGTCATTCTGTAGGGCACGAGCAGTTCTCAGCCTGTTCCGCCTTGCACAAAGGAGCAGGTATCGGTCCTGCTGAGGGGTTGAGGACCTTCTACGGCCCTGTCCAGCTCTCCGAGAATAACCACCAGTCTCCTGAACTCTCCTCCATGTTCTGGAGATTGTGCTGGGAGACACATTAAACCTTCTTGCTGCAGCACGTGTGGATGTGCCATCCTGGAGAAGTTGGACAACCTGTGCAACTTCTGTAGGGTTAAGGAATCGCCTCATACTGCCAGTAGAGATAATTACGCAAGCCAAAATCAGCACGAGTGGAAAACCAGCCAAAAAAGATCAAGAGGGAGAAACTTGAAATGACCTCCACATGTAAAACCAGTCCTGTTTTGAGGGTTTTCTAATTGTTGCCACTGAAGTGCACCAGTTGTTAATTCCATGAACACCAATACAGCTGAAATTGATTAACGAAGCCCTCAGCTGCTTAACCAACCAGAAAATTATCAGACAGGTTTAATTCAATTCATGCCAGGGCCAATAAAAAAAGTGTTCCTTTAATTTTTGTGAGCAGTGTATATTTTGCCTGTCCAGCATGTGGTATATGTGCAGCTGGTGTTGGTACTGTGGCAGAGAGACAGTGGCTCACCTGCCACTGGCAGCTGCAACAGAACAGACACCTCCTGACCCTTGAACCGCTGGTTATGCCTCTGTATAAGGGTGGTCTGGTTCACTTCAACTAGTTGAAAGGTCTACTGCTGCATTAGTATCCGGTTGCATTAAACCAGCTGCCTGATTTTTTTTTTTTTTTTGTAGTTCTGTAGAATTAGAGACCAGCTTGATAGACTGTGCTGTCCCCTGTTTTAGGGCTTGTGTGAATGTTGCACAGCCTCATGAAGATGGTCTCCATCAGGTGACAGTTTGGCCACTGAGCTGGCAACAGAACACACTGTTGTGCTCTCTACACCAGGAGTGGACACAGCTCCTGGTGTCGTGTAGCATACACAATCCTGTTTTTGTCATATTCTTCAAGGTTCTGCCACAAACCCAGAATGGTGCTAACTTCTTGATTGTTCAGGGTCAATCCTGTCCGCTCACGCAGCTCCACCAATTCATCAACGGAATGTTGTGGTTGTCAGCAGGCTGGAAAATAAATACTAGCTGAAGACAGAGCTTAGAATTTTCTCATTTACCACTTAAAACCTGTTGTGAAGAGCACCCTGAAGAAGGTTGACGGAGGAGGCACAGCTGAAGGAGGCTGGATTTCTGTGATGGGATCAGATCAGCAAGGGTACCTTCGCTTCCCACAAATTTCTAAAATCCCTCATCTGCTCCTTGACATTCAACTCCTCTAGTAAATGGGACTTCTCCTCAGAATTGGGGTGCATGTCTCATAGGGGTTTATTATTCTGCCTCAGCAAGTACTGCACCCCAATGAGCTACCCTGAGAAAATACAAAATCACGATAAAGAGAAACATCCCATATTCTGGACCCAGATGCAGAGTAGAAGAAACGGCTCTTTATTGATAACAAAAGGTGCAAGATGAAGCAGATAACGGAACGAAGGAATCAGTAACAAAGTAACAACAGAAAATTTACGAACTAAAAATCACCATAAAGGGAAAAAACCGTCGAGGAAAAAGTACAAACGAACAGCAGTGACGAGGCACTGGAACAAACTCACACGCTGGAAGTAAACACGGAAAGCATGAGGCGAAAAACTGGAGATCATAGAGGGTGGGCGCTAGACGCTGTGGCGAAACAACAATCCGGCACCAGAGGCAGAGAGAGGGGAGTTTAAGTAGCCGCCGAATCAAGGCAACGAGCTGCAGGTGAGTCAGCGGCTCAGCGCTCCCCAGGGATCGGCCCGCCCCTGGCTGCCGCTCCTGCAGATGAAGGGAGGAGGAGAGAAACCCGAGTCACGTTCAAGAACCGAACCACAACAAGTTTTCTAGATTGAGCGTGTATTACCAGGAAGATGACAACTATTTAAATAACCATTTTAGTGGAGTCCATTTTCAAAATGGATCCATAGGACGATGTTATCTTAGCCTTAATATCCTCCAGCCTGTTCAGGATATCTTGGCTATACACAACAAGGAGCCGTCTACGTACAGGCGGAAAAAACCACTGGAGGCTCCTGGAAATGTGGTTGAAGCAATCTGAGTCCATGAATGCAGGACAATGTCCTGAGCTTTTTGGACCCCTCCGTGCATGTAGGCCGGCAGAAGAAGGCTATGGTGCCACTTATGAAAGGCCTCATTACATGCAGCAGTCACCATTTGTTCAATGTAATTGTTTTAATCTTATTGATGAACTGGATGATGCTCCCCAATATTGTACGGCATCAAAGATGCTGAAATCACTTAAATCTAACATCATGTATTTTTAAAACTAATTCTCCATCTTTAAAGAATAAACAGAAGAAAAAGACTTAGACACCATTAATTACACCTCTAAACACATTTCTGGTGAAAACACATGTATTTGGTTGAGAAGATTCTGGTCTAGCTTTTGACATTTTAGTCAAAGTATTTCAATTTGATGTGTTTTGAACTAAAAATTAGTGACTGCCCTCTATGGTTTCAAACCCAGTTATTACAAGCCTTTCTGTTTTTTTTCTTTTTCTACAGTAGCCAACCAAGCAGGTCTTCGTTATGTTAAACTGTGAACAGTAAAGTCAAGGAACCAAACCCACAAAAGCTTATATAGGGCCCTGACATGAACTGGAAACTCATCCAGGGGTTGAACTGCCTTCGCCCATTGTGGACCCTCCCATTGACCCCAAAGGGGATAAAGCAGATAAGTAGATGAGACAAGATGAAGGTGAAGATAAAATGTATGCTGCATATATTTACACGTCTGACCACTAGGAGGAGCCTCTCACCGATTTTGCTAACATTCTAGGAATGGTCATAAAAGAACAGACAGGAAGTAAAATACACAATTTATTTCATACAAATGTGTCTCAGTGTGAGTCTGTACAAGTTTCAAGATTATTACACTCTTGATGGGAACTACCCCTCATTAGAGGGGGGAAGGTCACGAGTTGGCTGCGTAATCATGCAGCAGTTCTGATGTGACGGCATCTGGACGAGCCACCAAAATCAAAAATCATCCGGAAACTAACAAAGAAGACGCAGGTAAATGTGGAAGGAGCAGTTCATGCACATGGCTGTGGATGCTATAAAGAGCAGGAGGCATCTCGAAGAAGAATTTGAGGACCCTTGTTTGTTGATTTCTGATGGCATCACATACTGCCATCATTTAGCACCAACTGAACCTCAAGCCCCAGCCAGGAGTTTTTTGGAGCCAATCTAAGTACCTACCCTGGAGCAGGGACTTGATTAGCCCCTGTAAAAGTTGCTGCCAACAACTGTCACACTTCCTCCTCACACTCACCCTCCGAAACTACGAAGAGAGCATGAAGGAAAGAGATTTAATATAGCTTCAGTGCTTCTTCACAAGGCTTCATCGGCCCACCGCTCATAAGTACACTGATGTTCTAATGCACTTCACAATTTGAACAAGACAGGAAGGGTACATTGGACGCTTTCACAAAAGATCAATCATTGATTGATTGATTGATTTCACAAAAGACAGGCTGGACAATTAGGAGAGGTAGGGAGGACGAGACTGTATACCCCAATGAATGAATGTTGCGCTCCACAGAACTCAGCTGTCACTCTCAGGCCGGATTAAAGAGAACTTTTTAGAGGGGTCTGGGATGAACCACTTTTCCCACAGATCCAAGTGGACAGCAGGGTAATTCCATGGCTTGAATGGGCCGTTCCAGTGAAGCAGGTGTGCTTCCTGAAGGAAGCTGTCAGAGTAAAGAACATTTGGACTCCAACCTGGACAAAAAGGGAAAAATAGAACAATTGTAAAAATAAGTCAAATGGAACTTGTCAATATCACATCCTGACTCTGCTACGTTTGCCATAATTAATAATGAAATAACCATCTACAGGATTGCACCAAACCCTGCATTAAAAAACAGGGAAATTCATTAAAAAATATAAAAGTTTTAGCTACTTTATCTAGAATTTTGAAGAATTTGGAAGTAATCTGCCAACGGAATGATGTACCCAAGTGTCTGACGTTCCACAGTGAGTCCAGTCTTGTGAATTTGTCATGAAAAACTATCAGCATAGGTGGTGTGGCCACACCTCCTGCCATGGCACTGCTGTATATGTTCTGTCTGGTGGAGAGGAAGGAGAGAAGAAACATCTACATTTACTTTACAGTGTAAAAATAAGATTGCACAACGCAAATCCCTCCTAAAACCTCGTGTTATATCAGATATAGAGTTTCAGAAAGATGGGATGACTGTTTTACTCTCAGTTCTTTTCCATCAGTCAGAATTTTTCTTTTCTCCTCTTGTTCTTCCTCCACTTTATCCCTTTCAGGGTCACGAGGAGGGTTCACAATGGGTGAAGGCAGGTTTCCCCTGGATGAGTCGCCAGTTCATTGCAGGGCCCTGTGTGAGTATTTGTGGGTCCGGGAACTTGTTCAAGATTCTGAAGGTGTTCTGGCACCTTCCCCTACTTTAGGAACATCGTGTTCCATGTTTTGTTTGCACTGGGACTCAAACCAATAACCCTCCCCTTCTCAGCCCAGTTCCCAACAGACTGAGCTACCAGCACCCTTGTGCGGTGCGGAGAGCGGTACAGAGTCTGGGTCGGCTTTCCTCAGTGCCTAAAGTCTGGATGCTGGGTCAGTGATGGATCCGGAGCCCGTTCACTAGGTATGAAGAGGAGGCAGATCCACATGTCCACATATCCACGAAGGTTCTCATATTTGTGGGCGATCGTGCGTCTCTAATGGCCACTGGGGACGTACGAACCTGGGGGACGTTTCACCTCTCATCAGTGGACATCAGAGCCTTAAATAAAGGCACAAATTCTTAACTACCAATTTTTTTCTACAGGATAAAGAGAAAAATTAAACAAACCACTAAATCAAAACATATACATAGTACAGTTACACATCAATCGCTGTTTTTGGTCAAACATGAGATGGAAGCTTCCCAGATGTCCTAGTACATACTTGAAATTCTCCTCCATCCATTTCTCCAGCTGTTTGGTGATCTTCTGTTTCTTCCATTCAATCAGATCTGCCACAAACACTCCAGGATTAAAGGAGCAGTCTCTGGGATGAATGCCTAGCTCTTTAACTTGCTGTTTCCTGTAGTCCAGGAAACCCATGTAGGTGGTCTATGGGATGAGTAAAGGAAGGGAGGCCATGTTTTAATTACTGCCTTTACAAAAATACCAAAACAACTGATGAACAGAATCCAAATCTTTTTCTATCTCAAGTTTACGCAAAACATGAAAATGTTAAAGGACTCTAGCTTCGCAGGCAATAACAATCAATGCATTTAATCAAAGGCACGATTAAAAACCTCTAAAACTCCACCTGCATGCCAACGCTGCGCACCATCTCATGTGTGGAAGGAAGATCACAGTCAGTGGAGAAAGCGGCAGCATGGCCAGCCATCATTTTGACGTTAAACAGATCTTCAATGTCTCCTGCATTCAATTGAGCAACAGCGTTGGTTACTGGTCCGTTCGGGATATTTAGCATTTGAAAAAGGCTACTCTCATCATGTCATGAGCACATGGCTGGATCCAGCTGGCTGGATGCGAAGGCTCTTTTTGGTTTTGTTAGCAGCAACTACAGAGGTGTGTGGAGACGTGTCCAGTCAGTCCTTGGACATTTTCCATATGCTGTTTCTACCTGGGCAACAACCACCCACAGCTGGTCAAAACATCCTCACTTACTTTTGAAATTGGATGACAGAGATATTTTTTCAGGTATTTCGGGTTGGGCTGGGAGTCTGAGCCAACAGCATGAATAAAAGTACTGGGAGAGCCCAGATGTCCACCAAGGAGCTCATTTCCCCACATATGGTGAAGTACACCGATAGTACATAGAGGATGGAAGGTTTCTTAATAATTTACTAAAACAAAATTTGCAATATTAAATACTCTTTGGAAGGTCAAAGGTCAAGTCCCTCCAGAATCTGGAACAGCACCAAAACTGTCATGTTTCTTTTCACATTTCCAAATTTCAATGAAATCTGTTTGCAACTTTTCAAGTCATTTCTTTCACAATCGGACAGAGACGCCAGCTGTCACATGACCTTGGTGGAGGTAACAATGTTAAACAGCAAGAAGGAAAGGTTGAAATCATGTTAAAGTGACTTAAGGACATTTGAGTGGGTTTTATTTAAAGGGTAAGAAATGAACTTTGGAAATTTCCGAGCAATTTCGCCAAGAAAAGACTAACAAATGGGTCAGAATGTCTTTTATGCTTTACTCGCCAGATCCAGGAGCTGCCGGTAATCGACTGGTAGTGAATATCCCAAAAATCCTGGCATTTATTCAATGACTGCAAAGGCCATAAATAAAAGGCTTCTGTGGTGTCCCACTGAAGCGAAGGGATGCTCGGTGTCTGCGGGTTAATGCAAGGTCCCTACAGGAACGTGGGAGAAGTTATCAAAATGACTGGAGCCAAGTGACGTCTGAACAAACTCGCCTTCGTTCTGACACAATCAGGGTTAAAGAAACGTTGACACAACGGTACATCTTCGACCATTTAGTTTTGGACCTTCAAGGTCGTCCTAGAGAAGTGGCCTCTAGCTCACACTGGTTGTGTCGTGAGCTCATCAGAGGTACCGTACATGAATTGGTAGAGTAAGAAATTACAGACATAACGTATTACCCTGACCCTAACCACCCTGACCCTAACCACCCCAACTAACCCATGAACTAAACCTAACCTCAACCTTAAAACCAAGGCTTAACCTTCAAACAGCCGTTGAAGTTGGGAGGACCAGACAAAATGTCCTCAACTCCCAAAAATGTCCTCGTCCCAGTTTTTTGGTACTCGATATGTAGCAAGAACAATAACACACACACACACGCACTGATGAGCTCATACATACCCTGCACAATGACATCATCATCCAAGTATATTACCCTGCTGTGGTTGATATCAAGCAGAGGTAAGTAAAAACGCACAAAGTTGAGCTGCGAAAGAAAAGGACATTCACTGTAAATGTTGAAACAGTATGTATTTCTGATCTGTACTGCAGAATAAACCAAAAACTCACTGGATGCAGCAAATCAGGCCGTGAGGAGTCTGGTTTGACTTTCCCACGCAGAACCATGGGATTAAATTCCAAAATTTTATACTGGATATTTTTCAGTTTAGTCTTCATTATGTACCGTCTAAAAAGATCGCAAGATATAAACAAGGGGTCCTTACATTAGCACACGCTGTACCAACTATACCTGTGATATATGAAAGAAAAGCCATATTTGGTGACAATGGTCCACCTGAATGAAACACTCAAGTTTAAATGTAGTTGTAACTCCCAAATCCGCGTGTGGTCAGCCTCCATCACATCGTTACAGCACATTTACATCATATACTGTATGATTGCCAATCTGTTGGAAGCATCTACAAACTTTACACATTTGGGTTTCATGTCTTCACAGTGCACAGTCAAAATTAATGATTGGGATGGATGGCAAAACCAAGACTGTTATCACACTTGAGAGGTGGATTTAAAACGGCAACTCAACCACTGACGTCTTTAACTGGTCCTACATCACACTTGTAAACTCTGAAGGATGGAGGCAGCAGACCAACCTCGTCAATTTCACAGCATCCCGAAGAGTAACGACATAGAAAAACACGCTGGCCTTTGTGTTGCTGTAGATGCTATTGATGGTTGCCATGGTGGCCCCAACACGCTCCTCAGAGGAGCAGATGACCACTGGGATGACATTGTCCTCCTCCGGCGCTCTTCCTGCAGGAACTTGTGCTTCGGCGCTCGTCTGGTGATCTGAATTATGACATTTAACTATTTTAGCCAGTTATTCTCATATTCTCTAACATTATTTTCGTGAACATTCGGGACAGGACGAGGCTTTGCGTTCCCAGAGCCTAGCTCTGGGAAAACATGTGGCATAGCTGACTATAAATCCTGGAGGCCAGTTTACCCTCAAAACTGTGTCTTGTGAAGGTTTTGTTGAGAGAACTATGCAGCAGGAGACCCACCATCAGAACCACCAGCACCAGAAGGACCCTGTTAACTAAAGAACAGGACGAGGCAACATGAAAACGCAATTGTTGTTAGCATACATCCAAAGTCTGTCACTGCCCAGTTAAATCTTTCACAGCCTTTTCCTGAAGTTTAATCCCTCACATACTAGTTTTTAGAGGATGAATTTAGATATAAGATGAGATAAAACTTGTCCCCTCAGGGACAGGGATGTCCAGAGATTATTTATCTTATTTCTTTTTCCTGCAACATAGACCAGAAGAAAGCAGATTAATTCATCCTTCCTCTCCTTTGTGAGAGAAAAACATTGAGTCCATCCAGGAGGGAGCTAGTTTTCATCAGGTCCTTGGCAAAAAAGCCAAAATGTCAAGAAAATACAAATAAAGGGGGAAAATTCAGTAACAACCAGCATGTGTGGTGAACTATACTAGAGACTGTGCTTTAGTAACAAAGAAAATTATCCCCTTTAGCTTATAAACACAGTGAAGTTGTCAGTAATGGGACTTTGAAGAGATTGTGCTGAAAACCTGACACTTAAGTTAGCTTCTGATTCATAGCTTCCTTGCAGTTAACGGGTAAGTTAAAGTTAAATTAATCCATCATACTGATCGACTGTAATCAAAAAGTAATCAAAATGCTTCTTTTTAGCATTTTAACAAATCAGTTTTACAACTCTAGAAGTGCATTTCAGACAAAGTTAATGTTACCCAAAATTCATGATGGAGTTGTTCTCAAGCAACAAGACAAAAGTCTGTTATTTGATGCAGATAAACATGAATAGTGTTTTTCATCTATAACTCTTGGATCATTACGCAGTCATGAACATTTGCACTTACTTTGTCTCAGCACACTCATCTCTGATTAGTTTCCTGGCCCACCTGCAACAATGACAGAAGTTTGTTGATGGGTTAGTTTTCCAGGAAGTAATGGATTTCTCTTTGTGTTCATTCTGAAAACAATTATTGGATGGACTGACATGGTTTTTCGATAGAAATAGAGATGGAAAAAACTAAGATTCTGGGTTTTGCAAATGTACAGCACAGGAGCAGGGCGGCCCACACCCCATCACTGATGCGAATGATAAAAGAGGACATGTTGATGGATGTCCTCAGTGATCCAGGTCCAAGACAATAAGAGAATTCTTAGGCTGGAGCGACGACTAATGACCCCCATCAACCTAATCCGGTGAGCCAGATACCCACTTAAAAAGGGCAGAAGCCTCTTGGATGAATGGAAACTGTCTCCAAGGAACCTGAAGGAAGTCCAGTTGAACCTTTTCAAACCCAGCATGCTTTTGTTTTTTGCTGTTTTAACAGAGAAGGCTAAAGCATCTGGAGCTCATTAGCAGTGGAAGATCCACTCGTTCCAGAAGGCAGAAATGCGAAACATACACTAGGCAGGCTGTGAACACCCATAATGTGTTCAGGGTATTTTTCAAGACAGTTTACACAGAATGCAGCCACAACCACAATGTGGAGATTAGGCTTCAACAACCACGGCATGATAATTACCCAGCAATCGTCGGGATTTATTCAAAGTTGGATGTGTCATGTAAGAATTACTGAGGTAACATTTGGTATACCAGATTTAGGGTAACCCTTAGAGACCAATAGTCTTTTGACAAGTTTAGTTACAATCAATCACTGCAATAATAAGACATTTGGGGACTTTTAACAATTTAAAATTATTTTTTATTTAAAAAAAAAAACTCACAAAGGTATTATTTCAAATATAACAATTTTTGTTATTGGTCAAATGTTTAAAGCAGAGCGTGGCACACACACAGACAAAGAGCAAAGTTGATAAAACGCATTCTTCTGGTAAATGTGTCATTACAAGCGTTTGCAATGTTTCTTTGAAAGGATAAAGGTTGAATAAGACATGCCGCAATTTATACTCTAAAAGAAAAGTGAAATCCTACCAGAAAAGCGGAGCTGTGGTCTCATTCCTCCTGTCCATGCTCCATGTTCCAACCCTCTGAAGACTGAGACTCACCCTAAACAACGCGCCCCCCCCCCCCCCCCCACCCCCCCCCCCCCCCCCCCCCCCCCGCATCCTCTTCTTTCCAGATGGGACTGCTCATGTTCTCCCAGTTCCAAATGATTGTTTTGCCAGTAAGTGAATTCAGTCCTTCCTTTTAACAGAACTCTCAAAGTCACATGATACTACGTAAATAACAAGTTATTATCTGATTTTAGGCTAGGATGCCACCATTCAGAAAATGGTGGACAACAGTGGCCCTCACATGCACCCCTGAGGCATGGCCTTTGCAACCAGGGGAAAGGAGAAACAGGCCTTCCGACCTGGACGTACTGTTTCCAGCCTGGTTGGTACGCCAATCTCGTGGCGTCTATCTGCCAGGATAACTTGGTCGACTGTGTTAAAACCTTTGGACAAGTCTGTACAAAAGGTTTTTATGATCATGTATTCATATTTAGCCGCTCTCGTATCTCTTTGATGTTGTTTACTACTTCAACAGCAAAGGCTATCGTACTGTGCTGTTAGGTAAACCTGACTGATATTGTGACTATGCATATTTGTACATTGACGTTGTTCACAGACCAACTTTGGAGAGAATACTCAATTCAGAGATTGGCCTAGGGGTTAGGGTTGAGAATTTCCGGCCTTAGCCCAGGCATGATCCCTTGCTTTAAGGAAACTGGAGACCTCAGAATCATTTCTACAATTCACTCTAAGTTTGCAGATTTAAAACTGCTAGCAAGGTTTGAATGCAGCCTCATTCAGTGATCCCTCGCCTGAGTTTCTCACCACAGCAATGGCTCCAGCCATGTTCTTATATATGTAGGTGGAATACTATGGAATACAGGTGAAAACAATCAGGAATTAGGGAGCACAATCAGGCAGGCAAGGCATGAGGGAAGGGCAAGTTGCCGGAAACTAGAGAGTTTTGTTTCAAAATAAAACAGGAAGTCAAAAGACAAAACTCCACAGATATAAATATATGGATTTGATTTATCTATGAGGTTGACTTGTGACCTCCTGTTTTATTTTGAAATGTATCTCTGATTAATTCCACCTGTTTCTTACTACCCTCATGTGTCCACATGTCGTCTATGAAGCACTGGCACTGTTTCAATTCCATGACACCAAGTTCATTGTGTGCTCATCCAGGTGTTTGGTTCATTCATACCAAATAATGATCATATCGTCTTTACAATAAAATATGCAGATGCTCACCCCCTTACCCTAAAACACATTCAAGATTAATCCAAAGAATAAATGCAAATTATACTAAGGGTTCAGTGTTGGTTAAGGGTTCATTGAACACTTTAGATTTATTTAAAAACTGTACTAAAAGTCCCTAACAGGATGAGAGATCCTTCCTACTTTGCAAATGATCATGGTGTTTGAATTCAGAAACATTGTTTTTGTGTGTGTGAAGTGTTTTTAAGGAAAACCTTTAAATGTAATGATTGGTCATTTGGGGACTTGTATGTTTGATTTGGAATGATTATTCACAGAAGTAGACAAGTTATTTCCTCTTCACAGGTTTTTATTGAGAAATATAATTTTTTCTGGTGTTGCAGGCCTCGGTCTGCTCCTCTTCTGGCTGACCAGCTTCCCCAGCTTTTGAAAATATCCTTTCACAGGGAACAGACAATGCTGGGATGCACAGATACTTGCATGCAAGTTTCCACAGCGTAGGATTTTAAGTCTTTTGTGCCACCCAGTACTTCAAGGGATCCTCAACTCTTGTCAGAATTTGTTCTTTCAAATATCTATGACACAGACAGTAAGACAATGAATGACTGAATAAAAAAATCAGATGTTTCAACACAACATCTACAATAAATAGACGCACATATACATATATATACAGCATATATATACACGTATATATTTAGCTTACTGTCAGGATTTCCAGTGTTGACAGGGTCATGATTGTCGTCATGCCAAGCACGCAAGTGTCTCAGCATAGATAATGTGTTGTTGCTGTAAGACAACTCTTGTGTGCATTGCAAACACCGCACCTACAAGCAATTGTAATTTTGAGACCCATTTAAAAATTAAAAATACAATTCAATTATGGAAACATAAAATGTATGCTATGAACTGCATTATACCTTATTTGGTGCCATGAGATCAAAATGATCCCAAACTTTAGAACGTCGCTTATTGGTGGTACTCGCCATGAAACTTGCCAAAATACAAGCTCCGACACAGCGTTTCGAATCACTCTGCTTCAGGAAGAGTGACACAAGCTCCAAAGCCTTGGTATCATTTGCCCATCACTACTTGAGAGTGAACCTCTTTTCACTCTTGCATATTTGTTGCCTCCGTAGGGTGAGATAATTATTTTGAGAAAGATTTCCCAGTTGTTTAGTATAGCCACTGATCGAGAGCGTTCTTTTGTCAGTTTAAGTTTCATAGTCTTTTATTTTATAGAGTTGTGGGTTTTTTCCTCTGGCAGGAGTGACGCTTAGTATCAAGCTTTAAAGCTTTGATCTGGAGCAGGAGACCTTCATTGAGGTTGCTCAGGTGTGGCAAGGAGGGTAGACCAGCCATTGTGTGTACTTAATATTTCAGATTCCATATGGAGATACTAATCGCAACAGTTCAATTATGTTTTCCAGATATTGTGTTGCCAGGGTGGTGCCTCCACCCTTCCAATGTCTGAGCAGCAACTACAGCTGCTGCACATGCACCCAATCTAATGGCAGAAAGTTGGGATGACTTCCGGACTCGGCCATTTAAGATGACATATGGTGGCACTCATGTTTAGATCAATTTTGCATACCACTATTTAGCCATTTATTTTGGCTCCACTCGCACCAACTGTTAATTGGCCTAGACTTAAACCACCAGAACAGCCCAGCTAACACCAAAAACGTGGCAATGAACCTCGAGGCTCTTTTGACAGGGCCGTATACAGTCCCCAATTCTGGACAGCATTTTAAAAAGACAACTTCTGGTACTCTGACACTTTTGGTACAAACACATAGACGTTCTGAACACAAGGTTTATTTTTGCTAAGCTTCGGTTTTAAAAAGAAATCCCATCAACGGATACAAAATCAAGCTATGACACTACAAACTTGGGCTAAATGAGCCTCTCTCCATTGGGACCTGAGGAATTTGAAGCTTGGGAGACTGAGCAGTGAAAGAGGGAGGGCTCATGCTTCTCTGGAGCCAACTGCAGTCTCATTTCACCAGAAACTCGATTTTTTTTTCGGTCCAGCTGTAATCAGTGGCATGTGGTATGAGTGCAGCTGGTGTTGATAGTGGAGCAGAGAGACAAGCTTTATTTCTGCAGGAAACTGTGGCTCACCTGCCACTGGCTGTGCGACCAGCAGCTGTACTCCCTGCAACAGAACAGACACCTCCTGGCCCTTCAACCGCTGGTTATGCCTCTGTATAAAGGTACCGTAGTCTGGTTCACTTCAACTAGTTGAAGGGTCTTCTGCTGCATTAGTGTCCCGTTAGATCAAACCAGCTGCCTGATCTTTTTGTAGTCCTGTAGAATTAGAGACCAGCTTGATAGGCTGTGCTGTCCTCTGTTTTAGGGCTTGTTTGAATGTTGCACAGCCTTATAAAGATAGTCTCAATCAGGCAATAGTTTGACCACTAAGCTGGCAACACAACACACTATTGTGCTCTCTATTGTGCTGTGTCCAGGAGTGGACACAGCCTGAAGCATCCGGTTAGCCACTACTCCTGATGTCGTGTAGCATACACGATCCTGTTTTTGTCATATTCTTCAAGGTTCTGCCACAAGCCTAGAATGGCGCTAACTTGTTGATTGTTCAGGGTCAATCCTGTCTGCTCACGCACAAATTCATCTGTGCGGTCCATTCCAGGAATGTTGTGGTCATCTTCAGCCTGGAAAATAAATACTGATATTTAAGTTCTGTGGTATCACAATTTCCTCTTGACCAGTTATAGATTCATTGATTGATCTGATTCTTGTGTATGTTTTGTAGGGGCTCATTATTAGCAATTACTGCACCCCAATTAGTTTTCCTGAGAAAACATTAAATCAAGAAATTTTAATCCACTCTGGTGTAAAATCTGGAACCAGTTTCTTGCCAGACACCTTCTCGTAGTTGCTGTTCACACGATGAACCAACTCTCTTGTGTATTTGTGCAAGGTTGAAGGGTCACCTGAGACAATATTGCAGCAAGCAAGCAGCAAGTCTGGTTGTAAATAATGACACTGGGTCTGCCTCTCAGATCCAAACTGAGAGGTAGTTCCAGAGAACTGGGGCTTGCCGGCTAAAAGCTCTGTCCATCATTTCCAGCAGGACTAACATAAACAAGGAAACGGTAGCCAGCAGATTAATGTTTTACCATTTCACAAGCATAGGACACAGGATACATCTCGGTATTTGGGATCTCCTGGCTGGAGATCAACTCACACAGACGGTGTGTCACATCTTGCTATAATCTAATTAATTCTACCTAAAAGCGATAAATTCGCGTATTGTCCCTTTAAGGTCCACTACCCGTTGAGACTAGGGTTGACGCCTCAAGATGGCGCACAAATAAAATCTATTCCTGTAAAACTTTGGTTAGGCTCTAACAAAAACTTACGTACATTTTCACGATCACACACAATAACAATGCCATTTTATCTAGTTTAATCTTAAAAGGTTCTGAATTAGCGTGTTTTTTTATTTATCTTTTTTTGTGTAAGTTTCACCGAGTTCAGTCCTGATTGGCCACGGGGGTTTCTGATTAGCGAGAAACATATTAATAAACCTTTTTCGACAGCGCGTCCTCGCAGCATTTTATATGCGAAGTTGTGTTCTTGCAAAGGATTTTAATCGTTTCGAAACATGGACGAAAACACATTAAAACGAGTAGTGAGACTGGCCCAGGATGGGAAATTGCAAACCTTGGAAGAAGTGATAACATTAGGTGGTTCGGAGGCTTTGCAAACGATCAGAAACAAGCACTTTGGTAGCGCGGGAGACACTCTGCTGCACTATGCTTCCAGAATGGGACACTTGGACACTGTGGAGTATCTAATTAAGGAGGTCGGAGTGGATGTCGAGGTGTACAACAACGATTACAAGAGGCCGCTGCACGAAGCTGCATCAATGAGCCACCGAGATTGTGTCAGCTACCTGCTGCGGGAGGGAGCCGAGGTGGATTCTCTCAAAAAGGCAGACTGGTGAGACCAATCGCTGTCTGTCTCCAGTTCAACCAGATCATGTCACGGTTGATTTAACCAGTTAGGCGAGTTCATCTTACTGTTAATTTAAATACAAACTACCGCTGCACAGTGCAGCGTCTCCATTCGATGGCGTTTTGGCTGAAATCCTTAGGTCGCTGGTTCGAATCCGGCTCGAAGGATTGTTTTTTCTCCTTAAGTTTTAAATGTTTGTTGTTGAATCATTACTGTATTTTCATAGGAAACGGGACATTAATATTAGCAATGTAATGTGATAAAACCATGTTTGCTTTACTGTAAAAATGAAAGCCAGGGTTTTGGAGTGCAACTTCATCTTCTGGTGTCAGCTTCAGAGGATTTGCTAACATTTGTGATACCACTTCCATATAATTTCTGTCATTGATAAGTTGTTCATTAACTTCTTTAATCCAAGACAACAATTTTCTCCATTATTTCTGAAGCATTTGTTCAGAGCAGGTATTAATGTTGCCCTTTTAGGACCCCCCTGATGATGGCCTGCACTCGCAGCAGCCTTGCTGTGATCCAGGATCTGCTGAGCCACAAGGCTGATCCAGCGCTGAGGAACAAGGACGGATGGACGGCCTTCCACATTGCCTGCAGGAAGGGTGACCCCCTGGTCGTCGGCTACCTGCTCACCGTCGCCCCAGATATCTGGAGGACTGAGAGCAAGACTTGCAGGACTCCGCTGCACACGGCAGGTAAACTGTAGATCCATGCAGCATGTCATTGACTCCTTTCTCAGTGGCACGGAGCATCTACGCTTTCATAAATTCATACTTTCTTGCTCAGCAATGCACGGCTGTGAGGAGGTTGTCAGGATCTTGCTGGAGAGGTGGGTAAATTGTGGAAATGTGTGAAAATCAGCCCTGAGTACTGTCAAACATGCCACTCTGTAAGGTTGGAACCTTATGTGTTTGCAAATTGTGAAAATGCATGTTGATGGATCCACATGTTTGCTGACCTTCCAGATGTGGCTACGTGCCAGACAGCCCCGACAGCTGCGGAGTCACTCCGTTTATGGACGCCATCAGGAGTGGACACATATCTGTGGCCAGGACTCTCCGAGAGAAACACCAGGTAAAGCCACTGCACACAGCGGTTTTAGGGGATCTAGAGGGCATCTCTGATCCTTCTGCTCTCCATTGGAGGCGTCTCCAACAGCCACCGATCTACTCGGAGCTCAGCCGCTGCACCAAGCTGCTGTCACTGGCCAGCAGGCGGCGCTGCGGTTCCTGGTGCAGGAGCTGGATGTTGACGTGAACCAGAGAGTGGAAAACACCCACCTTACTGCGCTGCATTACGCCGCAAAGGTCAGAATACCAGTCCAAGTAAACCCACTGACATGAAGACACATCCTCCACCTTGGTCTTCTCATGTGCTTTCAGGAGGGTCACACGTCCACAGTAAAGACCCTGCTGGAGCTTGGAGCGGATCTTCATTGTCGCGACAGAAAGGGGAGAAGCGGTAATGAGACAGAACAGCAGCATTTCAGAGACAAACACCTGAACACATCTGTCCCCTCTGAGGACAGAAACCTCTGGATGGCGTCAGGCTTCGTCCTTTTCCACACATTGGGGTTTTTTTGTGGGGGGGGGGGTTCGTTCGCTTGTCTCACCTCTGTCCTCTTTTCCCTCCATGCAGCGCTTCACATGGCCTCCATCGGGCAACACGCACGGACAGCCGAGGTGCTGCTGGAGCTGGGACTCGAAGACTCGGGGGACTGTGGCGGCACCACAGCACAGCAGCTTGCCCGAAAACCAGATGTTGTGCGAGTGTTTGAACAATGCCTAAAATAAAGGTCCAGAATGTGTTTGTGCACAGAGGAAAGAGTGAGAGGGCCCTTTCCTCTCTGAGTCAGTGTGTTCCCGAGCCCAGTTGTCAACTGAGTTTGTCGCCAATTCTTTTAATCTGGAGACGATCAGCTTCACAGAATGGTCTGTTTGGGTGTCTTCAACCATTTCTGTGACTTTGGGACAGGAAACAGCGGCCACCTACCGACGCACTGCTATGAGACACTGCTGTGTTCCTTCTAAGATTCACATAAAGCGCGCATTTATGCAAACACCTGAAGTCGCTGCAGGAACCAGGAACCTTGATCTCGGCGGATCTCGGGTCCAGGAGCTTGAGAGCCGCCCATCGCGTGATTGACAGCGCGGAGGCCACGCCCACATCCGAAACTCTACTGTTCGTTTCAAGACTCGCAGCTCTCCATTTTCTCTTTTCCTCATCTAGCGCAATAGACGAGTAAAGAGTTGAACATGAATGAAGAATACGACGTTATCGTGCTGGGCACCGGGCTGACGGTAAGACTTTGGGACAACTTTGTGGTGTGCGGTGTAGAAGCGATTTGCAACCTGTTAAGCGGTGTGCGAGGCGGCCTGAAGTGGGCCTGATAATCGGGGCTAGCTCTAAGTAGCTAGCTTAGCCGGCCACTTAAAGTAGGAGAAAATGAAAAGAAAGACGGAAGATCGGGGAGCCAACTCGCTTAGACTTCCACAACACCACTCTCCGGTGTCGATTGTCCAGACATGAGTTAACTGAACATATGCAGAACTCTGCCTGGCTGTTGCATAAGTTTGACGCCAGTTCCGACAGCTTTTCTTAGTAAAGATTATACGGGGATGATTAAATGCGCTAACGTTAGCCGGCCCAAATCAGGCCAGCAGCCATTTAATTAACTTCTGACAACTTAGTTTAAAAGACTATCGACGTGTGTTCGGTGACGCTGTCTTCCTGGAGCACTTTCCTTACATCAGCAAATATTTGCCGCGAAGCGGCGTCACCGACCCGGAATAACCATCAAAGTTAACGACACTAAAATCCCACGCATGAAACTTTTGTCTCGTTATTAGCTCGATGTGGTTTAAACACATGATACTTAAGTGTCCTTTTTATAGTTTATCGTGAAGTGAACTTTGTATCGTGTCTCACTAAATTATTTGTCAACTTAAAGCCATGTTAATTAGCATTATTAGCACAACTTAACGTGGAGCATTTTGACGCTTTGGACGTTAAAGTCGGTGTTCAGGCGAATTTTGCTAGTTGTAGTTCTGCGCGTGCGCATTGCCACTGCATCTCCGTGCATGTAGAGAAGTTCTTAAGCTCATGATGGAGTAGAAAAAATATGTCCCCCTCCCCATAGTGTTGGTTAAAACAGAAGAAAACCATGCAAAAGACGTTAGCAAGGTCCGACAAACAGAAATGGACAGAAGATGGCACAATGTTTCTGTCAAATGGGAACTAATGAATTTAAACACGTGACAGAGTTCCAAAAAACTCCCCCGTGACCACTTCTGTTCTGGTGGTGGAGGTGAGCTTTTTCTGACAGTTTTTCCCCTGCAGACAGGAGGTTTATTGACTTGTGTCTCTAATGCAGAGCACTGCTGCCTCATTTTACAGGCTGGTCTTGTCACATGCCTTTAATCATCCGCTGGGTCGAAACCACACAAATGCCAATTTTTTATTTAAAAAGAATGGGTTTTTTTTCGCCCCTATTTCGCCCTCCTTTGTGACAGTTGGGACTTTGACCCTGCTGGTCAGTATATTTTTACCACCGTCCACATGACTGGGACGCTGGTGTGAGGACCCTAGAAGGAGCCCAGGCAGGAGCAAAGCTTCCTGGAGCTAAAGTCAAAGGGTTGGGCGTCATGGTAATGCAACTATCGCCGGATGATTTTGATTCTGACTCTTGTGTCCACTCAGGAATGCATTCTGTCAGGCATCATGTCGGTGAAGGGGAAGAAGGTCCTTCACATGGACCGCAACAACTTCTACGGCGCCGAGAGCGCCTCCATCACGCCTCTGGATGAGGTAAGGTCCTGCTGCTGGTGCTCGGCTCAGCGTCGAGGGGATTCGGCTACTGGTCCTTCAGGAGACATTCCTGCAATGTTTCAATCCAGGGCCTCTATCTGGTGCACTTGTAAAATACTAAAGTTCCCAAAGGTTCCTTGAACTCTGAGGCTTTTATTAAGATTAAGATTAAGATGTACTTTATTCATCCCCGTGGGGAAGTTGAATTATAGTAGCAACCTATACAAAGTATAGAAACAGAATAAATAATTACAGATAAGATTAGAATGTTCTAAGCATATATACAGCATATATTATAAGCATATATTATAAGCACACACACATATATATATACACACACATAAGCATATATACATAAATATAGATTAAATAAAAATACAATTACAACATGAATATTGCACAGTTATTGTTAGTGGCTCGGTTTGGATGAGTTATACAGTCTGATGGCGGACGGCAGGAATGACTTCCTGTACCGTTCCTTAGAGCAGCGAGGCTGCAGGAGTCTGTTGCTGAAGCTGCTTCTCAGTTTGTCCACTGTGAGCCAAGGCAACATGTGGGGGGTTTAGGCAGCGGTCCAGCCAGAGCTCTGACTGGAACACAGTCAACTGTCTCCTAGTGGCCCCACCCATCGGAAAGGTGCTTCACAAAGTGACCTACGGTGGGTTGATGAGGCTCTAAAACAAGTCTGCAAGTCTGGTTCCTCGCCGTTATCACGTGGTCTTGAGTTTGGACGCTGCGGAACATCGCGGATGGTTCTTCTTCCTGGATAAGGTTGTTTCATCTTTGTGTCTCTTCCCAGCTCTACAAGCGCTTCAGCCTTCCTGGGAAACCACCAGAGTCGATGGGAAAAGGTCGGGATTGGAACGTCGATCTCATTCCTAAATTTCTGATGAGCAACGGTACGTTTCTGCTGACAAGTCTGTTTTCTATGTTAAATCCGTGCACGGCGGCCTTTATTGTTAAGCATTGTTGAGCATAATTTCCCTTCCTTTTGCAGGTCAGCTGGCCCGCATGCTGCTGATAACAAGTGTGACCCGTTATCTGGACTTTAAGGTGGTTATGGGCAGCTTTGTCTACAAAAATGGCAACATTTACAAAGTTCCCTCGACAGAGACTGAGGCTCTGGCCACCAGTAAGTTATGAAGAAATCTTTCCTCTCAATTTAGTCCTTTCCAAGAAAGAAAAGGTTAAAACCAATCAGACATGAAGATGTTAGACATTAGCTAATTTCACACCATTTGCTGCCACTAGTGGGGCACTGCAGGGGTCGGGTTTGAGAAGGCAGAGCGCAATGAGAGCCAGCACTTTAACTGGTCCTTTTAAATGTTTCTGGCATGCATGCGTGCCATTAACATCGTTGATCGTGTTTTGGCTCGCTGGGATGGGCTGCCGATCCCCGTTCTTCTGTGTCGCCTTCACTGTCTCGCTTTGTCTCCTCAAGAACTGCTGGGTTTGTTTGAGAAACGGCGCTTCAAAAAGTTCCTGGGCTTTGTGGCCAATATGGACGTGAACGACCCCAAAACTCTTGATGGCGTTGACCCACAGAAGACGACAATGAGGGAGCTCTATTCCAAATTTAGCCTGGGCCCGGATGTGATGGACTTCACCGGTCACGCGCTGGCCCTCTACGGCACAGATGAGTCAGTGCTCTTTGGAGGAGAACCATGAGCTCATGAGCTGTGCAGGCCTTTAATGACCCTTGTCTTGTCTTCTCAGCTACATCGATCGACCCTGCATTGAGACGATAAACAGAATAAAGCTTTACAGCGAATCTCTGGCCAGGTACGGCCAAAGCCCCTACCTCTATCCCATGTACGGCCTGGGAGAACTTCCTCAAGGATTTGCTCGGTAGGAACGTTGTCCGTCAATGCTCTTACCCTGTAGCGGCAGGCTGATGTGTGTATCACCTGGAGTGTGCTGTCCCAGAGGTCACAATGAAGTCTAACGTGCACATCGTGCACCCGCTGACTCGGCTCAACACTCTTTGTTGCAGGCTGAGTGCCATTTACGGTGGAACGTACATGCTGAACAAGCCCATCGAGGAAATCATCATGGAGGACGGGAAGGTGGTGGGAGTCAAGTCTGACGGGGAGGTGAGACACGTTTCCGTTCTTGTGTGTGGCTTCTCTTATCTAGCAGCTCCTGGTACGACAGACGCTCCCAGAGCTTTTCAACAATCTGTCAAATTTTGTGCAAGATGATCTGTGGGGTTCCCTGAAAAAAGAACCCACCCCTAACATGTGACCTCTGACCTGTGGCCACCGGCGTGACAGATCGCCAGATGCAAGCAGCTCATCTGTGACCCCAGCTACGTTCCCGAGCGGGTCACCAAAGTGGGTCAGGTGATCCGAGTGATCTGCATCTTGAGCCACCCCATCGCCAACACCAATAACTCCAACTCCTGCCAGATCATCATCCCTCAGAACCAGGTCAACAGGAAGCATGGTCAGTTCCTCATCTCCTCCGGCGCTGGGACCGGATTGTGGAAGCTCCTTCGGTCGGTTGTCAGGCGGGACGTCGGTAACCTCTCTTGTCCTTGCAGACATCTACGTCTGCATGATCTCCTTTGCTCATAACGTGGCGGCAGAGGGCAAATACATCGCCATCGCCAGCACCTCGGTGGAGACGAATGACCCCGAGCAGGAGATCAAGCCGGCTCTGGACCTTCTGATGCCCATCGACCAGAAGTTTGTCAGCATCGCGGACCAGTACGAACCCACTGACCCGGGTACCGAGAGCCAGGTATGTCCAGTCGGCTCGGACAGGACCTCTCAATGTTCCTGGAGCAGCTTTGCGTTTAGCTTTAGCCGCCAGCAGCTTGATTGTGTGGTGGCTAAAACAGATTCATTGACCTGAGCTGCCTGTCGACCCACGTGCACTGAGACTTTGTCCCTCTCTGATGACGACTCTAGATCTTCGTCTCCCGTTCTTACGACGCCACCACTCACTTCGAGAGCACCTGCGACGACATCAAGAACATCTACAACAGGATGACCGGCACAGAATTCAACTTTGCTGAGATGGAGCGGCACAAGAAAGACACGTTTGGTGATGCCGCCGAGTAGAGGCCTCACGTGCACGTTCGCCAGTGCTGCCGGTGACCTCCTCAGATGTTCACTGGTGGCAGGGCACATTTTCCAAATCAATGGTTTGTCCCAAATGCAAATATATATATAGAGAGATATGATATAGTGTTCTTGGATAGGCTGCAGGGAGGAAGTCAGTGCTGAGAGCAGAACCGTCTTCCTGGTGGGAGATCTTACATAGTCCAAAGATGCCAAACCAACAGGACCTTCTTCAATAATAGTATCATGGAGCACTTCAGTGTTGGTGGGGGGGGGGATTCTCTCGCCCCACATCATCCCACGGGGATTTTTTACATATCGCAGCGAGAGCGGCTTTATTTTTGTCATCCTGTACGTGGCGCTCTAGTGCGCTCAACTCCTCCTGAAGCATCTTGAGAATCCCAGTTAAACCATGATTAGGTTGAGCATTCACAGGGCGAGTTCGACTAGTTGCCCGAGAAGGACCAAACGTGCACTGCAGCGGTTTTGAAGTGGTAACAGCCATATAATAAATTCAGTCGTAAACTGAAAATCCATCTTGCATTCAAATGATTTCTGTACTGCAAAATAAAATCATATTTGTCAAGAAGAATCTGGCTGGAGCTTTACTGACCCGTGTGAAGAAGCCACATATATCCTCCTTAACTCAGGAAAAACTGAGGTCATGGTGTTTGGTCCTGAACCTCTCAGGGATAGATTAGATCACATGATCACTCTAGATGGTATCTCATTAACATCTAGTCACTCTGTGAGGAATCTTGGAGTAACTTTTGATCAAAATCTCTCCTTCAACTCACACATTAAATTAGTCTCTAGAAGTGCCTTTTTTCACCTGAGGAACATCACAAGGATCAGGAAGCTACTGACGCAGCATGATGCTGAAAAGTTAGTCCATGCATTTGTTACTTCCAGGCTGGACTACTGTAACTCTTTATTATCAGGGTGTCCAAACAACTCTTTAAGAAGCCTCCAGTTGATCCAAAATGCTGCAGCCAGAGTTCTGACAGGTATTGACAAAAGAGATCACATAACTCCTGTACTGGCGTCGCTTCATTGGCTGCCCGTTAAATTTAGAATAATTTTTAAAACCCTGGCGCGCGCTCTCTCTCTCTCTCTCCTCTCTCTCTCTCTCTCTCTCTTTCTTCCTGTTAAATAAAACCGGGAATTAGTTTGCATCCATCCAGATTTTCACTAACTGGAGTCACCGCTTCATGGAACAAATTGCCAAAAGGTGGCTAGGACGCACTACATTTCCCGGCATGCGCCTCTCTCTCGGCCGCATGACGCGCGCCGCAAGTAAACAGAGCAACGTGGATTTTTTTTTTTTTCTACAAACGTCTCGGCAGTTTGTGTGCTATTTTGAACCGGGCTAACGTAGCGATGGAAATAGAGAATTCTCGTCCGTATTTCTTTGGAGACATTGGTGAGTAAGAACTCAATGAAACGTGGCCCCGTCCCAATTCGACAGGTTTGGGGATTTCTTAGCTATCAGCTAGCAAGTGGCTGCTACCCGACATTTAACGGTTCCCTCCTCTTACCTTAAAAGAGGGCCGCGGGTTTTGTTTCAGACATTTCGCCACAGCTACGATGCTCCGAGTTGCCCGAATTATTTCCCATCATGCATATCGAGAGTTGGTTCATCGGATGTAGTTAGCAAGGCAAAAGATAAACAGTCATTTGAAACTAGACCATTGCATAAAAATTGTGACTGTGTGCCTCCTGCTCTGCTCATCTGCCCCATGGCTGATGCCCCCTAAGGCACCCGTGTTGAAAGGCACTTAACCACTGATGCCGTTGAGGTTGGGGACGTTAGAACCAGAAGGCTTTCAAATATGTGCGTGCGTAAGTTCATTCAATTAGGTTCAACGTTGTTGGAGAAACGATGAGTTCAATACGTAGCTTTTGTCAGTCATGGGAGTTAATAGGAGACTTGAGTCAACTTGACCCGTGAGGAGGCATCTTGGAAGTGGACCCAGGACTTTGAGATTTCACAGGAGCAATCCAAAACCTCTTGGCAAAATTTGGTGCATCTAAAACAAAGCATGTAGGAGGAGATGCACATCAAACAAAAGAAATAAAAAATGTCAAGGAGGAACACAGAGCTAGGAGGCACACAGAGCTAGGAGACACACAGGGCTAGGAGGCACACAAAGCAAGGAGGAACACAGAGCTAGGAGGCACACATGGCAAGCAGGCACACGAAGCTGGCAGGCACACAGAGCTAGGAGACACATTGAGCTAGGAGGAACACAGAGCTAGTAGACGCTCCTAGCTAGGAGGCACCCAGAGCTAGGAGGCACGCGGGGCTAGGAGGCACACAGAGCTGGGAGGCACAAGATTCAAGCGAAGCGTAGGACGGTCTGGCTATGCCCTGACTACACTGCCATCACTGTTCTCCTGCAGGCTGCTGGTCAGAAAGAACAGAGGTGCACAGAGCCGCCTCGCAGGGTCATGCCGCCCAGCTGCAGGACCTCATCCAGAGCGGCGCTTCAGTCAACATGGTGGCTGTGGACTCCATCACACCCCTGCACGAGGCGTGTGTGCGCGGGCAGGCGGAGTGCGTCCAGCTGCTCCTGGAAGCCGGAGCTCAGGTCAGTCGTGGAGGTCATCGGCGATGACCTTTCTGCTCTAGCTAGTCAGATGAACAGGACATTACACCTTTGCGCTTCTCTGTGCGACCCTGTGTCCTGTGCTGATCTCCTCTCAGGTGGATGCAAGGAATGTGGATGGAAGTACCCCCCTGTGTGACGCCTGCTCTGCTGGTAGTTTGGAGTGTGTGAAACTGCTGCTAGAACACGGCGCCAAGGCCAACACAGCCCTGACCTCACGTACAGCCTCCCCACTCCACGAGGCCTGCATGGGGGGTGAGCTGGGCAGCATGTTAGCTTCAGCTGTTCCTCACGTGGAATCATACATGGCACTATTTTGTCTTCTTTGTTTAGGAAACGCAGACTGTGTGAAGCTGCTGATCGCAGTGGACGCTGGTCTGGAGGCGTATGACCTCTACTACGGGACGCCCCTGCACGTGGCCTGTGCCAACGACGACATCAACTGTGTCAAAGTGCTGCTCAACGCAGGCGAGTCTCGTCGTGATGATACGTGTCCGAAAATGAGCAACTCTTGTATCCTGACCTTTGACCTGACCTTTGCGCCGACACCAGGGGCTAAAGTGAATGCTGCCAGGCTGCACGAGACCCCGTTACACCACGCGGCCAAAAACATGCGGGTGGAGATGATTGAGATCCTGGTGGAGTTTGGCGCTAACGTCTATGCGAGAGACCAACACAACAGGAAGCCTGTATATTACACCACCCCGGGGTCTCCCTCTGCAGGCTGCCTCTCCTTCTATGAGAGTAAGTCACGCTCTTCCGACAGGTTTCCACGGATGGGCGTAGAACCGGTTCTCTGCTGTACTGGTGTCAGAAGTCTGGTGGTTTAAACCGGATCTGAAATTGAGATTTAGTGTGTCAGCATGTGCCCAGAAGGGGGCAGCACCAGCTCAAGAGAACCAGAACTATTGAGGGGGCGGGACCCAATCCATAGAGGAAACCTCACTTTTAAAGTCCAGTACTCACTCATTAGTATCTGTTCTGGTTCTGTCTGCAGACATTCCCATGAGTCTCCAGCAGCTCTGCAGGTTGGCGCTGAGGAACTGGCTGGGTCCCCGAGCTCTAAAGGTCATAGGCCAACTACAGATCCCCAAACTCCTCATCAGATACCTTTGTTACCAGTGAGTCCCGGCTACAGGTTCAGCACAAGGTCCCGGTTCACCTCAGGAAACCCGTGTTCACTCTCCCCTCTTGTACCAAGAAGAAGAGACCCCAGTCTTGGAGGAACCAAAAACGAAATCAGAACTAGTTTAAGGTCCTGTAACAGCAGCCCAGGCTGATCCATCCGTGCTGTTGAAATCTACCAATTCAACCTCTTCGGAACAGCGTTTTAGGCTCTTTAACATGATTCATGTGGTCCGCATCGGAGGTCATGATGTAGGAAGGACGCCGTTGAGGCCCGAGGGCTTGGTGACCTGCTGATTGTGGAACCACAAGATCCAGACTTGCAGAAAATGGGAACTAACCTGATTTCCTGCACTGAGAACAACAGGAAATCACCTGGAAGCTTCATTTAATAGTTTTATTCGATATTTATTCGATAATTAGTTTTAATGCAATTATCTGCAGATTTTAAAGGCGGAATTCTTCAAGCAATGTCCTCACAAGTGCAGTAAAAAGCTGTTGTGTGTTTGAAGCATGATGAAACAGGGATTATTGAGATTCTGCAGAGAAATATAGAAATACACTTTTGTCTTTAAAAGCTCCGTTTGCCACTTTTCTAATGTCAAAGTGTACTTTGAAACATCCCTTGATGCCGAGATTATCGATGATATTTAAGAGAGGCAGGAAATCTGGTCCTAAAATCAAAGTTTTGGTGTTAGAAGTCGTCCTTCCTTCAAATGAAACAAGCCTTTTTTTGACTCCTTACAGTGATCCACGGAGCTCTGCCTCGCTCCACATTCCAGCCTCATCTGCAGCCGTTAGCGTCGTGCTTCCCTCTGTTTGACAGATGCTAAGCAGCTTCCTCCAGAGAAGTCAGGGCTGCCTATTTATAGTGGTGTGGAGTATTTTTATCTTGTTTCTGAATTCCAGAACATGCTGGAGGGTTAGAGGATGCAAACGCCTCCAAAGGTTTCATAACATGGACTCGGTCCAAAGGATGCTGCTCGTCAAAGGCGAAACAAGGGGGTCAGGTGGATCCAAGCCTGCAGTCTCCTGCAGTCTCCTTTCACTTCCTGCAGCCAGCTGCTGGGGGCCAGCCAAGGAGCCCCCTTTACTTCAGCCTGAGCTTGCTGCTCTCTCTGGACTCCAATTGTCCACTCGGGTGCAGGTAAAGGTGTCGTCAGCTGGACCTGCTGCCCAGCAGCTGCGTGTTAATGGTCGGTCCAACAGAACCTCCTAAAGCATCTCAAAGTGATATTTCTTCGCGTTCAGATCTGGATCCAGACGGCTCGGCTCACTCCCTCACTCCCCGGCCCGCCTGGCTCCATCTCAGCACTCGATAAATCTGTCCGCAGGCTTAATATGAAAAGATGGACTCCTCTAACGGGACGGAAGGCCTCTCAGCCTGTTTTCATGCTCCAGAAATGCAGCCTTATTCATGCTGATGCCATAACCCACCAAGGGTTCTATTTATTTACCTGTTGCTGAGGGAGTTCACCCCTCAGATTGTCCTGTTGTCTTTGGTACCTGGGGACGTCTTTAGTGGTCTCCAGTTGGGTGGATTTCTAGGAATATTTGTGAATTCAGCCCTGCTAACAAGGCTAACTGTGGTCCAACAAGGACCAATGAAGAACATCAAATGAACTAATCAGAAACTAATCCAATATGTGTTTTTATTGAGGTGGATTTGATCTTTATAGTGATCTGCTCTCGAAATGAGGGAGGCGGATGCTTGTCTGTGGATCTGGTCTGAACCACTGCTCGGGAATAACCTGGATATTCTGCTCTCACCGAGTTTGTGAGGTGACTTATCTCAACATTGAAGCCAACCAGACCAGATGATGATGTTCTCATCTGCCTTGACAGTCCACCGTTTCCATAGAAACGCTCTGTTAAGGTTACTTATGGTTAGTTCACTTGTTTTCAGGGCTTCTTGATTTGGGGGGGGGGCGACACCTTAGTCCTGAGCTGAAAATTTTCCAGTGCTGTGCTGACGCAGCAGCCACTGGGTGGCGCTACAGGTCGAGAGATGAGGGTGAAACAACATAACCGAGACGTGCCTGTTGATCAGAGAGAACTCCAAACGTCCTCCATCTCCACACCAGAACCGAAGAATGCAGCTAAGAAGCAGGCGGCGCCCCTTCAGCCTCCAACTTCACTCGTTTGTTGCCCAAGCTGCCCCTGATCCAGACTGGAAAAGTGGCTCCGTGCCTGTACTGGTTCCCAGTTTCATGTCTGCTCTGCTGCTACTCACAGCGGCGCAACACGAATCCTCTCACGAGGCCTGGTGGCAGAACCACCCGGGTGCCCTGTCTTCATGATCATGTCCTTTGAGACGGCGGAAGGTGGGGGGAGCTGGTTCACTTGTGTAACGGGGACGTTTGCACAACCGCGGACAGGAGAAGACAAATTACTGGCAATCTATGAGACAATTCAAAGAATATGACTGGAAATGTCGTAATGTTTCTGCCCCGGGTCACAGCCAGATGTTTCCAGGCGTGTGGAGCTCTTAGGATTACCGTCTATGCGGGGGCGGCATCACCTGCTCTTTAGTAGAACAGGCCACGTCCACTCGTATGCCGAGGAAACACCTGAGCAGCGTTTAGCGTCTTGCTCGATATGGCCGTGTGTTTACAGGAGATTTCCTGGTGAGTTTTGGTTTAATTTGGTTACTTCAGTCTCGTCTGCGATGGGCTCCGGTTCTGATTTCAGCCTCAAACCTGACTGGTGATAAAATCCAGTCAACCTTGGATAACCTAGTGGCTGGCTGGCGGGCTGGTGGTGGACGTCTCGGCCTGAAACCATCTCAGGAGAACAAAATGTGCTGCAGAACAGTGTCTCGTTTATCATCTCACTGACGACACCAGGGCTGGTAACACACATGTTCTCATACCAGAGCAGGAGAATGTTGCTTTAAGTGCCCCTCAGCTCATGCTGCGTGCTCATTAGCTTTACATAATCCCACCTTTATTCTGTGGCGCACAGATAGTTATTGTGTTTTTAATCAGTCAAAATTTTGGCGTGCATCTCCTCCAGCACGCTTTGTCATTGTTTAAATTCTGGGAATCGTGCTATTACTTTTGTTCTAATTAGTCCTGGAGGGCAGGGGTGGGTGGGTGTCTGAGATATGGGGGTTTTCAAGGCCTTGAAATCCCATGTTAACTAATAGGAGAGGCCTTGAATTGGTCATGGAATTTGACCCCTGTTTGAGGGCACATAGCTCTGTGCATACATTCACCTAGAAACTACATTCAAATTTAAAATGTAGCCAAAAGTGTCTAGATTCACCATGTGAAAAATCAAATTCCCATATTGGGTATTTGTTTGAGAACTGGAATTTTCCTCCTGACTCTGCTCGGGACCACGTGACCTAGCAGCCATACCGCTGCCTCAGAAGGTCCTACAAACATTTAAAAAAATGCATTCTTTTGTAGCTACCAGCTTCTAGTAACTCAGATATGGCACCTTGAGAGCATTAAATCAATCAGCGCGCCGTAAAACGAACTGTTGCCACGTCTTGCTGCGTGACGTCACTGATTTCTGTCCCTGCTGCAATTCAAACTCGATTTTCTCCAAAATCCTTGAACAGAATCTCACTAAAATACACATGTATATCATTGAAAGTGTTCCGGTTCCAACAGCCCGAATACAATAACATCATTCATTCCTAAGTGGGTCAGATGTGCTTGTGAACATGGGAGGGTCATGTGAAGGAAGCTTGATCTCAAGAAGTCCTATTAGAGTTCCAGGAACTCAACCAAGAACCAGAATCAAAGCTGAGCAGCTCACCAATGCAGCTGCAAACATGTGATAAGGTAAAGAACTACTGGAATCTCTTTGGCTTGTCATTTAGTAACTTCAGTATTAAGAAAATGACTTTCACCTGTACATTTCTTCAGTTCTGAACCACAAAGCTAAAAGCCAAACTGGATCCCTTTTGTTGAAGGCGCTAACATGAGGACAGCAGCAGGCTCCTGCTGTCCTGTCCTGGTATGCAGATGAGGCTCCTTGGGCCTAAGGGATGGTTCTCAGCCAGCTCCTCTGTGCAGCACCTGAGCAGATAAACACAGAACACAATGTGTGAATCTCAAATAAAGACAGGCGTGCACGTGAGGCCTGAGCTGTGCACACCACCATTTATACAGCAGCGGTGATTCAATGCTGTTGACAAGCAGCCGACTGGAGCTGGTTCATGTTAACCTGTTGGACCAGTCAGTTCCAGTAAAGCAGTTCAGCCTGTTTCTTGTAACGTGCAGACACACGTGCACGGCTGCTGGCCCTGCCCCCCACCAATAAGGCCCTGTCCCCAACACGTTTATAACTTCTTAACTAACTAGTAGCTTTACCTCACTTTTGCTGTCTAGGACCCCAGCAGCACCTGCCCCGTTGGTCTCCTGTTAGCGTGTGTGCATGTGTGTGATAAGACCGTCAGCTCCGAGGGTGTGTTCTTTCGTCTTCCAGATACTCCTCCAGCTCTGTGAGCCTCCTGGGCCCCTTCAGCTCGTGGTCCATGGCGGGCTAGTGCAGGTGTGTTTAGGACCCGTCTCCATCTGCAAAGTGAGCAAAAGGGGATGCTGAAAACACTCTGTGATCTTCTCAGGCTTCTGCTCTGTGGTCATCAAACCTCTTCAGAGTTGGAGGCAGCTGCTCGCAGGAACCGTGGCTGCTGATCGTTGGGACAAGACCAAGGAGTCTATTTAGAACCCTTAGCGTCACCTGACCTTTGCTAATGAGGACACAGAGTCGTGACCCCAACACGTTGAGGGGTCTATTTCAGGTTTAGTAGGAAACGCCAATATTCTCTTTTAAATGATTCTGTGCACAAAATGCTGGTTAAATATGATCTTTGGTGCTCCAGAAAGACTCAGTGCTCACGTGCACTGGGCTGCATCTTTATCATATCTGACCATAACTTTTGCACCTTAGTGCCTCACTCAGGCTAATGGACCCAGAAATATCTCTCCTGTGTGAGTCCACACAACTATGACCTTTGACCCTCATCTGGTGAGGCCCTGACCTACTGATAGCCCCCCGATCGTGTCTCTTGAACCCCCCAAGGAGAGTTAAATGCAGATCAGGCATACTGCTGCCCCAGCGCTGCTGCAGAGGCCTCATGACTGCTGAAAACACAACACTTTCCACAGGAAGTGCTCACTCACACTTTCCAAGGCTGTGAAAACAACAGCAACGGATGAGAGGAGGGTGAGGATTCCTGGGCGCTGGCACCACCGGCCCGGTCCCTAAGCCGGTTATAGGGCCACTGGTGTCTGTGGGCTGTGTTGGGAGGGTGGAGGTGAAAGGGCAGCAGGTTAGTATTGTGAGGAGAGATGGGAGGAGACCATGACTCAGTGGGGTGACAGAGGCCTGTCACATGATCATGTTTCTGGACCCCGGCAGCCTTGGCCTATAGCAGCATAACTAAGATGTTAACCTAATTTGTCTGTCTATGATAGTAACTGGGACTACAGAATTAGTAACAATAAGCTTTTTCAAAGAGGAAGGTTTTAAGCCTAATCTTAAAAGTAGAGATGGAGTCAGCCTCCAGTACCTGGACAGGGAGCTGGTTCCACAGCAGGGGGCCTTGGTAGCTAAATGCTCGGCCCCCCATTCTACCTCTAGAGACTCTGGGACCACAAGTAGACCAGCATTCTGAGAGCGGAGCGTATAATATTATATCAGTGAACGACGGCAGACCCGGTCACCTATTACAACTTCCAGAATGAAGTTGTAAAATGCAAATAGAGTGAACGAGTAAGAGTATATCCAATTGTCAGCAAATAATTCTCAAGAGCTTCAAGAAGAACCAACCATGTTGCATTATTACCACTAATAATACCCAGCTAGAACTACGGCCACAAGAGTTCTCCTGTACCGTCTACATCGGTCTAATGTCAAATGAACCGATCTGCTGAACAAATGAAAAGCTTCCTTTTAATATCTTGAGGATAATATAGAGCGACCCCCTTACTGGAGGGGGGATATCATGGGACTCCTCACCTGCTCTAGTCCGAGATGACATTTCCCTCCATGAAAATGTGAAGCCACAACAGAGACAGACGATCGTTGAATCTCTTGTTTCCCCACTTGGAAGTTTAGACCAGTTCTGTTTAGGCTCAGTTCCAACACTCAAGAAGTGTTTCTTGTTTTACTTTTGGCGAATCTCCTTTTGCACACATCAGTCAACACTCACCTGTTGTCTCAGGTTCAGACTGACAGACAGATGTTGGATGAGTGTGAAGGACCTGTCCTCTGATGTGTCGCTCACATGTGTGTTAAACCGCAGCGCAGTCCGCCCATCACACATGCCGGTAAATGACCAGCATGGATCCCCCCAGACCCTCTCAGGATGTTGGGTAATGTCTGGATTCTTTGCATCGTCAGGCCGAACGTCTGCTAAAGCAATTGTCTCAAATGTCAACAACATCCAAGAGAGAGAGGGAGAGAACTGGAATGCTGAGGTGGGGGGACGGTTTTCCGACAACGCGCACATAAACATGCTGACTGTGGGTCAGCAGGAGAGTGAAGAAAGAGGGTGATGGTGGATTCCTGTGACATAATATTTAATACTTTGAATCAACTAAAAATCCATCGGAAGGAATATGAAGATGCTCTTGATTCTTGGTTTTAGCCCCACCAGCTTCAGGGGTTAGCTTCACCTAACCTGAGAACCTGTTTCCAAGCCAACATATCTGCATATCTGTTGCCTGAATGAAGGTGTTGGAGACAGGTGGGTTCTTTCAGGAGCTCTGGGACAAAGTTTCAAAGAGCAAGTAACACAACACTAACCCTTAACACATTTATGTCAGGAAGCTACAGCACTAGCAGCAGTGCTAGCAAACTTGAATAGATGTTGATGATGATGTCACAACAAGTGTAGCCCGAATGGACGTGTCTGGCAGGTAAACAGCCTTTTCCACACCAACTAGAAGTAACAAGATGATCTGTAATGTGACTTCCTGTCAAAACACATCAAAGGAAATGATACCAGGAGAGTCGACTGAAAAAACTTAAATGTTCTACCAAAGTTTGCTTATTCAGATGGTGTAAAACGTGTGGGAGAACATTCCAACACAAACGGCAACAATTTATATAAAGGTTACAAGTTTAGTGATGTGGAATTTCTCCACAAGTATCAAGGTAGGTAGAGAGATATTGGGTGAAACTGCTAGCTAGAGTGACAAATCATTAGCATCATTCCATCATCATTTATGGAAAGTATGACATGTAGGAGGATAGCAAACTCTACTGAAGCATATATAATCTGTTCTGAATGAAGCAATATGCCATCAAATTGTGGCCGTGCTTGTCCAAGTGAACAGCTTCTACGTAGCGACAATAATATTAGCCAAATGCTAACACCAGCTGACATTGTTCTCTTCCACCTGCCGGACAGCTGACTTATTCAGTTCCTGCTTGACCTTGGTTAGCAACCCCTACGCTGGCTCCGTTGCCATAGCTACAGTGACAGGAGCTTTAATTTAGCTATTATTTTAGTTCGGTTGTGCGAAGGAGGAAATATCTGTAAAAATATAATTTTGGAATGACAATGTATGCAAAAAACCCCCAAAAGAACGAAGAAAAGACTGATGCCGTTGCTGTTGCTCCTGCTACTCTGGTAGTCGTGTGCCGTGAACAGGGCGTAACTTTACCAGATCACCAGCAGGTTCACAAGCCAAGAACAACGCTAGTGATCACATACTTCACTCTGGCCTCCATAAACCCCTCATTAAAGCGAAAATCCCTTATTCCCTATATTACATATTATTCCTTTCTAAATACTAAACATCATAAAATCACTTTTGCAAAGCTAAAACCTCTCGATGCCGACCTGCTCTACCCAGCCCCACTGAGACGGTTGTCCTTGCAGGCCAGTGGGACATGGAACAAGCCTTTCGGATCAATGGTGGAACGTAAAAGAACTCTGGGTTATTTGCCAGCTCTCTGGAGTACTGCCGGTCAATAAACCAAGCGATGATTTTCCCTCAGCTCTGACTCTAAATCCAGCGAGAAGACGCAGGACATATTTCCACAGTAAACTCTCTGCCCGACTCAGATGCTGCCAAGCTTTCCAAAAGTACATTTTGCACCCCTGAACGCACTTAAACCAACCTTCATTATCAGTTTTCATCTGATTCATGCTATGGAAACAATGTGTGCCAGCAGTTGGCCCAACGTGACATTAAATGGTCCAACTTTTCCATCTGCTGGAGGTTTTTCTGTGTTCTGACATCAGAAATTTAGGATTTCAGCCATCAGCTCCTGTGTTGTGCAGCAGTTCCTCCTGTGCAAATTTATTATTAGTATTACTGGCATATATATTCATATATATACATTCATATATATGGCTCTGAATACCTGTGTGTGTGTGTGTGTGTGTGTGTGTCTTGGCCCTAAAGCTTTGGATTTGCCAGCTCGACACCTTTACTTTTGTCTGATTTAGTATTTTCATAGATTAGATTATAGATGGAATAAACCAGATGGCTGACTGGTGGATTTCCCAGTATCTCACTGGCCTGAGGAGGCACTCTGGACCTGAGAAGTTGGGGACTGTAAATAAGAAAGGTGCTGTCCGACAGTAGGGAAACTCCGATAAATGAGCAGCAGCTCATCGTTTGGTCCTTTGGGGTAGAACGCAGGCCAAGAAGTTGGCAATGGAGCAGGCCCGTATGCAAGGAGGTGGAGCTTATAGTCCCTCTAAAATTCAGGCATGTCAAACTCAGTCCTCAAGGGTCACGATCCTGCCGGGTTTTCTATCCCACTGAATGCATTTTCAGCCTGGTAGGATAGAAAACCCAGCAGGATCGTGGCCCTCGAGGACTGGGTTTGACACATGTGCGACAGGGAGCCAGGGAAGGGTAGCTAAGACTGGAACAGTCAGCTCGCACTTCCTGGTTCTGGTTAATAGATGAGTAGAAGAGTTTGGGGACATCAGTGGTTTTCTTTGGAGCCTGAGATAAAGGCACATCCCTGTGTTTTATATTTATATTAAATGATCTCACTTTAGCAATATGCCATCTAATGATGCCTGTGTCACCACATGAATCTGGGACTCAAACTAAGGTCTGGATCCACTTTAAAGCCCAAAGTTGTGGCTTCAGATGTAATCATGGGAGCAAGAACGCGGACAGGATCTATGTGTTTCAGAACCAAATAACGGGTTTTTGTGTTATCTTTGTTAAGCTAAGAGGTTGCTGAACTAGCTGCTCTGTACAAGGAGCTGATTAGTGATGGGATTTATCGCTGTGGTTTGACTGTTGTCTGCGTAACGATGGAAACATACATTTGACTCTCTAATGATGCCACCAAGTGCAGAATAGCAAAGGACCAAGGTAGCTGTCTTGTGAAGCTCCATAGGCGTTAATAACTCAGCTGTGGGACTCGAAAACTTTCGCTTAGTGTCAGAAAAGGCTGGCGTGCAAATGAAGCCAGACTCCACATCTGTGCTGTCCAGACAGTTTAATTTCCCTTCTTACGTCACAGACGCGCTGCAGGAAAAGCAGTTAGAAACACCAGCGGAACGAGGTGTGAGGTGCTCGGAACAAAGGGGGCCTTTCAGAGTCATGTCAGACGTGAGCACATTTCACCATAACCTCTGAGCTAACCACACAAATGTGCTATTGTGGTGCCGAATGTATGGACGACATGTGTTTACTGTCAGGCAGGTTTTTGCGTTTTCAGGACATTTATCATGGCAGTGAGCATCACTGGGAACTGTGGGATGAGCCTCCCTCACTGTCTAGACTGTCTCAGGGCCCTGTTTCTCCTCTCCTGCTGGACCTATGGGCTCGAGTCATAATGCAGCTTTCAGTTGGCTGTGCAGCGTCAACTGGTCTGCTGCTCCCATTAAGGCTAAAAATACGCTGCCCAGCATCCAAAACGCTGCATTCACCGTGTTATGGCAGGCGCCTCGAACGTAACAAAGAAAACCAACCAATCGATCAATCAATCAATCAATCCATCAATCAATCAATCTTTATTGATATAGCAATCCAAATAGTTTCCCTGCACTTTCCAGAATCCCAGGGCCTGACCCCCAACAAGCAACAGTGGCAAGGAAAAACTCCCCTTTAACAGGAAGAAACCTTGAGCAGGACCAGGCTCATGTAGGGGGACCCTCCTGCTGATGGCCGGCTGGGTAGAGAGAGAGGAGAAGGGGGAGGACAGGTAGAGGAGAGAATAGGTACAGAACATAGAAATACATTATATTAATAAAAATAAACTGCCTGTAGAGTCGAGTTGAATGGGTCAGCGGGGTCAGAGGTCAGTAGGTCAGCATACAACTATGAAAGCAGCGATACCTGTAGATCAGGGGTGGCCAATATGTTGTACCCAATACGTACCTTCGCGATCGACCGGTCGATCGCATGCTTTTTCTGACAGAGGGGTCACTTCACATGCGCACATAACGGCACGTTCTAGCAAGTTTGTGAGTTAGCCTCCAATTTATTTCTTCTGAACTTAAGGATATAAAAATGAGTGGGGGAGCTAGACCAAGTAAAAAGCCAAAAACGTACCATTTCCATAGGGAATGGGAGGAGGACTTTTTTTTCACTATGTCACTTTCAAAGTGCGTTTGCCTTATCTGCCTCATCTGCCATACTGAAAAAGGGAAATGTGGAGTGGCATTTTCAGACTGTTCATAAAAGCTACGATACTAACTACCCTCCGAAAAGTGATCTGAGAAGGAGAAAGGTGAAGGAACTAAAATCACAGTTGTCCAAACAGCAGTCATTTTTCTCACAGCTGACTTCAAAAGCAAAGGCAGCCACCTGAAGCTTCGTTCCAGGTCAATCACTTAATTGTTAAGAACAAACAACTACTGTCCGGACTTTGCATCCCTGGCTGATTCCATTCAGTGCAAGTCATCAGAGTAAGGTAATGACAAAAAATGCACAGATTTGTGTTGAGCAATATGGGTTCATGTAGTTATGCGAGGTACACCAACATATATGGTTCATATAAAGAATTCTCAATATATTTATAAAGAAATGTATGTTTTGCAAATTTATAGTAGGTAGATCTCTAATCTATCCCTAAGAGGTTCAGGACCAAACACCATGACCTCAGTTTTTCCTTAAGTTAAGGAGGAGGAAATTTGAAGACATCCAGGACTTTATGTCTTTAAGACAGGTCTGAAGCTTCACTAACTTCTCTGTCTCCTCTGGTTTCATGGATAGATAAAGCTGAGTGTCATCAGCATAACAATGAAAATTTATCCCATGCTGCCGAATAATGTTTACTAAGGGAACGCCATGGACATGAGCAAACTAGTATCTATCTGATAGCAAACTGGTATCTATCTGGTCAATCTGGGAAAAAACACCTCCTCTTCCTGAATTCCCCAGAGACGGAATGCCCATCATGCATCATCCGTGTTAAACTTTGTTGAACGCAACAATGCAGATGAATCTGTTTAAAAGGTGGGACAACAGCAAGTTAACAGCAGTGTTTATAGTCACTCAGCCAATCTGGCTGCATTTAAAGAGCCAGAGAGAGCCAGAAATATTAACCCTAATATTCACTTCATCATGTTGTTTGACAGGGTTTCGCCCAAAGGCTTTGAGTGAAGTAAATACTCGTTGAGCATGTGAGGCCGGGGGGGTTTGGCAGAACCTCTGTGGAGTGTCTGAGAGGAACCAGCACTGGGACTGAACAAGGAGCTCTGGCTTTAAAAAGAAATGGAAACCAAATTGTCCAACAGCAGAAGAGACATCGAGTTCTCAGTGGTTATTGTGGCACATTGGGACTAACCACTGTGTGTGTGTGTGTGTGTGTGTGTGTGTGTGTGTTGTGTGTGTGTGTGTGGTGTGTGTGTGTGTGAGAGAGAGAGAGAGAGAGAGAGGAGAGAGAGAGAGAGAGAGAGAAGAACTGAAAACCCTAATTAAATCTAACTGGGCTACGTCAGGATTATTAGAGCAAATGGAAGAAAAGCAGGAATGTGTGAAGCAGCTGAGCTCAGCATCTCAGCCAGTTCCAGTAAAGAACCTGAGAAGAAGAGAACTATTGATGTTTCTCAGCACCCTGATTGGGTGAATCCGGAGGAGAAGGTCTGGTTTCGCACTCTGATTCAGGTCATCCCAACGGAGCTGCGCTAGCTCTGTACTGGCTCTGTGCTGGTCAGCCATGCTGTTCCACACCAAACTCCTCATCAGTGCCCTGTTGGGACAGAAGAGGTCCTCCAACAAACTGTTCCTGTACATCTGGAAGTGTAGTGGCCATGCTTGGTTGGGGTACTCGGTGCGCAGAAGCATTTAGCTAAATCTAACATCCCATCTTGTTGGGCCTGAACTTTGGCGTGTGAGGAAGGAGAGGATGAGCAAAGCACCCCTAGCACCCATATTAGCAAATTATAGGCCTATATCCAACCTTCCTTTTATCTCTAAAATTCTTGAGAAGGTGGTGGTGACTCAGTTACTGGAGCACCTGCAGAGAAACAGCCTGTTTGAGATGTTTCAGTCAGGCTTTAGAGCTCATCACAGCACAGAAACAGCACTTCTTAAAGTTACTAATGATCTTCTCATAGCTTCAGATCATGGAATGGTCTCTATGCTGGTTCTGCTGGACCTCAGTGCTGCTTTTGATACAGTTGTTTACAGCATCCTGTTACAGAGACTGGAACATGTGATTGGAATTAAAGGGACAGCACTAGACTGATTTAGACCAAAATCTCTCCTTCAACTCACACATTAAAACAGTCTCTAGAAGTGCCTTTTTTCACCTGAGAAACATCGCGAAGATCAGGAAACTGCTGACGCGGCATGATGCTGAAAAGTTTGTCCATGCATTTGTTACTTCCAGGCTGGACTATTGTAATTCTTTATTATCAGGGTGTCCAAACAACTATTTAAGAAGCCTCCAGGTGATCCAAAATGCAACAGCCAGAGTTCTGACAGGTATTGACAAAAGAGATCACATAACTCCTGTAATGGCGTCTCTTCATTGGCTGCCCATTAAATTTAGAATAATTTCTAAAATTCTTATTCTGACCTACAAAGTCCTCAGAGGCCTAGCTCCATCCTACGTGGAGGAGCTAGTGACACCTTATCATCCAAATAGACCGCTTCGCTCTCAGAATGCTGGTCTACTTGCGGTCCCCAGAGTCTCTAGAGGTAGAATGGGGGGCCGTGTATTTAGCTGCCAAGGCCCCGCTGCTGTGGAACCAGCTCCCTGTCCAGGTACGGGAGGCTGACTCCATCTCTACTTTTAAGATTAGACTTAAAACCTTCCTCTTTGAAAATGCTTATTATGACTAATTCTGTAGTTCCAGTTACTATTATAGACAGACAAATTATCATACTTAGGGGGTCGTCTAATCATTAGGTTAACATCTTAGTTACGCTGCTATAGGCCGAGGCTTGCATGGTCCAGAAACATGATCACCTGACAGGCCTCTGTCACCCCACTGGGTCATGGTCTCCTCTGCTCTCCTCTCCTCTCCTGACGTTGCCCAGTTGAATTTAATTAGGGTTTTTAGTTCTTCTCTCTTTCTCCAAGTAGACCAGTGATGTTATTTCTTGTGTAGTTTTTATGCCCCCCCCCCCCCACTCTGTATTCATCTACAGGTATCGCCGCCTTCATAAGCTGTATGCTGACTTACCTACCTCCAACCCCACTGACCCACTCAACCCGACTCTAACAGCAGCATTTTTTAATTCATATAATGTATTTCTATATTCTATCTATTCTCTCCTCTACCTGTCCTCCCCCTTCTCCTCTCTCTACCCAGCCGGCCATCAGCAGGAGGGACCCCCTTTATGAGCCTGGTCCTGCTCAAGGTTTCTTCCTGTTAAAGGGGAGTTTTTCCTTGCCACTGTTGTTTGTTGGGGGTCAGGCCCTGGGATTCTACAGTATAAAACGCCAGAAACAATTCTGATTGTAACAGATAAATAAAGATCGATTGATTGATTCACTTAAGATCAACACAGCGTTCTGGAGGAAGCCACGCCCCTCTGGCTGCCGACACAAATCTGAACACAGCACCATTTCCCAATCTAAGGTCCATTTCTCTCAAAGATTGTTCCCAAACTGTGAGGCATCTCATGATCTTCGCAGGACCTGTGAGTGTGAGAGAGGCTGGACCTTCCCCTCTGAAAGAGCAGACCACCTTTAAAAGCCCTCCAGCCATCCAGCCTTCAGGGTCACATGACTCAGCAGAGTGTGTGACTGTGGCCAATATAAAGGTTGGACTGTTCTTTTGGCATTAGGGGCATAGGGGGGCTTTTAGAGTGGCTTAGGGAGGAACGCTGAATGAGCGTTTCCTAAAGCTCTGCACTGATCTACTTTCAGAACCGACGCACTTGTGTCAGCGCTCTCAGCTAAGGTTGGGGCCACACAGCTTAAAATGATTTCTGGGTCCTGACAGATGTCCAGAAGATTCATACATGACACCAAAGCAGGAACGCCTCCTTTAGAGACTGCGCTTGTGCCTCACAGTCTTTAAAACTGGATCTCCTGAATTTTTACTGGTGGGGGACAAACGGGCTGCTGGTTCCAACAGGGGGGGCCACAGTGTTCAACCAAAGAGAGAAAAGAAAACCTCATACAAACAAACGGGAGCTTTAAAAGAAAAAACAGCTTTCTCAAGAAAACAGGCTGCGCATTTAGCGCTGTTAGCTTAACAATGCAGCAAAGACATCCAACACAAACATTATCAGCCAGGGACAGACTATGAACACCAGAAGTCTACTTCACTACAGAATAAAAGCCCCAGGGCCAAACAAGAAGTTTGTTTTTACATCTGAACTGTGCCTGCTTCAGCAGAGCGAAGGATGACCTCACTTCCTTTTGGCTGTGCTCTGTTTATCCTTGTGCAAAGTAGCTGATGCGCTAACATTTCTGAAACCCCATCAGCTGACAGAGGTAAAGAAAGAAGGACATGATGGAAATGGACCACTGGTGGAAGAGATGTCTGTCTCTTGGTTAGGAGAGCAAGCATCTAGGACAGAGGTGGTGAGGAAAAATTAAACCAGTCTTTGGTTAGTGTCATGGGTTGTAGTGAACTGCCGGACCTGCAGAACATGGCTGAAGGTGGAGGAGAAGTTCTGAGTTTGACATCACTGAAAAGCGGTTTCACGTGAGCTTCAATGTTACACGCTGCAAAGGACTCAAAAGTGCTCGTCCGTCTTCCCCAGTTCTGTTTACACAAATATAATCTTGGATCAAGCTCCAGTCTGGACTCTTAAAGGCTGTGGCTGCTGCTGCTTGGGTGGCTTCATGTCTGGCTGTGTTGTCTACATGGTCCAAGACAGGCCCCTTACGTTACAGGCAGCAAAGGGGGAAGTCCAGTATTCAATGAAAAGTAGCGAGTAGCATTTGCTCTTTGTCCTTCGTGTCCCACTCTTGATTACATTTAGATCCTCTGGTCTTTCCCCACATCTGTGTGATGTTTTTGAGCCTCGTTTGAAACTTTTGTGCTGCCTGATGGACAGAAACCGCCGGGATTGTGTGTTCCAGCCATTAGCTTGGCCAAGACAAAAGCAAGACTAAATGAGTCATTTGTAATTCCTCTTGCCAAACTGGTTTATTATGAAGGCCTATAGAAGTCCATGTTGCGCGTCAAGAGCAGGTTTAGGATCCTGAAAAAGATTAGATTTATGATGGCACAGATGACAGAGGCCACACAGTGAATGAGCAAGCAGCACCATCCTTTTGGAGCCTTTCTCAACACGCCTTTCACACCCGATCGGAGTTTGTTGCAAACCAAAATTCCAGAACTGGGAAGGTCACCGACAACCGACAACTACAACCTTTCATTTGTGTTGATCTGATCACACCAGAAGAGCTGCAGTCTTGGTAGAAGTTCCCGTCATTTCCATCGCTTTGCTTCAAACCCCTGGACGGCTTCACATACACATGGTTCAGCTTCTGAGCTGATCCTGGATATACACAGAGCTCTTTCTGACATCAACAGCATGTGTGGGAATAAACATGAGGATAACAAGTGGTTCCTCATCGCAGTGGCTCCTTCAGCACCCTCCCCTGCATCCAGGGGGGCTCGAGCGGCAGCAGCACTCCTCTGGATAACTCAGGAATGCAGCTTCAAAAGGGGGCGTCTAATCCACGTTTTATTTCCAGAGTACTTGGCTCCTGTCTACAGCAGTTAAAAAACAACCTGGACCCCCACACCCCCCACCCCATACCCTACAACCACCCCCACCCCTCCCCCCATCCTCTTTCGCCCGCTTGATCAGAATCCAGTGGAAAGTATCCGGTATGTCAAAAATGTAACATATGCGTTTTTGCATTTATAGAAATCTACGGTTGACCAGCACTAGGCGCATCATTAAGGCTCTGTGTAGCGCTATAGCTACACGTGTGCTGGGCCTCCAATATAATGAACATGGGTGTCTAGAGGTGACTGTCGCCAGTAGGTAGTGCTACATGGACCTGTTCATTGTTTCAGTAATAGTCATAAAAACCTTGTGCAAAATTTAGGATGTCTTATTTTGGGGGTTTTAGTATCAGATCAGAACCTGATATTGGCAAAACTAATTTGAAGGGACATCTATGTAATTACCGCTGCACCTCCCCCAACCAGAAATGCCACTTCCCATCCCACAGGAGTGATGTCAGCCCAGGTGTTCCCCTGCAGCCAGATGAAACAGACCTGTTCTGACTCATGGATAAACCTGAGACAACGTCTCGAGCGCCACACGCAACAGGCTGGACGAGTACACATGAACACACTGCAGGTCAAATCTGGTCGCAAACTCAGATAAAAGAAGACAAAACACTTTTGTCCTGTAACTGTGAATCAGGGACTCGTGCTGGTGTTGTCCTTTAGTCCCATCCAGATTAGCATTTTGGGTTTGTTTCACCGGTGGCACAGTGACAGAAATGAATATTGTAAATACTGTATGAACTCTGCTGCCTGGCTCCTGCTGTTAACTAGCGACACTTCAAGTGTCTCTGTGTTAGTTTGGCCTCTGACTCGACTCGCTGACGTCATGTTATCCGATGTTTCTGTGAACAGCCCCGTAGACATCAAAGGTGTCGCTGTTTCCTGCTTCCTCATCTCGTCCACGGGAGGAAAAACTATCATGAGCACCAATAATTCAGTCCAACATGAGCGTGTCTATAGAATAACGAGTGTTTGAGCTGAGCAAAAACCTGTTGATCTAAAGGAACCTGTTTGGCCTCTAGCCTATGCAGCTAACAGCAGTTTCGCAGGTTTGCCCTCTCACCCACATTTCTGGCTCCTTTCTTGAAAGTTGATTACATCTTTTCTGTCCCTTTATCTGTACATGGCAGTATAGCTGGTCTTTACAATACACGCAAAACAAATGCCACATAGAAGCAAGAAATTAAAAGAATGCACAACCTATCTTGGGAACAGAGGAAAAGCTTTTGGAATTTTTGTTAATCAGAGGGCATCATGGGAATCCTGGGGGGTTCCATAATCATAAATTACAGCCGTAGGGAAGATGGTTCTTCCAATGGTTCTTCCAACCTCAAGGTCAAAGAGTCATTCCAGCAGTTGGTTGCACGAGGCAGGAAACAACCTCTTTTATCAGTGTACCATCCAACCAAAACCTGGTTGACAGGGAGAGAATGTCTTTGGTTGCCTGATATAGTTGCTTTGGGACTGATATCGATCAATCAATCAATCGATCTTTATTTATATAGCGTCTGTTCTCGGCGCTATATAGAATCCCAGGGCCTAACCCCCAACAAGCAACAGTGGCAAGGAAAAACTCCTCTTTAACAGGAAGAAACCTTGAGCAGGACCAGGCTCATGTAAGGGGACCATCCTGCTGATGGCCGGCTGGGTAGGGAGAGAGGAGAAGGGGGAGGACAGGTAGAGGATAGGTAGGAGAGGAGAGGAGAGGGAGGAGAGGGAGGAGGAGGAGAGAGAGGAGAGAATAGGCATAGATCATAGATCATAGAAAATACATACAGAAATACATTATATTAAGTCGAGTAAGCTGCTGGTAGAGTCAAGTTGAGTGGGTCAGCAAGGTCGGAGGTCAGTATGCAGCTCTGAAGGCGGCAATAACTGTAGATGAATACAGAAGGGGGGGCAGAAAAACTACACAAGAAATAACGTCACTAGTCTACTTGATGAGGAGGAGAGGAGAGGAGAGGAGAGAGGAGAGGAGAGGAGAGGAGAGGAGAGGTTCTAGCTAGAGATGAGAGGAGAGGATACCATTTCCCAGTGGGGTGACAGAGACCTGTCAGGTGATCATGTTTCTGGACCCCGGCAGCCTCGGCCTACAGCAGCGTAACTAAGATGTTAACCTAATGATTAGACGACCCCGTAATTATGATAATTTGTCTGTCTATGATAGTAATTGGGACTACAGAATTAGTGACTATGAGCTTTTGGGGCCTGGCAGCTAAATGCTCGGCCCCCCATTCTACCTCTAGAGACTCTGGGGACCGCAAGTAGACCAGCATTTTGAGAGCGGAGCGGTCTATTGGGCTGGTCCCCAAACTACGGCCCGTGGGCCAGATACGGCCCGCCTCAACATTTGTTCCACCCCTGAACAATACCAGAAAGGATTTTGATTTTTTTCATATATTTGTATTTGTATTTGATAATAAAGTCAGACTTTAGAGACTGCTCATATGAATCATTTAAGTAAGAGATTCTGCTCTAAGCTGAACTTGGACCTGTTAAGATTGTGCACGGCACAACAGAAAGTTTATGTTCCATGGACTTTTTTTTTATGTGAAGAAACCAGAGAGGGTTATTTGGTTATTATTTTTTTCATTATTAGTGTTATTATTTCTTTCCTGACTTTTGGTCTGTGAACAATCCAGAAAGGGTTATTTGATTGTGCTTTCTTGAAAATAATAAATTTTTTCGTTTATGTTTGCAATCCTCACACTTTTTCTGTTACAAACTGACCCCGGCCCCTTATCAAAGAAGGGAAAAGTTATGTGGCCCTCACAGAAAAAAGGTTGGGGACCCCTGCTCTATGGTGTTGAAAGTCTCTCTGGCAGGAACCAACTGGGATGCGTGGAGGGCTTTTTTCTGTCCTGCAACAGGCAACAGGCCAAGGCTGGTCCTGGTATCAAGTATTGTCCTTCCCTATCAGTGTTTGGGTGCGGCCATCCCTTGGTGCTCTGCAGCTCGGCCTGACTCCCCTAGCCTGAAGGAGATTACATGAGCTCATTCATACCGTTCATCTGATCTAAACGCTGACATGCTGGTTCACATTGGAGTGTTGCTGGGGGTAGGAGGAGGAGGAGGCTGACATAATCAGCATTACCTGGACTTCACTGAGTCACATGCAGCTCAGATTAAGTCTCTGAAAACCTAACTCCTGAACTCTAATCCTAACCCGAACTGCAATCCTAAACCTAACCCTGACCCCAATCCTGACCCTGAACCCAAATAACAACCCGAACCGCAATCCTAAACCTAACTCTAAATCTAACCCTCAAACTGACCCTGATCCCAACCCCAACCCCAACTCAAACTCTATCTCTGAACCCTATCCCCCAACCCTAACCCTGTTTTGGACACAGTGTTGTACTCAATACAGCATTGATAGCATTGACAGGGTAGTGTTGACAGGGCGTGAGCAGCAGGGTGGACGTGTTTCCACACATGTGGACGTGTCGGACGTGCAGCCAAGCGTTCCCAGCAGGTTAATCTCTGCTCGATCTCGGCAGCTGTGTCACCTCACAGGTTGAGAGGGCAGGTGTGGCGCTTTTATAGCACCTTGTGAGGCATTCAGGAGCAGCCCTACTTGTCCTCTTCAGTCTCTCAACAACAGGTCAAATGCCATCTCCAAAAGAAAGAGGACAGTAAACAGTGGGATCTGATCGGACATAACTATCTTCTGTACTTTTGTCAAATCGATCTCCAAATGATGTGCTAGCTGCTAGCTGCTAGCTTCTAGCTGCTCCCTGAATTTTGTGAAAATGGCCCATCTGTGGAGGCAGGGTCGCAAAAGTCAAACAAACAGTTTCCACCGAAACACAACGGACCATGTTCCAGCCAATCACTGACCAGATGTTTAGAGGAGGGGGAGGGGCTTAGCACGTGTAGGGATACAGATATAAAAGTAGTCCCCGATCAGGTGGAGTTAACTCAGCCATGTCAGTGACGTTAGCCCAGCAAAGAGCTACGTTTGATTTTGATGTGCATGAATGAGCCTTGGGGAAACATTTGGGACATCCATGCGAGCTTCCAAGTACATAGTTTATGGGTATGGACACACACACAGCTCACAAGTGTTCTTGTAAATGTACACAGATGTCTCTGCCAGACAGCCAGATTCTTTAATGTCTGAAAAACCTGACCCCCTCGTGACCCCGGCCTGATTCATGTGGCTACCTCAGCGGCCCCCAGTGCTCTGCACTTCCCCTACAGAAAAAAACACATGTGCATGCAGTTGATACTCCTCACATGTGTGGGGTGTGTGTGTGCGTGTCTGTGTGTGTGTGGGGGGGTGTTTGCTAAGCACAAAAGAGCCTTTGTCTTTCAGTAGAACCGCAGGTAAATCATCCAACCCATCTGTGGGGCTGCAGTGTTGGGATTAAGTGTGTGTGAGTGTGTGTTCCCATGTGAAAAAGACATACATGTGCACAGACACACATTGGAGAAAGAGTGTTTGGGAAAAGGGGACTTTCTATATGATTGTTCAATTAAATGTGGGGATGTCATTTTTCATCAAATTCGACCTCTTCTTCAGTGTTGATGAGGGGTCCCCTGATGCTTGAGGTGCTCCAGAATGTGGGCTCCCTGTAGAATGTGGGGCGCCTGTGCTGAGAACACTCTCAATCAGCAAATCAAAGTTTGTGCGCGTGATTCTAAAGAAATGTTGTTGGGCCTATGACTGCGGAACCAATGACCTCTGACCAGAGGTGAGTCCTGCTGGTCTGGATGGCCACAGACACACACGCATAAAAACACACACACACACACACACACACACAGAGAACTGCACACACACACACTGCTGTCAGTATTTAGTATCAGCAGGAGGGTCCCCCTACATGAGCGTGGTCCTGCTCAAGGTTTCTTCCTGTTAAAAGGGAGTTTTTCCTTGCCACTGTTGCTTGTTTGGGGTTAGGCCCTGGGATTCTGGAAAGTGCCTAGAAACAATTTTGATTGTAAAACACGCTACATAAATAAAAATTGATTGATTGATTGAGTATTTACTCAGTTAAGCCCCGGCCTTCCTGTTCCTGTGACACATGTGTCCTATTTCGAGTACTGTAAAAGAGTCCCGCCCACTCAGCAGTTATCGCTGTTATCATCACGGTCACTGATTTACAGAGTTGCAGAGTCCTGGTGAGTTTCAAAGTGCTACACCTGGGGGGGGACAGTAGTTCAAATTAGTCTGCATAATTCAGATTATTATTTTTACCAACGATAGCTTCCATAAAGCTATCACACACACACACACACACACACACACACACACACACACACACACACACACACACACAGGAATGACCCTCTTATGAGCCCTGGCGTTAAGAAGTCGGCCTTCACAGACAGACACACTGCCAACACAGACAGACTTCAAGTGCTTCATCTTTCAGATCAGCCGTTGTGAGCAAATTGAATGTTGAGGCCATTTAAAAGGCACCAAATCTGCGTCTGACTGTGCTTCTCATCGATGACAACGAGACAAGAACCAGTTCCAGGGGATTTGGGCAGGGAAAGGCATGGGAGGATCGGGGTCTGGCCGGCCGCCCAGGCTGACTGGCCGGGTTTTCTTTTCTACCCGTACAGATTCAGCTCGTGGGTTCGGCCAGGTGACGTGACATGGTTTCCCTGACGCCGCATACACATGGCGAAGAGGTTTGTTGTAGAGGTCAGACGAAGTTCCTGCTGTGGGTCCATCTTCGTGTGGTGGATAATCAGCTGTGGTCACAGCAACACGTTCTGGGCCATGGGGGCTGGCTTGCATCAGTTGAGGAGACTTTCCTTTGTTCTGCTGGAACTGGGTGACTGGCACCTGGAGGGCTGGTTTTTATCTCGGCTAACGCAAACAGCAGCGGGTCAGTTCTAAAGTGGCAGACAGCTTAACACCAGCTCAGATAACAACACACATCCTGCCTGGTGACACAGAGTAACAAGACCATTTCTTGTGAATGATGGTTTGCAGTGACGCACCAGCGGACCTGGATCTAGGGTCCTAAGCGGGTGTTCTGTTTGCATAATGCTCTGTGACAGTGTGGATGCGTGTAGCAGCTATTTAAAGGTGAAGTTCTGGTGGCATCACCCAAACACGTCACAACTGCAACCGGACGTAAGGATTCACAGATGTGGAGTCCTTGGAGGTAGGTGAGGGCCAGAATCCAAGATAGTTCCCAGTACATATAAACAATGTCCAATGCTCCTGTGTCCTACCAGCATCTGAGGATAATGGGCACATAAAAGAACCAGCACTCTCCCTGCACTATTTTTTGGCTCTGATGTGGCACCAAAGGGCAGAAATCAGCGAACGGCAAAGCCCAGGAACAGGATTTTGTTGTGAAAGTTCATATGGCTCCTATTGAGGATGTGGTTCCCTGAGAAGGTCTCACCCACAGCTGTGTTGCCTGTCTGCTAATATCGCAGTGAGAAGAACTGCCAGGCATTGTTTCTTTTATGCTCTGGCTGGTTGGGTACCCACAGAATCACCAATCCAGAGTGTCCTTTACAGCATTAGGTGGAAATAAATAGCATGACAGTGACTAAAGAAGCTTCACCAGCTTCATCTTGTAACAGGTCATGGTTGGTGGTTATTCAGCATTCGGTAACACTCCATCTGTGTCATCTGCAGCTGATTTGAGGAGAGTTTGACTCTCAGAACAGCTCCAAAGTAAAGACGGGGGGTCCCCTCTGCTTCAAAGAGAGGCTCAGACTGAAGCCGTCTGGATTTCTGAGGATCTCTCCTGAGTCTGGAAGCTCACAAGATGGTTTTTAGCTCCGTAACCAGAGACAGAATGTTTGGAATTTGTTCATTTCTGTTTTGTTGTGAAGCCCATTCTCATGCTTTGGTGCAGATGCTGAGAGGAGTGTCTCTGTTAGCCTGTCCAACATGGGACTTCAGAAGAGGAGGAGGATTCAGGGCTGCAGACGAGTCCATCTTGGTTCCTGCTTTTGCTTCTGATAAAATCAGTTTATCCTCATTTGTACAGTGTCTGTTACAATCAAAAAGAGCCTCTAGGAGCTTCAGAGAAACCAAGGGCCTGAGCCCCAACATGTAACAGTGGCGGGACGAAACCTTGAGCAGGACCAGGCTCATATGGTGGGGGGGATCCTGCTGTTGGGTTAGGGTTAGAATACAGACAGAAACAGGAGAGAATAGAAATACAACCTGTATGCAAGTACATTAGCTGCACTGACTCTCTCTCTCTCTCACCCTCCCCCCCACACACTCACACTCTTTCCTCTCCTCTGAGTCACTTTTCTACTCTCCCAGAGCTGACGAGCTCCGCTCTGCAGCAGCAACGCTCCTCCAGTTTCAGCAGTAAATTTTCTTGACTGGTGGGGGTTCATGGGTGAAATAAAACCCTCAAGGCACTCAGACAGGAAGTGCTTTAATCACAGCTTCCTGTTCTGCCTTGTTTTGTCTGCGGGACAGTAATGCCTTCAACAGCTGTTGCGAGATGTCGACCGTGAACAGGCTCAATGTTGGAGTCGCGGGTCAACTCTGCTTCACGTTACACACAGCAACCTGCACTGTGGCAGCAAAGGTCAGATTTCACTGATCCAGGTCACTGCAGGATGGAGGTCTAACTCCCCCAAAGGTCTGAGCCTGACGCAACAGCTCTGTGTTCAGCTCTGGTGCAGCTTTTGTCTCTTCTTCATGTGCATTCACTTTAATTGTCAAGTGGATTCTTGCCCAACGTGATTGATCCAGCGAGCGACCAGGGTCACAAGGCCAGTCTTAAGGCCTTGGCTACACAATGTTGCATTTCTGACAGCTGAAAACTTGTTTAAAATAAGAACAACTGGAGGCAAAGAGGACCAAAATCAAAGCTTGGGGGCACTGTTTCATTTCTGGTGATGTCACAGAAGACAAGGGGCCACGTATTCTTCCTGACTGTGAGGAATGACCCTCAGGTTTTTCATTTAAGGCCCCTCATGACTGCTAATGTGGCCTTCAGCTTGGACTCCCATTATCTGCCCACTGAGTGCTCTTTTATTTTATCTGCTCTATCTTTTGTTTGGTCTTCAGCCTCCTACCACGTTACAACAACAAGCCCTTTATCACTAATGAAAATCAGAACTTGAGGCAAGACAGACGGGACAATAGACATGTTGTTGAGTGAGACATGAGCTCACTAGCAGGCGTGTTTATCCCCATAAACTGGTTTTGTGCCATATGAAATTTCTCCATGTTGTTAATGCTCCATTGCAGGTATGCAAAGAGCCGCTGTGGAGTGGAGTTGAAGGTGAATCCCCATTTAACTGACCGGTTTTCCTACATTTGTCTGTGTTAATGAAATTGTGTTTCATCCAGGAAGTTCTTGATTTCCTCAGAGGTGGTCATCTTTGCTCAACATTCAGAGTGGTGATCCTCACTCAAAATCAACCAATCAATCAAATTTAGAGGCCAAAATGCCTCAGAGGGCTTTGTGAGACAAACAACTCGTCAAACCTCAAAGAATTCACCATGGACAGCCTGTGTGAGGAGTAGATTGTGATGTTATTTCTTGTGTAGTTTTTCTGCCCCCCCTTCTATTCATCTATAGGTATTGCCACCTTCATAGTTGTATGCTGACCTACTGACCTCCGACCCCACTGACCCACTCAACTGACCCACCGGCAGTTTATTATAAATAATATAATTAATGTATTTCTATGATCTCTGCCTATTCTCTCCTCTACCTGTCCTCCTCCCCCTTCTCCTCTCTCTCTACCCAGCCGGCCATCAGCAGGAGGGTCCCCCTACATGAGCCTGGTCCTGCTCAAGGTTTCTTCCTGTTAAAGGGGAGTTTTTCTTTGCCACTGTTGCTTGTTGGGGGTTAGGATTCTGTAAAGCGCCAAGAAACAATTTTGATTGTAACAGACGCTATATAAAGATTGATTGATTGATTGATTGATTGATTGATTGATTGATTGATTGATGATTGATTGATTGATGATTGATTGATGATGATTGATTGATTGATTGATTGATTGATTGATTGATTGATTGATTGATTGATTGATTGATTATTATAAAATCTAGGAAGCTACACTGGACTAATGTGGTCTCTGTTCCTGGTTCTAGTCAGCACACAAGCAGCTGCATTCTGGTTCAGCTGGAGAGACTTTAATGACTTCTTCGGCTTCACTTTGGGACAGGACGTTACTAATTGTAGCGACACTGTGCAGGTGATTAAAGGTGGACCTTGAGACATGATTATTAGTGTATGAAGACAGATCCTGAGAGAAGACACCCAGGTTCCTTCCAGTAGTCCTGGGGGCAGCTTAATGCCACTCAGCAAGGCTTTATCAGTAGAGAACATGTTCCTCACGTGTTTTAGGCATAGTGTGAGAACTTTGATTTTATCTGAGGCAGCCTGTAGCTTCAGGAGTCCATGTGGTTACCCTCACATAAAGGCTAACAGTTTGCCAGCTCATATTTCTGCCTGCTGCACATGACAGACTGATCACTTGGGATGGAGGGTGGTATGCCAGACTCCAGAGGCTCCTTATAGCAGGGACACCTGTACAAACAGGTCCTTGAGAATCAAAGTGCACTGCACTAACTGGTGAACAAGCGGCTCAGCTTTCACAATGACCGCACCAGCCTCCTATCTGCAGGAAGAAAAGGAGAGGACGGTGTGTCATAATTGGGAAAAACTGGGAGGAGACCAGGAGGTGGATATCAAGTTGGGACGTTTCCCATCCCCCACAGGTAAAGAGACAGGTGTGTTCTGTTTATATCCAAGCAGCTGATGACCTCCTGCTTTCTGTGAAGACAGAATTAGCTGTTCACATTCGCAGAAACCAGCAAAGTAAAAATGTCAGAGCTCTGAGACGCTGTTGACACAGCAGGTGAGCATGCAGGTAGAGGCTCTGTGACGTGCGCTTTTCTCAGTAACCACCAGTCGTTAACAAACAAAGGACGGCTGCCACACTGGAAGTGGAAAACTCCACCCTCTGGTATTCCAGAGGTATACCGGAGGTGCCCAGTTTTCCTATCCCACCAGGTAGACATCACTTTCACCTGGGATCTCCGGTTCCTTGAAGGAAGTGTTTTCTGCCTGGTAGGACAGAAGACCTGACTCCACTGTGGCCCCCGAGGACTGGATTTGGGCACCCCGAAGTTCCTCCTATGCTGATGGACAGAGAAGAAATGAACAGCGACGGCTTTTTCCATAATTCAGATAAGAAATTTCATCCACAACAACCTAATCTGGTACAGCATAATCTTCATCCTTCCAAAGCATTAAACTGGAAGCTTTGCTCTCAGTATATGAACGAAGCTTGTGATCAGATAAGAGACCCTTTTTAACACCAATTTCAAACAGAGTCAGTTTGTTCCCACTTACTTTCATTTCTCTCACAGACGGATTCAAGCTCATTTGAGCTAAATTCCAAGAGTCAGTCATAACTCATGCACCTGTTGTCTCTTGACTCCAGCGAAACATTAATGTGAACTTAACAACATGAGTGAGTTAAGTCGTTACAAATATCTAGAAGAGATTCTGATCTAGAAACATTAGAAGGTGAACTAGGACCCATTTCAGCCAGGATCATGTCCCTTCAGGCCCGTTAGTCTCCACTTCCTTCCCAGCTAATGGGACTCTTTAAACACTATGTCTTCACTTATGCCGTCACTTCAGAGATCAAGTGGTTTAGGTGAGGTTGTCAAGAGACAAAGAGCTCATTGTTCAGAGCGGTCCTTTAGATCCAGGCTCAACAGGAGGACCCCTTGCGGTAGGAGCAGAAGCAGGCAGGTTTGGGGTGCTGAAGGGTGGGTCTGCATGTTAGCTTTTTAACTCCTTTACATTCACTTCTTACAGTGTTGACAACTCGGGTGAATCAACCAGCATTGACCACGGACGGGTGGTTTTGGTAATGGCGCAACCATTTCAGCCTTGAGCTCCAATGGATCCTCGTAAAAGTGTACTCCATAATACAGACCCTCTGAAGAGGTCTGGGAGAGGTGGTGGAAGAGGAGCTGTCACTGAAGCTTGAAAGACAAGGCGGGGGTCTTCTTCACGTGACGCATGCAGAAGCAGGGTGGTACACAGACGTGACACAACTACAACAGTTAAGATGCATCAGTCATACCTCCCTCCCTCCCTCCTACAGACACCTTTTTATCACGTAACACCTGATAATAAACATGTATGCTGATGACTCAGGGATTTTATTCTGCGGGGGTTTGGGCAGAGACAACAGATAGAGAACACGTCATCTCCAGTAACGGAACAACGGTTCAACACTCCACAAAACAACCTCAGTAATGAAGAAAACCTGGGGAAGGATCTGTCTTCAATCAATCAATCAATCAATCAATCAATCAATCAATCAATCAACCAATCAATCAATCAATCAATCAATCAATCAATCAATCAATCTTTGTTTATACAGCGTCTTTTACAATCAAAATTGTTTCAAGGTGCTTTCCAGAATCCCAGGGCCTAACCCCAGACAAGCAACAGTGGCAAGGAAAAACTCCCCTTTAACAGGAGGAAACCTTGAGCAGGACCAGGCTCATGTCGGGGGACCCTCCTGCTGATGGCCGGCTGGGTAGAGAGAGAGGAGAGGGGGGAGGAGGACAGGTAGAGGAGAGAATAGGCAGAGATCATAGAAATACATTAATTAAGGAGAGGAGAGGAGAGGAGAGGAGAGGAAACCATGACCCAGTGGGGTGACAGAGGCCTGTCAGGTGATCATATTTCCGGACCCCGGCAGCCTTGGCCTATAGCAGCATAGCTAAGATGTGAACCTAATGATTAGACGACCCCCTTAGTATGATAATTTGTCTGTCTATAATAGTAACTGGAACTACAGAATTAGTGACAATAAGCTTTTTCAAAGAGGTAGGTTTTAAGCCTAATCTTAAAAGTAGCGATGGAGTCAGCTTCCCGTACCTGGACAGGGAGCTGGTTCCATAGCAGGGGGCCCTGGTAGCTAAATGCCCCCCATTCTACTCCTAGAAACTCTGGGGACCACAAGTAGACCAGCATGTCTTCCGAACTCTTACCTAAAACTCAGTCTTCACCTCTCCACCTCTGACCTGGACCGCCTGACCTCTACAGCTGCTGTGAGTCTGATGCTTCCTGCAAACCTGATTTAAGAGCATGAGGTCTTTAAGTTGGTTTCAACACTAGCTGCATGTTTGGGCTACTTACACTTCCTGTTAGCTGCAGCAGCAGTTAGCCTGAGTCATTCAGCATGTCATCATGGTCCTGCTGTAGACCAAATGGTTAGTCTCCTTGTCCTGGTTAAAAGCATAACAGTCGAACTCTGGTTGTAAAATATGTTACAGTGAAACATTGCCTCCAAAAACAGTGAATAGTACATTAATGACAAGTCACAAATGGCTACTAGACTTTTAAATATGCAAGTATGTCTTCAGTTGGACTTACTCGGCTCAACACATTGATCCACTCTTATAAAAAAAAAATAGTCCAATTTAAATAAGGCCTGTGACAAAAAAGCAGCTTGAATTAATGTTGAGTTTAAATTTGCTGACTGAGTTAAAGCCACAACTACAGCCAGAGGAGCTCACACCTTTCAAAACCACCACAGTTAAGGTTAACTGATCCATAACTAAAGATTAGGACTTCAGAAACATCTATAAAAACATCTGTTATCAGCTTGCTCACACATGTTCTGTGACCATCACTGACAGACCATCAGTTGCACTGAGAGTACTGGAATGAAAACCAGCTCTGACTGGGAGGGTTATATTCGTCCTGACACAGTGATGAGACTCTGACTCAAGGTTGGTCTTTGTTGGACCTAGGCCAGCCAGATTAGGCTGGCCTTGTCTTACCTGCTGAATACGTTCAGCAGGCTTTGGCGGACACATTGTCCTTCAGGTTTTAATGATGTCTCCATGGAGACAAGCACATACTTTCAATAAAAGGACACAACATCACTTTGATGTAGGAGAGCCGAGCAGCAGCCTGCAGACAGACGAGAGCTTGAACATACATGTCAGTCACCTCTTCCACTTAGAAGTGGGAAGAAGAGACTGAAGAGAGTGACTGCAGGTCCTGGGTAAATGAGCCGCTCTAAGAAGCCCACTGTTGCATTCATCTGAGGAGGGGGCAGGTGCAGAGGTGGAGCGACGAGGGGCCCCAGCACGTGTTCCGTCATCTCTCCCAGGCACTTGGGACCACCACAGTAACAGGACACACGACCGCAGCTAATCCCACCTCTGCTTCTGTATTTAGAGCTGAGAGAAAGAAAAGAAGGCGGAGGTGCCGCAACACGGTCTCTGGCTTAAGTGTTCCCTCTCTGGGTGTGACAAACACAGGCTGGAGATCAGGCTGTGGGATCAGTGTTGATCTGAACTGATAATTATGATGAGACCACACAGTGAGAGAAAGCAGCTCTGAGGGGAGGGACTACCGCGGGCCAGTCTAGGACTGGATTCTGTGCGGTTTCCAGAAGCTCCATATTCTCACGTTTGCCACTTGTCAGTGTTCAGTCTGTGGATTGTTATTTTTAGTCCAAGATTCTGCTCAGGTAGAGGAAAGAACCCACATGGGCCACTGACGTCCTGCAGGAGGAATGAGCTTCAGCTCCTCCAGCTTTGTTATTTTTCTGCCATTTTCAGGTCTTTCAAATCATTTTAGGTTTCTTATAAAACAAGAAGCGTTACATAACCTTGGGATTATCCTTGGACAGAACCAATAAATGAACACAAAGAAAAAAGTCAGAAAAGTTCAATCCTGAAATTCCTGCAGAGATGAGATGATTTCCGCCATAGAGCTAAAGAAGCCACAAGACTGATCAGATACCACACTGATGTGCTGAAATGCTGTAAATACGGATGTCAAGCTCAGAATCAATTGGATGCCGAGCCAACTGCTGGTGGGATCTTCCACTCATGATTAACGTGACGGTCTGACCAGTGCCTGGCCCAGTAACCACCAAGATCCATTGTTTGGATTCCTCCTGTACCAGAGCTACAGTCAGGAAGCTGCCAGGGTGTCTCTGATTGTGATGAAGCTATGGAGGATCTGCAGGACCATTTAAGGGCTACAGCGTGCGGGTGGACCAAACATTTCATACCTTTTCGATTTGATCACAGCAACGGCCCTGACCCAGTACTGGTTTTAGAGTCCACCTAAGCTGTTGGTGAAGGTCAGATCTGATCAGGCAGATTCCTTCCTGATAGCTGACGCGAATGAGGGAAAATTCCACTTTGGTTGATTCAGCTCTAATGATCGATGACATTTGGGTTGGTGGTTTGATGTGACAGAGCAGTTCAATAAGATTTCAATCAATCAATTAATCAATCAATCAATCAATCTTTATTTATATAGCGTCTGTTACAATTTCTTGTTGGTTAACCTTCTTTTTCGTTCCCACCCTCACCTCCTGAGGCCAGAGGTCCTAAAGGCTGAGCTGACAATGGCAACACCTGACTTGTGACTGACATCCTCAGTCTGTTAGCACGGCAGCGCCACAGTATTTTCACATTAACAGAGGCACTTTTGATGGAAGTGCACCTCTGACCCGCAGTCTTCTGACCCCTAACGCTATTTAGACACTAGGATATTCTTTGTGTTGTGGTTCTGGCTGGGGATTGAAAATACTCTTCCTCAGGTTTCACATCGGGGGGTTTCCTGCATTATGTATGGTGGAGGAGGACATATGGACGGCCTGATGTTGCACAGGAGAAGAGAGAACAGCTGCACCACTGGGGATCCTTCAACGTTATATCAGCTGGGCCGGATAAGGCTCGGTGGCCTGACTTTGGGTCAATTCTTCTTTATTTATACAGCGTCTGTTACACTCACAATTGTCTCTAGACGCTTTACAAAAAACCTGACCTCCAACAAGCAGGAAAAACTGCTTTTTAACAGGATGAAACCTTAAGCAGGTCCTTCTTCAGCAGACAGCTTTACTGGACCACTCATTTCTGTCATCATGTCCACTATTTCTGTTGTAGGCAAAAATAAAATACATTTGCGCTCACAATGACCTTTGACCCCTACTCACTGACTCGTAACAGCGACACCTTCACAACAAAAGCCCAGTTTTCCATCAGTTGCCTGTGCTAAATGAAGCCATTGGTCCCCAGAGTTTCTAGGGGTAGAATGGGGGGCCAAGCATTTAGCTACCAGGCCCCCCTGCTGTGGAACCAGCTCCCTGTCCAGGTACGGGAAGCTGACTCCATCTCTACTTTTAAGATCAGACTTAAAACCTTCCTCTTTGAAAAAGCATATTGTCAATAATTCTGTAGTTCCAGTTATTATCCTAGATATAATTATCATATTTAGAGGGTCGTCTAATTATTAGCTTAATATCTTATTTATGCTGCTAGAGGCTGAGGCTGTCGGGGTCCTCCTCCTCTCCTCTCCTCTCCTCTCCTCTCCTCTCCTCTCCTCTCCTCTCCTCTCCGAGTAGATCAGTAATGATGTTATTTCTTGTGTCGTTTCTCTGCTGCCCCACTCTCTGTATCCATCTACAGGTATAGCCGCCTTTATAGCTGTATGCTGACCTGCCGACCTCCGACCCTGCTGACCCAATCAACTCTTACACCAGCAGCTTGTGTTAATGTATTTCTATGATCTATGCCTATTCTCTCTTTTACCTGTCCTCCCCCTTCTTTACCCAGCTGGCCATCAGCAGGTTAGTCCCCCGAAATGAGTCGGGTCCTGCTCAACGTTTCTTCCTGTTAAAGGGGAATTTTTCCTTTTCCTGTTGTTTGTTGGGGGTCTGTAAAGCGCCTAGAAACAATTTTGATTGTAACAGACGCTATATAAATCTAGATAGATAGATAGATAGATAGATAGATAGATAGATAGATAGATAGATAGATAGATAGATAGACAGACAGACAGACAGACAGACAGACAGACAGACAGACAGACAGACAGACTGACTGACTGACTGACTGACTGACTGACTGACTGACTGACTGACTGATGACTGACTGACTGACTGACTGACTGACTGATTGATTGATTGATTGATTGATTGGATGGCTTTGGAAATCTGTTATAGACGTTTTTTTCCTGGGATAACTGGAAGGTTCTCAGTCCAAGCCCCACTGCAGAAAAAACTTCAGAGGTGTTCTGGCAGCAGAGGGAGGTGCCAGGACACCCTCAGGGCACCACTGAGGTACCCCCAAATGCTCACAGAGGGCCCTGCTATGAGCTGGTGACTCATTCTCCTGCCTGTGAGTGGATACTGACCTGGTAACCACTGAACCACTGGTTACCCTCTTTTTAGGGTTACAGTCATATTTAAATGAGTAATATCTCATTTTGATGCAAACCAGGATTTATACGTTCCATCAAAAGCTCACTGTAAAGTGAAGCGGCGCTTGATTCTGGTGTGAGTTTTGACCTTTTTTCACAGATCAACTCACTTTACTAGCACAATTTTAATAATGAGGATTCTTTCTTTTCTGGGAAAGAATCTTGTGTGGATAACATGAACGCATGTTTGGAGAACCTTCACGAAATACAGACGTGAGGCCAATTAGACACATTAAAGTGGAAGAGACTCAGCATTTATTGTTCAGGGATCATTTGGGAGGGACGCTCCCATCCTGAGCCAGTACGAACATCCGGCCAGGCCTCAGTCTAAACATCAGTGTGTTGATGACAAGATGTCACCGAGAAGTTTTTGGGGCCTGTCTGACAAATGGAAACACCTGAAGAACGGTGACATTTCCGTCGGGTAGAGATTCTGTCAGAGAATTTGCTTTTGTAGCAGAGACCAGGCAGCGATATCATCGTATGAAAAGGCAAATCCTGACCAACTCTTACACTGGAAATGTTTCTCTTGGCACCTCCACTGAACAGACTGTCTGGTTGAGAGTGAAGCACAGTCATAAATCAGTAGGTATCTCTGCGGATTTTCTCCTCCATCCAGTTGTCGTGCCAACGTTGGATATGCTAGGCTATTTAAGGACTATCTGACATCTTGGGAAATATTAGTCTCTGCTTGACCTGGGCCAGAAGAGCCTTTTTATAACTATCTGATTCTTCAAGGCAGACTGCTTTTGCAATAAAAGCTGGTTCTTTAGTCCAAAAGCTGGTTCTCATCAATTAAATCATCATGGCTCCCGTCTTGTTCCTGAAGATTTGTAGCTAAATTGACTGAACGAACTAAGCTATTCTAACCATTTGGTAAGTTCATTGGTGCTTTTAGCTACAGGCAAATATTTTTATTTTTATTTTACACCTCCCCGAATTAGCAGAACTATTGTGCTTGCAAGAAGTGATGTTCCAGCTCTAGTCTTTATGCTAGTTCCTATGCTAAGCTAAAGAGCTGCTTCGTGGGCAGCAGGAGTGAGAGGGAGGAGCTGGTTGGCACGGCCACAATCTGGCTGATTTTTGGTCAAATGTTTCACGATGGCATCCAGGCAAATGAAGACAGGAACCCTGAAGGTGAGCTGTGAATCCTCCACAGATCTTTATTATTCCGATCATCACAATTTTGAGGCAAACAATTTGGCCTGATCAACAAAAGCATCTTAACCTACTGACCCATGTCTTTCCATCTCCCTTCCCCTACGTACTCTTTCCATCCTTCTTTGACTTTATCTTGACCATCTGATCCCAACCAATAAGCAAGATGTTACATAAAGTTGCTGAATCATCTTGCACTGACCATTTCTGTCCCAGAACCACTTTGTCCCATATCTTCAGCCTCCAAAAACCTTCTCTGATTTTTCTTCTCTTCTCCCTCATCCTGCCTGCTCTAGCTATGTGAGCACTGACCTCCCCCAACTAATGCTCCATAACTAATGTTTCCTGCTCCTTTTCCGGCTCAACATGTCTCACTACTCACATTACTTGTTGCAAACCTACCATCTGTAATTGGATGGAAACGAATTCCTGCGACTGCAGCAAATGTGCTAAAATGTCCCGATCCTCCGTCAAGAAAGGAATGCCTGAAAATAAGCCCTGTTGTCCGACCCAAAAGGATCCAACTGCTATGGGAAAGTCATGTCTTTCCCATAGCATTCTCCTTCTTTCCCGCCTCCTCCGTCTGCTTGTTTATAACCTCCCCAAAATCTGACAGTGCTGCATCATTGTAGAAAAAACATTACAATAGAATTTAGAATATAAAAATGTAAATTGATCATTAGCTCCAAATATAGTCTAAAATGCTTAAATATTGTAATAATAGTAAACATGATTGAACGCACTACCTCGAACTTCAGAAAAATCAGCAATTCTTACACACAACACACTGATTCTCATGTGAGATGCGTGTTTGTCGGGGTTTTTTTTGCTTCCCTTCTTTTGGGGGGCTGAGGGAAGCGCTTCTCTCCGGAATGCTGTGTCTCTGCGCGTGTGCGAGGATAGAGTGGTGAATTAAATAGCTGCCGAAGAGGACAGTAACACAAAACACTGACGGAATATATGCACACGCACATAAATACAAGTTTTCTCCATGAAGTTGAGTTCTGTACAAAGGTCCACGGGTCCCTTCGTCCCGCCCACATTTCACACCATTGTCTCTTTCCTCTTCCCTAAGGAATACAGAGATTTCTTGTCCTTTTTGGTTTTGTGTGAGGCGGGTGAGGAAAGCACAGGTGACAGCGAGGTGGGGGGTGTGGTGGTTGCGGAGGGGCTGGGTGTCACGCTGCTGCACGGTGAGGCGGGAGCTGACTGAGAGGTCTGCCGGGGCTGGTTCTCATCTGATTCCTCCATGTGGGTGATGGCGGAGACAGATGACGGCCGACGTTTGTAATGGGTGTTCCTGGCTGAGGGGGAGGGGGGCTCCGTGAGGGGCCGGTGGACGGAGATGGCGCTGCGGAGGCAGTTGAGCCACTGCTGTTTGTGGAAAATGTCGTTCACCTGCAGTGTGTGCGACTGGGCCTGACCCGGGTCCTGTGACCTCACACGGAAAATGTTCTTGGCTGCAGATGGAGAACCAAAAAAGAGACAATCACTCAACGGTTGCGGCCATAGCGCTTCTAAAAAATCTGCTTGCTTTTGCCACTTCGCTCATGTTTCTGCAGGATGGAGACTCACCTTTGTCTGCGTTGGTGAAGGCGCCTCTGAAAGAACCCCCCATTCTGACATCACCATCTTGGAGGTCTTCCAGTACAAGATGCTGCACTGGGATGGGCTGTCGGTAAACCTGGAAGCAGTGGCGTTCATTCCTGGTGACGTGGCGGGTCAGGACCAACAGCTCAGTGAACAAGAACACGTGCAGCTTCTGATAGGAGGCAAAAGGAGAACGACTAATGAATGAAACTGTATCCTCTCAGTTTCACATTACTGTGTGTGTGTGTGTGTGTGTGGGTGTGTGTGTGTGTGGTGTGTGTGTGTGTGTTGTCCTCACCGTGCCACTCTTGTTGCGGAGTTCACCATGACACAGGAGGCTCTTGCACTGGTCAATGCGAGCATCTCTCTGCCTGTCATCCAAATACTCCAGCTGCTCGATGTAGTACTGGCACTCAGACTCTCCCTTCTTCATGTTGATGTCAGAAAGTACACCCTGGATGATGGTGATCTGTACACACAAGTGCTGCGATTTAGCATAGGCATCTACAACAATGGCTGGCCTGTTCAGAAGAACCTTGTGACTCACTGCTTCCTCCAAACTCTTGGTGTCAGGGTGGTCTGCTGGTGTGTGCTTCAGGATCTCTTTGAGAAGCAGAGGATATTTAACCAGGCGGGAGCGAGGGATGTCCAGAAAGCTCCACAGGTCCAGCTTCCTGCTGAAGGGGGACTCTAGGCAGCGCTGCAGGAAGTCCTGCACTCGTGGATCCTGCTTCTTCTGGTCCAGCAGTGCCTTGGCTGCCAGCTGTTTGCTGCAATAGTCCTTGTAGGCATTGAGCCGTGGCAGCTGGATGGGATGCAGGAAGGATGCAGCTGATTTTTAAGTAATTCTGCTCCTTCTCATCAGAGGAGCTGAGAGTTTTGAGGTATTTTGGAAGCATGACTCTTACCCAGGTTACAAAAATATGGCCAATCTGTCCCACGGTTCCGTCTGCCCCAGTTGCTTTGGAGAGCTGGGCCAGGAGGTCCTCGTGCAGAGGAATGTAGTCATCCAGGTTGCCAAAGATATGAGTGAGTTCCTCCTCACTCATAATGGAGAGCTTCAGCATTGGGTCATGATATGCCTGTCAAATAAAAACAAGACCCAGACTGAGCAGGGTGGATGCTAAGAATAGCACACAAATAGCATTAGATTTACAAGACGGTAAGGCAGAGGAATGGTTCTTGTCTTTTTATAGTTTCTGGCTCGGTTCTGCGGAGAACCTGCCAGACTTTGATTGAGAATTGTTTGCTTTGTATGTACTCCCACTGCTTTAGATAGTTAAAAATACAAACCTTGTGTGCGAGCTGGAGGTCCTCGATTAAGTCCTGTTCTCCACGGAACAACTCAAATATGGCCTGAATGAAAAGAGGACAAAACGCAAGTGAATACACGTTAGGATGTGAAGCACGGCCCTCAATATACGTCTGAGCTTGTCTGAATTGGTCATTGGTCTGTTAGCGCATTTATGGATTCTCACAGTGGACTAAGATGTCTGAGATATGCAGGACAAGTGTAGCAGAGAACTTCTCCAAACTGGGAAATGACCCCTGGGTAGCTTTTCGATCCATTTGGACTATTTGACTCAAATTCTGCACAGACATGTGAAGCCAGTCTGGCACACAGGTTTGATTCTCCATTGTCTGTGTTTCTGACGTAGACTCTCCAACTCCCCAACACACACACATGCACACATGCACACATGCACACGCACACACTTACACGCACTGCTTTCATCATGTAATGGTGATTCTCACCTCCTGTCGCTTGATCTCTTGGGTGGAGAAAGTTCCTTTCTGGTGGATGTCCAGCATTTCTGACCACAGAGTGCTATTTCTCCTTTTGGGTGGTGTAGGAGCTGTCGCCTTGCTGCACGCCTTCTGGGGTCCGCTCGGCAACCTGCCATCACCCCGGAGTGAGGCCTACAGATGAGAGAGGGGACATCCGATTTGTAAAGTCAAGTTGTGTGACGAGAAAATCCCATTTCACTTGCAAAGTTCAAATCTGTCTGGTTGCTCTTAAACATGAGTGATCAAGCATGGATGTGTGTGGAACACCAGAGGCCCAGTCACAAGAGTTCTGCATACATCTGTGAGGGGGGCACAAATCATGGTATCTTCTTACCTGAATGGTTTGACCGAATCGCCGGACGGCCCCATTCTTCACTGGTGAGATGAGGCTGGCTAATGACGTCACCCTGCCAAGAGGACGGACACGCTTGTTGCTGGGTTCCTGAGAGACAAGAAGGGTTGACGCCAGAGATTAGCAAGGCCATTTTATGGTAGATCTCATGTGAGAATTGTTTCTGCGGGTCAGACAAAGCAACTGAAAGATAGATACTGAGGAAGAGGAAGTGGCTCTGCAGCTGTTGGCTCTATTAAGTCGAGAGTCGAGCCAGTCCTGCCCACCAGGCACAAAGGCTCTATTTGCTTACTGGTTAGGAATGGACGGGGTTTGGAGGAATGCCAAAAATGCACGAGACCCCACTCTCAGCTGTTCAGCACCCCTCCCCACAACCACTTGGCTACTCTCTGACCTGGGTTGCAGCAATGGCAGATTTGAGAATGGATGCGTATCCCCTAAACAGTGTGAGACTCTTCCTTTCCCATTAGGACAGAGCAGAGATTGGCACGGCAGCGTGACTGTTCTGGGCAGGAACAGATCAAAACTTTGACTCGGGACTGCAACAGCAGCTGTAAACAGGCAGCGAACTGAAATCCCCTCGTGATTACACGTAGCACCGTGGGTGGGGGTGCACGTCGCAATGGGTGCAAGCTGAAACAGGCTTTTCAGCAGTCTTTGCGTGAGAGCACTATTACACCTGGCTCAGGTGAACCCCCACCCCCAAACCTGCCCTTCCTACACTTACACAGCCCCGAAGCCATGGAGAACTGCTTAGCTTTGCGCCAGTAACAACAGGCGGTAAAATGAAGTTAGCTGAAGGTTTGTGGCACTCATCCAGCTCAAATGGCTCTGGCAGGACAAGGTACATTCACAGTGGTAATTAGTAAAGACTATGCTGAGTAGGTAATGTTACATGTTCTGTTCTGCTTGTGTTCTTTCCCGACTCCAGTCCAATGGGATTTTGGCTGTAGTCTGCAGAACAGACGGACGGGCGCTGTGGTTCTGTAGACACAGCTGCAGAACAGATCCACATGTCTGGTATGAGCGACTGCGGTTGTAGTCTGGTCCTGATCTTCCGTGTTCAGGGACTCTGCAGCAGATGAGGACACCAGACAGACCAAAGGGTTTCTGGATCACAGTTGCTCTGCTGACCTGAGCTCTTAGAATAGTAGTTGAAATCCTCGGGGCATCCTTGTCCTCAGAAAGATTCCCACTCGAGGACAACGTTGCACTACTCCTGGCAGGCCGACTTCAGAAGTCTTGACCCGGCACATCACAGCAAAACCAGAGACGAACAACAATGCGCACATCAGACTCTTCTGAGCTCCTACTTCGTGCAATAACCAGAGAACAATAGCATTCCATGTGTGCACTCAAACTTAAACCCTAAGACTACAAACTCAAATACTAGCCCCCCCATTTTACTTTTTATTATCCTGAGAGCTCTTTTCTTGTGCCTTCCTTTGATGTTATCTCGTGTGTGCAATGAATAAATACCCCAGATGTGAGCAACAGCTTGAACTGATAGAACCTGAGCACAGAAGAGCTAGATCATAAATGAAGGTTGAGGTCATCGCCAAGTCATGACAGGATTTGAGACAAAAAAAACCCACAAACTTGCAAATCTCAGCCGCGTCAACCTCCACAAAAGAGTCACTTCATGAAACATCCTTCCCATTTACTGCCAATGAAACTACACTTTCCTGAAAACAGTTCCCAAAAAAGCCACAAAATGGGAAGGGAAGAACCGTGTGGCTCACACATGAGTCAGACATTGACCTTTAATGCTGGTCTTTTAAATTTAACATCATTTACCAAACCCAAGTCAACTTGGATGCCTCAAGAGCAAAGAGGAAGCAGGAGAATTTACTCAGAAGTGACCACCTGCTGCCTCAAGCTTTCAGGGACTCCTGTTGAATCCACATCCCACCCACCAGGACTGAGCTGCATATCTAAAACTGACAATTCACAAAAGTGTTTGCATTGGCTGGGGGGGGCGAATGATTGACTTTTGGTTCAGTGTCCTAGAGTTGTGCTTGTATGCCGGTACAAAGTTCATATAGTCACACTCTTGCACCATGTGTCTGAGATAAAACAGGGATGGGTGGGTACTGATTCAGTCACAGTCCGATAACACAAGCTATGGCTTAACCTCCATGAATTCTAGTCAAACAGCGACTGAAAGACTGAAAGAAGGACAAAGGGAAATATCAGGTCTCACCTCAGACTCTTTGTTGGCTTGGTTCTGGTAGTCTATCACTTGCAAAGTCCGTTTGATAGGCACCAAACTACCCAGGTCATCGTAAGCCACCATAGCTTTTAGTAGAAACCACAAGATCCTTTTTTTTAAATCCAGGCAAGTCAGATCCGAATAATCCACACAAGAGAAATCAGAAATCAGGGGTTATGTAAAAAAAAAAATCAATGAATAAGTGTCTTCTTTACCCCCGGTGGGGCTCTGTGAACCACCTCTCCAACAGGCTTCCTGAACTTGTCTGTCTGAGGTTGCAGAGCAAGGGAGGGCTTTATAGACCGGGGCGGTGGGGAGGAGCCTGCCCTTGCACCAGGCATAGAAGGTTCCTGGAAAACAGGCAGAAAACAGCCCATATGCTCTGTTGATCCGTGCACCGAGTGAAAACAGTAATGAGAATTTCTCCACTACTCAACCTGCTGAAAGAGGTCAAGTCTAAGCAGCAGGGTCAAAGGTCACCATGGACAACTTTATCAGATCGCCAGAAAAAATCCCATTATATAGGAACTTTATTTCTCCGTAAAACTTTGCTTGATACCTGAGTCAAGACAAATTCGATTGCCAAATATTTATTTATGCCCATGTTAGTGTAACAACAGTAGCGTCGGTGTCATGTACCGACATGAGTCGTAAATCAAACTTGGTTCACAATTTATTTTCACAGCTGCTAGTGGAATGAGCTTTGTTGCTCTTCAATAAAAATGATTCCTGCTTAATTAAATTATTCTTATCATCAAATGCTCAGTTGCACTTACTGACACTAACCTCATTAAACTTGCTAATCTCACAGGCTCCATACAACAGCAGCAGTATGTCTCATCTTTACTTTCAAAGGCTCCTGTTAAGGGGTTCAAATAAGTTACAAATGACAAAAGTAACTGTTAAATTGAAACTACAAAGGGATCCTCACTTGGATATTTTTTGTTAGTAATCAAAGAAATCATTGCCGCTCTCTAAACTTTGCTTTAAATTGAAATGTTATTGGTGTGATCACCTGACCTGGGGGAGGTGATCCATTAGAATATCAATAGTGGTCAAACGTGTCAATCCCCAGCAGCACCAACTGAAACCTATGTATTCATTAGCACTGAGAGGTAGTAGTGAGGGGGGGGGGGCACAGAAGTTGATTAGCCCAACAGGTCCAGAGAAGACAAGCTCACCAGTTTCAGTAAAGAAAAGCACTGATGATTGATGTGACATTTGCCCAGCAGCCAGGGTATCTCCCAAAAGGAGTGTGAACACAGATCTGTCATAGGACCAACCCCCCGCGCCCCCGAACTTGAAGGCGACGGGTCTTCCAGGAGGAGGACACCGGTTCCACAAAGGCAGCTCCTCAGGTTTGGGAGCACTGCTGCCATCACCTCGTGATAAGATGTGCCTAATCCCCCGCTGGTTCTGTTCGGTCCCACAGTCGGTCCTGTGTTTTCTTCCATGTGGAAGGCGCGCAACATTCATGGAGATATCAGACATTTATTTAGATTTCAATGTTTGCAAGCACTTGAGGACAGTTGGGTGTAACGAGACAGTCGGGGCCGTAGCGAGGAGTGGCCGCTGAGACATCGCACAGCAACGTTTGGGTTTTGTTTATCAAAATCAGAGCAACCAATCCAACCGGTTACAGAAACCCAGGCTTGATGTTTATGCTAATGCCGCTAACGTGGATCTGCTACAACAACAACCAGTTTCGAGACCGAGGAAGAAGAGAGAGACACTGCAGATGAACCTTCCCATGGCAGCAGCCGAGGATCAGCTCTACTACTAAAAAAGTGAACAAAACCTGAAGCTGAAGGCTGGTTATGAGGATAAGATCATCTGTCTCTAACACCCACACACCAGAGGGGGGATGTGTTCCTACCAGGCCGGTTCTGCTGGTCACATCTCCACACTTGAATAAACAGTAATTTTTTTTCACAGACTTCTTGTCAGACAAACATGAGCAGTGAAGAATGTTTCTTACAAGAATCCAATCATAACGGCAACAAAGCTGCATGGGTTCTTTTACACAACCCTTTTGATTGTCCTCGGAGGTTCTCATTGGTCCTGGTCACAATTGATGTATCTTTATTTACACAGCATCTGTTACAATCAAAATTATCTCTAGGAGCTCTACAGAATCACAGGGCCTGACCCCCAAATAGCAACAGTGCCAGGAAAAACTCCCCTTTAACAGGAAGAAACCTTGAGCTGAACCAGGCTCATGTAGACGGGGAACACTCTCCTGCTGATGGCCAACTTGGTAGATAGGGAGGAGAAGGGGGAGAAAATAGTTTACAGCACCTGATATTCCCAGGCAGTCTCCCATCAAGTATTAACCAGGCCCAACGCTGCTTAGCTTCAGAGGAGATTGAGCATTCTCAGGGTGGTATGGCTGTAAGCGAGTGATTCATTAAGAGATGGGCGCAAACAAAGGTGTATCTTAAGGCATCAGACCAGGGTTCCTCGGTCCAGACCTAGGAGGGCCAAGAGCCAGTGGCTTTTCTGTCCTACCTATCTACCCAATGATTGGTGTGCTGTTGTCCCTGAACTCTTAGTAATAAACATGTTGATTAACATTTCTTTTCTTCCCTCCATATAATGTGAATAATTTATGCAGTTTTAATGGATCCAAGGGGATTTTTTAGGGGGGGTTGCATGCAGGCTTTTCATTTATGGTAATTGCTCCAGTGTTTTAAAGCAACAATAGACATGGCTGGAGGTGCTACAGGGACAGGAAAGAGTCCATTAGACAGCAGGACACTTTAACACCTGGATGTGGACTCTCAATCAGACAGCAAGAGGGGGCAAACAATCCGTCTGGTCTGCTGAGCCTGAGAGATGTTCAAGCTGCGAGGACCACTGGGACCACTGGGGGCTAACTGGGATCTAATACGAAGACACACATCTGCCTCTGGCTGAACACACACTGTCAGACCTGATGGACCAGTGAGGTGAGGAGGGGAGGCAAATGAACACATAATTGTGCGGGTGTGCTGTGTTTAGGTTAGACTGGGTGGGATGTGTCGTCTCTGGGAGACCAACCTGTTTATGTCACCAGGAATGCGGGGGTTTCTACCTTAAAAAGGCTAAAACCATCCATTCAAAACTACAATTTGTCAAAGCCCCCTGTCCTTATGAGAAGTGTCCACTTGGTCCTGAATTCATTGATAAAGACAAGCGTCGAATGCCTTGTTAGACGGTGGAACCTTGTTCTTGATCCCATCCAGGTGTCCCGCAGGGCCAAGCATTTGCTCTGGAAATGAGGTGGAGCATCAATAAACTCAGACCTCAGGGCCTTTAGGAGTCAGGTCCCTTCCCGTCCCACATGGCCAGAGATGGTCTGCAGCCCCGTTAGTCACCTGAGGCTCTCAGGACGGCATCAGAAGACCACAGGTGCAAACGAGTCAAGCTGTAACTTGTTCAGATCGAAGGCAGAGATGAACGTAAATACTGTGACTCGGCAATCACACCTGGTGTCTGCTCAACACACACACACGCACACACATGCACATACACACGTACACACACACACACACACACACACACATCACAGATACACATACACATACACATACAGGCACATACACACAAACACACACACTCTCACTCACACACACACATTTGGACACCTTCAGAGGCCAATAAGGGCCTCTAGATGTTGGGCCTTGGTCTGCTGCCATCATGACTCATCACTCAACGTGAAATCAGCGCAATTCTTAATGCCTTTTAAAAGGCCCCCTCGAGTGTCTGAACATCCTTGTGGTTTTGGTGACCTCGGAATCCAGCAGGGACTTCGCCATGTCTGTGATTATCAAAGTCTGTAGTTGTGAAGGACCAGCAGTACTAAGCTAGTTTTACTCAGCAAGCATTACTAAGCTTGCACTATCACTATAACTGATGTTAGCCAGAGCTGCTACGTTACTAAATCTTTTGGGTCTAAGACTCCCAAGCCAACAGTGTTCTCACTTGTTCTACAGCTGAATACGCGGGTCCATCCTGCAATAACACAAGGCGTCGGGCATCTGCTGGCTTTCAGGTTCACCTGAGGGACCTGCGCACAGACTCACATATGCAAACCTGCCGGAGAAATTCTTCAAAGTCACTTCAAAAGCCCAAAGACACCACATAGTTTGGTTCAAAGTCTTGGCAAAACCTTTCAGGCTTCAAGTGGAGGTTTTAAGATAAGAGGAGCAATGAGGCAAAGGCATTTTATCGTCTGCAAAGATTTATGAATGGCAGATAAATAACTGGAAATGTTGTGAGAATGAGCTAACGAGGACCACATGGTTTTCCTGGAGGAGCTTCTCCGGCCATGTTTGCAAATCAAAAGCAACCGACTGGCACAAGATGAGAGAGCATCCATTTATTTCTCCCCCTTTGCCTTCAGATTCAGCACTGAGTGGTGTTACGGATGGTTGGAATGCTTGGAATGTCCCCACATTCTGTCTAATCTCCTTCCTCTCCTCTGTTTCTAATTATATTGTCTAGTTTAAAGCACCAACAGGTTAACACATGACAGACAGCCAGCAGCAGCAGCAGCAGCAGCAGCCTTGAGACCACGATGCTTTATTAATGCAGGAGTGGGAGGTAGGAGGAGCCTGGGTCTCTTAGCCAAACTTTGATCTTCGCTCAAATGAACAATGCTTGTTGGAAAACAGGCCTAATATAGACTTTTAGCCAAGAAAATATGGAGGGTTACTTGGAGGGTTTGTTTGAGGGGTTGGGTTCTTCCAGATGGGTCTATTATGCACAATTCATAGGTCCAACTCCAATATTGGCCTTTCTACCGGTGCCATCACTGTTCCACAGCTCTGTGGGAACAAACACCAAAGACGCTTGAATCGGACCACAAACAACCTTTTCAAGGCCAATGGGGCCACTTTTGTCAGATGTTTGCTAACCACTCAGTCCCTTAAGACTAGCCCAGAATTCTGAAAGACATTTGACCTTTACTTTGGAAGGGTTGACAGGTTTCTGCTGGCTGTTTGCCAACAGTAGCTTAGAGGTTTATTGTCAGGACGAAGAATCGTACAACCACTTTCGAGAGACATCTGAGGTGGAAGTCAAAGCCAAGACCCAGACCCAGTCGGCCTAAAGCCTAGACCCTGACCCAGTCAGCCTAAAGCAAAGTAGGTGTACAGAAACAGAGCCGGAAAGGGGAATCTTGCAGCCACCATGTTATCGTGCAACATTTTCTGTTTCCATCTCCGAGATGGATGCAGTGATGGGAGAGCTAGAGATGCAAACATGTGGAAAAGGGACTGTACAAGGGAACAAGGCGACGAACCTGCTGACACAAGCTGGATTCTCTTCTAAAGGTTTAGTACAACACAATAGAATTGATCCATATGAACATGTTGAGTGGACAAGAGATTCAAAAAACCATACAATATGTGCCCACTGCTAGCTTGGCTAACGCTAGGTGCCTACTAAATGCTACGTGTGAAACAGCATGACAGATGGCCATAACCTATTTTGTTCAAAGTCATTGTGTGAGCGATGGTGGCAGCTCTGTGTTTTTAACTAAAACAAAAGAGCAGAACAAATGGGCAGCGTCCTGCCGGCGGTCGGCGTAAACACTTTTCGAATGGCGGCAAATCTCACAATGCAGTGCGTTTTTTCCACTTCACTCTGTCCCCCTTTGGAGCCCAATACTTCTGCCAGGTGCTGTAAACTCCCGCCGGATCATTACTCACCAGAAAGAAGGGCCATTGTTGTCCTGGGGCCAGAATGGCAAAGGAGGTTCCTCTTTGCATCGACCTGAATGACAGTTCGTGATAAAAAGAATTTATCCTAATTTGCCAGTTATGGGATCCACCAACAAGGCCTCCTCATCATGGGGGTGTTCCTATCCTGAACCATCCTTTAGCGAGATCAAAGAGCACAACAACACTTATTCCGATGATCACTGCCGTTCAGTTCTTTATCTACCACGGCCTGTGCATGATGGAACAGAAGTGATGTATTTCATCCCAGACGAGGACAGAGGCGACCAGAATTCACTCAAATGAACAGGAACATGGAGCCAGAGGGCAGTCCTGACATTAAAGAGGCCTAGTTGTCCTTGGACCAGGGTGGTTTTTGGAGGAGGAGTCCTTTATCGCCCACCAGCCCTAAAGAACTGGCCCAAATCTCTCCGTTGGTGGAAGACAGGCGGCAGCTTTTGGGCTGTTAGGTGGGACAGTAAAGCAGGCGAGTCAGTATCAAACGTATCCTCAGCTTCTACCATGATTAAAAATATCCTGGGAGAAGCCAACAGGCATTTAGCCATGTAATATCCAGGGATGCACATTGGATCTAGAATAAAATGCAAACAAAAGAGAAACTGCTCCAATGTTCTTCACCATGCTTGAATCGTAGATCACACTCAGTCATGGCAGAACTATAAATCCAGCCTTCCTGTGTTGGTTACATAAGCCACTCTGGGACTGAGGTCTGACCGTACTTCTGCTGTCAGAACCGTTAATAATAAACTAAATTGACACCAGCACTTGCAGCTGGCAGGACCCAAAAAGGCTTCAGCATCCGGAAAATGTCCAGAAGCACTTGTGCATCCTTCAAGTGCTGCTCATTCTGGTCAATGTGTTGCTCCACCACGGTTGCTCCAGGTGCAGTTGGACAACTGTCCAACCTCCAGAGGTGCTGCCAGCAGCTGCATCACTGGGACTCTCTGATGGCGCTGCGCCAGAACAGCCTGGCTAATATCTGAATGTGTACCGGATGTTGGGGTGGGTTGTTGAGACTCTCTCCCAGACTTCCTAATGAATAAATTTAGAAGTCTTTTTTTTATCTGATTGGGACCGGTGGACATAACTTGGAAAGTGTTCTGGTAGTAGGAGGGTTCATCCATTCACCCCCCGGCATTCAGCGGTGATGCTTCACTCTAGCTGCTGGGCAGATTGTTGATTACTACAGTATTCTAAAAAAGGTGTATGACAAGAGAAACATAAAGCAGGTGCACATAAAAAAATGTAGCTTCAGACCATCTATCATTTGCCTAAAAATAAGGTTTTTTAAGGAACCTGGGTTGGAACTCTCCTACGGTTGCCATCTTTTGTGGATAATGGCTCAGGTCTCGGTTCACTGCAGTCTCAAAGCCTCAGGAGTTGTTTTGTGAACCTGTCCTTGAGACCTTTTAGCCCATTCTTTTGACTTGAGGACAATTATCATGTAGCTATGCTTCTGCTGAATTCTAGTTTGTAAGCATAACTTTTCTGGGCAAAGACCTGGTTTCTGATCACATTTTCAGGGGCGTCTGATATTAGACAATTTTAGACCAGTCAGGAGTGGGAGTAATGTGGTTTGAGCGATGGAGCCAACATTCTAATTATGTCTGTTCAGGGCCGAGGACCTGCAGAGCCCACCATAGAGAATGAAAAAAACCATGCCTCAGCATAGGGCGACCGATAGACCAAGAAGGTACAAGAGGAGCTGCCTGGGGCTCCTGGGGGTCATAGTCCAGCACAGGTGTGGCCAAGGCTTCATTTCACACTCCCCAAGTGGGAAGTCTGTCCTGTTCAGTATCCTGGACCCCCTCCGGGTAACTCACACTGTTGGCCTTCACAACTAGTGGAGAAGGGGAGGAACCATTTAATGGTTAAAATGAGAGTCCTGACATTAATCTGTCAACAGTAATCAGAAGGTATTCTTTCTTCAGAACTGTTAATGTCAGGATATCTGTTCAAGCAGGAGGCTCAGCAAGAGCCAGATCTTAGGGTAAATTGTCCGAGTGCAGCTCGAGAACCTTGAAAGATGGAGACATCTGGGCATTTCAGGTGATTAGAACTAACCACAAATGGGTCTTGGCTGAGCCAACTACAGATGCTACAGAGAAGATTTTCTTTAGTATAATCAGACAGGTTTGGCAGGTCATAGTGGTCCCTTTTCCTTGCTAACAGCAGGAAGATGAGTCTTTATTCATCTCGTACGTAATGTACGTGTTATTTATTGTGCAGCTGAGATGCAGGTAGCCTTCCTGGTCACAGTGATTTCTGATGTCTGTTTGGGGGTCTGACAGGGGGTTTCTGTGAAGCACCTACAGACGAATGATCCTGTCAGACCACCTGTTGCTGATCTAGGGAGCTGGATCTTCAGTCCTTTCAAATGTCCTTGTTCCAGACTACCTGCTGTCAGATTTCAGGGGAGCTTGGGCTGATGAGTCGGTGGATTAGCGTCCCAGTCGGCACTGACTTTGACAGCTCCAGCCAGCTAAGGCTAATAGGCAACAGTTTTGCTACAAGGGAAAACAACAGCGTCCAAGCTCAGACGTGTCCTGCTGACGTATAAAGTGTTCGTGTGATCCAGGTTTACCGAAGAACCCACACTGTTGTGAATTAAGCACTAAGGAATGTTTCCCAACACAGTTGTGTTAAAGTTTTTCATGAACTCAGGCTGGAGTTCACTGCCTACCAGCCTCTGCGGGGCAAATTGTGCACGTGCTTGGCAACAGAAAGCTATCAAATTCGGATCCTGCTGCCAGTTTGAGATTTAATATCGGCCCGTTTGGGAAAATAAGTCTTGTTTTTCCCCTTCCCTCAACCTTTGTGATGTTTTTTCCATAAAGGTTTTCAGAGGTCAGAGACAGGCTGATTTTTTTTCCATGTTTGCGTGCTCTAGTGGCAGGGATCTGGGCAGGGCTCAGACCTCCTGGCACAGCCTACGGAAAGATTTCCCAATGAGTCCAAACTAAAAGGACACTGACATTTATTTTATGCAGATTATTATTATTGTACAGTATGTTGGCTGAGGGTCTCACGTCTGTGGGAGACAAGGGACGTCTGCTGGGGCCAACGTGAGGAATCCATGTTATCCAGGCTCCTGCTGTTCTGTTTGGGCCGTGATTCATGGTGCACGTATGCAGTTGGAGGAATTTATTTTTATTGATCTACTACCTGCTATCGTGATAGATGTAAATAAATGTACAATATTTACTTTGATGTCTGTTTATGGTGAGATTTAGATCACATGCATGAATCAACTTTCAAGTGTCCAGATGTTAAGTATCCAACCCTGCTATAATTCATGTTAGAATCAGGTTAAATCTGGATTAAAGAGTTCTTATTCTGAGGCTTTGTTTACATGGTAGCTGCAGGATGACAAATCCTGGTCAAAAACGCAGTAAACTGGGCAATACCCGAAGACGATATTCAAGCCAACGATCCTCTTCATACGTAAGTGAATCTGAATAAATTAGTTGAAGAAACCCTTTCAAACAGGTATCAAAAGGCTGCCTAAAATCATAAACATAGTGGAAACATGGCGGCTCTCTGCTGACATCAAGCGTCAGTTGGCGAAACTGCATCGTTTTGATGCAATTTCAAACGACGAGGCTCCCATTGTCGAATGTGACCTTTATTTTAAAAACACAAAACATGCAAGTAATTAAAGGGCGACGATACAATAAGAATGAAGACAATTATTTTATTACACAGAACTCTTTCAAGTGCAAAATAAAAGTTTCCTTACCTTCTAAAGTTATGGATACTTTATGGTATCGTATTTTTGGGGATTGTTTAAGGTGGCGTGACGTGGTTTACTCGATTTAACGGGTTTAAATGAAAGAGTTTAAAGAGTAGCATCGCTGTAGCGTTTTATTACAATGACTGTTTTAAACATGTCGCACTTCTAAATGTTGACGGTCGTTGGAGCTTTTCACGCTTTTTACTACGCTTTTCAACGTAAGTGACGTAAGCCACCCAAACATGTTTGGTTGCGCGTGTGTATCTAAAATAATTCAAGTACATCACGTTTAATGTGAAAGCTTTATTTAATCTGTTCTTTACTATGTGTCAGAAGCACACACGTACAGAATTTACTGTTGTGCATTGGAAGTGTCTCATATGACCACTAGGTGGTAATCTAGCTTCACAGCTGGACCTCGTGCGCGTACTCGTGTCCACGTGCAGAACGAGCCACTTTTTGGGGTTGGAGATTGATAGTCATGTGAAGCCCTATTGTACAACTGCACATCAAAAAAGTGAACTTCAGATGCAGGTGTAGTGAAAGGACTCATTTACCCCCTGTGATTGGTGGTTCAGATACAACCTGAGCAAAGTGGAAGATCTCTCTCCAAACATTTATTGACACCTGTTTGAAAACCGCTTCCAGGGCATCGTCTCCCTGTCCTGGACGTCACTGTCCACCCCTGAAATGTATCGACCCACTGTTTTATAACCGATTTCAAATGGTGCTAGAAGGCTGCAGCCGACTCTCAGCACCAGAAGAAATCAGTCATCTTTTGGTGGAGGACGGGGAAGGGAGTCCAAGACTGTCTTCTGTGCTTGTCCCAGAGCCGCCCTCCTGTCCCCAAGAACACTGATTTCAAATGGTGCTAGACAAGAGGGAAGACACATCTAAACCACCACATGAAACCAGCTTCTGGAGGAAGTTCACGCAGGGTCTCATCAGCATCACAGGTGCATCACAGCTATTCTTCTTCCCCAGGACATCCAGCTTGTCTGTCTGAAAGGACAAGTCTTTGGTTGTTCATGTTTACATGAGGACTGTTGTCATGGCAGCAGAGTCACATGATCAGCTGGTGCCTGAAAATTCTTTTCTGAGAGGAGGTATTTAATTATTTAATTACATTAACAACTAGCAAAGAAAATGAGAGAATGACAATGAAAGACTGTAACAAGTCACCTGATGCTGCAGCAGGACGATAGATGCAATATATCCAAGCACAATGGATGACCTCAGATTGTTATAATACTGCATGGCTAATGCTAGCATAAGAGTCCAGAGGGGGCATTTACCGTAAATCCCGCACAAAAGAGCACACCTAACTATGAACCTCACCTGGCTGTGAGCCACAGGTGGCCACTTTGAACCATGAGATCTTGATGGTCCACAGAAAGCTGATTTGAAATGTTTCATTCCTAAACACACCAGTAGCGCAACTGTAATACAGCACTAAAATCAGATAACCAGAGCGGCTTTTTCCCCAACAGGTGTAACACAGTAGTAAAATGATATTACAGTAACACGTCAGTTAAAAAACTGAGGAGGCGACCATCTGTTGATCGTTAGCCTTTAGCCTATAAGCTGCATCATCAGCATTTCTTCCTGTGTTATCCATGACGAGGGTGTGGAAATGAAGCCCAAAAAGACTCTTGAACGCAAACTAGCATTTCCTCGGCACCTCACCGGAGCTCTTCAACCTGTCTGTCTTGCTCTTGTACTGCTAGAGCGCCCCCTGGTGGCCGTACATATCCATTCAGATTCAGAAAATTTCATTCATCCCAGTGGGGCAATTGAGGAAGTCATAAAAATGTTTTTGTAGCTTCATACAGGTATATGGAAACTCTTGGTGCGCCCCCCCCCCCCCCCCCCCCCCCCCCCCCCCCCCGCTGATGAGCAGCCAGCTCAACCTATGATGTACTCGGGGTCCTGACTTCAATCAATCAATCTTTATTTAAAGCTCATGTAGGGGGACCCTCCTACTGATGGAGGAGAGGAGAGGAGAGGAGAGGAGAGAGAGAGGAGAGGAGAGGAGAGGAGAGGAGAGGAGAGGAGAGGAGAGAGAGAGGAGAGGAGAGGAAACCATGACCCAGTGGGGTGACAGAGGCCTGTCAGGTGATCATGTTTCTGGACCTCGGCATCCTTGGCCTATAGCAGCATAGCTAAGATGTTAACCTAATGATTAGACGACCCCCTAAGTATGATTATTTGTCTGTCTATGATAATAACTGCAACTACAGAATTAGTAACAATAAGCTTTTTCAAAGAGGTAGGTTTTAAGCCTAATCTTAAAACTAGCGATGGAGTCAGCCTCCCGTACCTGGACAGGGAGCTGGTTCCATAGCAGGGGGGCCTGGTAGCGGTCTATTGGGCTGGTAAGGTGTCACTAGCTCCTCCAGGTAGGATGAAGCTAGGCCTCTGAGGACCTTGTAGGTCAAAAGAAGGGTTTTAAAAATTATTCTAAATTTAACGGGCAGCCAATGAAGCGACGCCATTACAGGAGTTATGTGATCTCTTTTGTCAATACCTGTCAGGACTCTGGCTGCAGCATTTTGGATCAGCTGGAGGCTTCTTAAAGAGTTGTTTGGACACCCTGATAATAAAGAATTACAATAGTCCAGCATGGAAGTAACAAATGCATGGACTAGCTTTTGAGCATCATGCCGCGTCAGTAGTTTCCTGATCTTTGTGATGTTCCTCAGGTGAAAAAAGGCACTTCTAGAGACTGTTTTAATGTGTGAGTTGAAGGAGTGATTTTGGTCAAAAGTGACTCCAAGATTCCTCACAGAGATACTAGATGTTAATGAGATACCATCTAGAGTGATCATATGATCTAATCTATCCCTCAGAGGTTCAGGACCAAACACCATGACCTCAGTTTTTCCTGAGTTAAGGAGGAGGAAATTTGAAGACATGCAGGACTTTATGTCTTTAAGACAGGTCTGAAGCTTCACTAACTTCTCTGTCTCCTCTGGTTTCATGGATAAATAAAGCTGAGTGTCATCAGCATAACAATGAAAATGTATGCTGCCGAATAATGTTCCCTAAAGGAAGCATGTACAATGTGAAGAGGATTGGTCTTTACCGTGACGCAATGAGAAAGAGCCACGTTTGGGTTTGACTTGCACAGCTGCTAAAGTGAACCAACCGCTGCGATTTGTTTTGCATCACCAGAAACATTGTTCTACATCAGTGGTTCTCTACTGGTGGGTTGTGGGCAAAAAGTGGGTCATGGACCGTTTCTGGATGGGTCGCTGGCAGCTGGTGAGAGAAAGTGTCTTTTAGAATGAAAAAATCACTTATTTCGAGTGGCACTCATCCAACCCAGCCCCCTAGGTGCTAGCCAGTCTAACTAGCATTTTATTTGAAGCTCAGTTCAAGTTTGCGTTGCTAGGAGGCAAGACAGCCGAACAGAAACAAGACCCGGGAAATTTAAAGTGTGGATTTTTGTTCATTGAGGATAAGATGGTTCTGGACTTGGACTAATCCTTTTCACCTTGTACATGCTACCATTAGGAGCTCAGCTTTATTTATCCATGAAACCAGAGGAGACAGAGCAGTGAGTGAAGCTTCAGACCTGTGTTAAAGACATAAAGTCCTGGATGTCTTCAAATTTCCTTCTCCTCAACTCAGGTCCTGAACCTCTCAGGGATAGATTTGATCACATTATCACACTAGGTATCTCCTTACCATCTAGTCTCTCTGTGAGGAATCTTGGAGTACCGTATTTTCACGACTATAAGGCGCACCTAAAAGCCTAGAATTTTCTAAAAAATCTACGGTGCGCCTTTTAACCCGGAGCGCCTTTTGTATGGATTACGGTAATATTGGTTAATCGCGGCTACCGTAGTCAGTAGGCGTGGCCGAGGTAACAGCAGTAAATTCAGTCCCAAACCATTTCTGTCTGTAAAGACCCCAAAATGGCTCCTTGCAAGAGACGCGCTTTTGACGCAGAGTTCAAACTGAAGGCTATCAGTCACGCAGTTGAACACGGAAATAGAGCAGCGGCAAGAGAATTTAACGTGAACGAATCAATGGTGCGGAAGTGGAGGAAGCAACAAGACGACCTGCGCCAGGTAAAGAAGACTCAACGGAGCTTCCGAGGAAACAAAGCAAGAAGTGGATTAACAAAGGAACTCCAGCCGCTAAATATTGGTGTCAACGGGGCATTCAAAGCTAGACTGCGAACTGCGTGGGAGCGGTGGATGACGAACGGCGAACACACGTTCACCAAGACGGGGAGACGGCGCCGAGCGTCATACGTCACTATCGGCCAGTGGATCGTAAATGCCTGGGCATCGACCGTGGTCCGAGCTTTCAGGAAGGCAGGGATTGTCACTGAAATGCCAGACAACACCAGCGACACCGACCCTGATGACGACTTTGACGAGACGGAGCCGGCCATGTTGGATGCCGTATTCGCACAACTGTTCAATTCGGACACCGAAGAAGAAGAATTCGAGGGATTCCTGGATGAGGAATGAACTGATAAAGTGATCATTACGTGTTTCTTTTGTGTGTTTACAACTTAACAAGGCTGGTCATACTGTGAATATGGAAATTACCGTTTGAACAACGTTGTTATATTGCTATTGTTATATTGCTATTGCTATCGCTTTGCACTACTTCGAGAGTTCGAGTTACCGTATATTGTGTTTGCACTAACGTTTGATTTACCGCAACGGTACTACGTGATAAAAATGTTGCACTAAATCGAAGATTTATTAAACTCCACTATCCACTTGTGATAAAATTGTTGCACTGCCTGTTATAACTCGCTGTTATTAAACGAACTGTGTTACGCGAAAACACTACGTCACTTGGGGAAAAATAATAAAACAGCTGTTTATTCGTTTTGGGAGTGAATAGAGTTGTGAGAACGACGGTTTGTATTCTATTAATAAAGTTTGACTGACTTATCTGGCTGTTTTATTGACATTCCTTTTAGCGCAGCTCGATCTAGTGAACGCGTCATGAAACCACAGGCACTACGCAGTTTCTATGCTATGCGCCTTATAACACGGTGCGCCCTGTGTATGAAAATATTTCTAAAATAGGCTGTTAATTGAAGGTGCGCCCTATAATACGGCGCGCCTTATGGTTGTGAAAATACGGTAACTTTTGATCAAAATCTCTCCTTCAACTCACACATTAAATTAGTTTCTAGCAGTGCCTTTTTTCACCTGAGGAACATAACAAGGATCAGGAAACTACTGACCCACCATGATGCTGAAAAGTTAGTCCAGCATTTGTTACTTCCAGGCTGGACTATTGTAATTCTTTATTATCATGGTGTCCAAACAACTATTTAAGAAGCCTCCAGCTGATCCAAAATGCCGCAGCCAGAGTTCTGACAGGTATTGACAAAAGAGATCACATAACTCCTGTACTGGCGTCTCTTCATTGGTTGCCCATTAAATTTAGAAATTATTAAATTAAATTTAGGCCTAGCTCCATCCTACCTGGAGGAGCTAGTGACACCTTACCAGCCCAATAGACCGCCCCGCTCTCAGAATGCTGGTCTACTTGTGGTCCCCAGTGTCTCTAGCGGTAGAATGGGTGGGCCGAGCATTTAGCTACCAGGCCCCCCTGCTGTGGAACAAGCTCCATCTCTACTTTTAAGTAGTAGACTTAAAACCTACCTCTTTGAAAAAGCTTATTATCACTAATTCTGTAGTTGCAGTTATTATCCTAGACAAACAAATCATCATATTTAGGGGATCGTCTAATTATTAGGTTATTATTTCGGGGGTGGGACATCAGTCAGGCTTGTTGCAAACTCGTGACATTATGCCTTCTCTCTTCGAGGACCAATCACTGCCCTCGCGGCGTCCGAGACACGGAACCGGATTGGTCGTCGAAGAGAGGGGGCGTTCCATGGTGGAGAGAAGATGCTTTGCATGTGGAGAGGAGGCGCTTTGCAGAGCTCTCCCACTTTTTCTAAACATGGAACTTTGTCTTGCATAAAAGTCGCTTCACAGCAAATTTTACAATTCAGCTGCTTGTGCAACTGTCACATTTTAGTGTTGATGTACGTGTGTGTGTTGGTAGGGACTATGATGGACTTCTGCTTTCGTGTGGGTGAGGTTACCTGACTGGCGGCACCACAAAATGTCCATCACTCTGTCGCAGCCAATGAAATAGCGGCGCATGGGCGGGTTATCATAGCTCCGAATACATCTCGGAGTCGGAACCTCTTATAAACAAAACGTGAAGTAATTTAAAATAGTTTTTATTAATGCTACCACATGCGTAGTATATTGGAATATTTATATTAATAAATGTAGATTTTCGCTATCTTAAAGTAAAATGGTAAATATTGGAAGGGACTATATTTTGTATTCCCTAAATATTGATTGTGATATATCCTTACCACCATCCCTATATAAACCTTCGCCCGTGGTGTGTGTGAGTGTGTGTGGGGGTGCGTCGGCTAAACACTGAAACAGAAACTTCAGTGGCACCAAGTGGAATTATATAGATTACACAGCCCCAAACATGTCTTTTTCAAAGCCTGATGAGCACAGACAATTTCTATTTTTTCTGTTATTATTATTAATACTACTACTACTACTACTACTAATAATAATAATAATAATAATAATAATAATAATAATAATAATAATAATAATAATAATAATAGTGATTGAGTGATTTATTTTCTTATTCATTCTTATCTTTTATTTCTTTTATTTTTAGTTTATTTATTTTTTCATTTAAAAAAAAAAAAGATATTTGAGAACATTGGAATGTTTTTATCAGAGCTTTTCTTGTGGAAACTCTGATACGGCCCAGCCTCACCCAGACTCTGCCTCCAGCAGCCCCCAGGAAAATTGAGTTTGAGACCACTGATCTACAGGTTTCGCCACCTCCATAGCTGTGTGCTGATCTACTGACCTCTGGCTCCACTGACCCACTCAACCCCTACACCAGCAGTTTGTTATAATTAATGTATTTCCCTGATCTCTGCCTATTCTCTCCTCTACCTGTCCTCCCCCCTTCTCCTCCTTCTCTACCCAGCCGGCCATCAGCAGGAGGGTCCTACTACATGAGCCTGGCCCTGCTCAAGGTTTCTTCCTGTTAAAGGCAAGTTTTTCCTGCCACCTTCGCTGGTTGGGGGTCAGGCCCTGGGATTATAGAAAGTGCTTAGAAACAATTTAGACTGTAACACGTGCTATATAAATAAAAAATTATTTGATTGGATTTGAAGAAAGGACCATGACTTAATGACCATGGGAAACTGTGGGTCCCAGAGTCAGACAGGTTGAGAACCCCTGTTCTTCATCAAGCTTTCAATGATTCATCTTGCTGCAGTTTGGCTTCCAGATTCTTTGGGGTTTTGGGGCCGCTGTGACCACTCCCATCCCTCCTGCTGACGGACCTGCACAGTCCAGCAGTGTAGAGACGTGAAGAGACAGGGGCAGGTAGGGTAACAACCTCATTCTAAACCAGGAATGAGGCACTTATGTCATCATGGAGTAAATTATTGTACATGTGCCACTGGTATTTATTTGGTTTGGCCAGCTTCATTTAGAAGATCTGACACCTCTTCCAGTCTGAAGGGATGAAAGTCTTTCCTTCTGGAGGATTTCAAACATCTGGCTTTGTTTGGGCTCTGTTCCGGGAATTGATCCCAACTGCCGCAGTCGGCTGGCTGGGAGGCTTTCCTTTCTGGACACAGCTAAACAATCATACTGGGTGAGTCTGAAGACAGACTAAAAATAGCACCATTATGGTACCTGCAGGCTTGGAACTCACTGGAAATTTGACCTTCAGCAAAAAAAAACCAACCAAAACCTTTACAGCTTACTATGGGACACACTGCCAGGACGAATGAGAGAAGTGGGAGGGGCTGTCCCCAACCCATGAAATTTATGTATTTCTTCATTTATGATGTTAAGAATGAAAAAAGCCAAGTTCATGGAGGGTTCTGGAGTCGATCCCAGCAATCATTGTGTAAAAGGTCAAAGGTCCAGGCCCACACACTTATATCTGTGCGCATGTTTTTCGACTGTGGGAGGAAATCAGAGTAGCACACAGGTGCCAGTAGATCCAGCACACATGAAAGATCCAGAAACAACCTCACAACCCCCTCTGCTGTGCATGCGCATTCTTGTACTGGATACAAAATGTTTCTTCGACAAGCAAAGTGAGGACATTTTTGGGCATTTAGGACATTTTGGCTGGTCCTCACAGGACTGTGGGGTTGACCTGGCTTGACGTAACAGGATACGTGTGTGTGTGTGTGTGTGTGTGTGTGAGAGAGAGAGAGAGAGAGAGAGAGAGAGAGAGAGAGAGAGAGAGAGAGAGAATGTGTAAGAGGCAAAGTAACAGTAAAATCCTGAAACAACACACATTTACAGTAAGTGAGAGTTCAAAGCTCTGATAAACTGACACATTCATGAATGTACACACTCACCAGATACACACCAACTGGTTGGCAGCCAGACATAATTCTTCTGAAGCCCATTAAGCAATGGCTCAGAAAACAGTCACTCACACACAAACACACACACACCACACACACACACACACACACACACACACCACACACACACACACACACACAGGCAAAAGGGAGATTTCATCCTTTTCCTGAGAAACCAATCAAAATCATCCTTTAGAGTTCAGCACTGAGTCAGAGAACTGTACTTGGACACTCATCTGTAAATCACATTACTGCTGAATATATCGAATGTATGTCCACATTTAGAAACCATTAAACTTTACCTGAGCGCTGACGGGACTGATGTCGAGGGCTAGATTGACAAGACTTTCTATACGTGACAATAAAGTATCACTTTTTTCCTGATACTGGCAGGTCAGTTTGCATTCTGACATACTTCTGATTTAATCTCAGTTCTACGGTCAACTGTTCTAATCATATCAAATCAAATCGATCTTTATACAGCATCTGCCAGAGTCAAGATTGTTTCTAGGCCCTTTCCAGAATCCCAGGGCCTGACCCCCAACTAGCAACAGTGGCAGGAAAAACTCCCCTTTAACAGGAAGAAACATTGAGCAGGACCAGGCTCAAGTAGGGGGACCCTCCTGCTGATGGCTGGTTGGATAGAGAGGGAGGAGAGGAGAGGAGAGGAGAGGAGAGGAGAGGAGAGGAGAGGAGAGGAGAGAGAGGAGAGGAGAGAAGAGAAGAGAAGAGAAGAGAAGAGAGAGAAGAGAAGAGAAGAGAAGACAAGACAAGAGAAGACAAGAGAAGACAAGAGAAGACAAGAGAAGACAAGAGAAGAGGAGTTGAACAGTGAACATTAATGCAAACTAAGACCCATCAATCACAGGCTGTGAGACATTCCCGGCAGCGTGACCAGGTTCTCCTTACAGGTTCTCCCAGGTCGGGTCATTTACCTCCACTTCATCCTCTGTGCAGTTATGTTGTGTCAATGTTGGCTGTTTTTGTTTGGGTCCTATTAAGGAGGACGCTATGCTGGCCTGAACTGCTTCATTTTGCTCTCATTTAGCTAGCTGTGCTAATTTCCTTCATGTTTACAAAGTATTGTAGCACCTTGTTGTGCTGGGGCCTGAGTAGTTGTGGGGGGTTTGTTGTGTTTTAATTATGGTTTGTAAGTGTGTTTGTAAAAGAGACAATGTGCAAAAAAGTTGTGACTGTGTGAATTTAGGAGAGGCGGTGGTAGCGCAGTCAGCCTGGGCTGGGAAGTGGAGGGTTCTCACTTCAAGTCCTGGCAAGGACAAAAACACAGAGAGCATGGCCAAGATATCATCCACCAAATACTCACATAGGGCCCTGTGCCCCCAAGGCCTCTCACCCAACACATTCTAGTCTACAAGTCCAAGGCACCATCAGCTGTATTCCACAGTAACCACTTAATCTACACTTCACTGCTGCGTGTTTCCATTATGAAAAGCACCCAGGCTTTAGAACCTGATGCTATTTTGGTACCTACTCCCCTGGCGTTGCAAAGAATATCACCGCTACTAAATGGCGATGTAAAACTGTCAACCACTGATTGGCCAGAGATAAATGAGTTTTAACGTTTGTTGCTGTCGAAGTTTGATCAACATGGCCACAAGTTTTTGCAAATGAAAACATCTAGAAGTCAATAGAAAGGCCAACAAGGCACAAGCACGTTTAATTGGGTAGCACAGCTAGCAGCCGACTGCCATACAGTGCTGCGAGAAATTTAAAAAGCCAAAGAGTGGCTAAAGCGCCATAAAAGACCGCAACGGCCGGAGTGGGCTGTTGAGGTGGGGCTAGTTGTGGTACTACCTCGTAATGGGAACAAGTCCAACAGCACGGCATAAGTGCTTGTCTTACTGACGATCTGCTGAGCCATGGTGAACACAAGTACTTGGATTTGCCTCCATTTGCCTGCCTTCACTTCCATCTTTTATGATCTTCAGAATCTGGCCACAATGACAGGATCCATTTAATCTGAACAATGTTTTCTCTCTTTCCCCGGGTACATTTTTATTCTGCTAATTCTGAATATACATAAGCAATAACAATTTCATGAAGGTCACACCTTGTGGGCATCACTGTCTTTTAACCATATTTGTAAGGAAAAGCTCTTACTGTTCAACCAGAGAATAAAAGAATAACAGAAGGACAGTGGCAACATGAAGGCACGTGCAACGCGACCAACAACCCCTTTCTTGCATTAGTCTTGAGCAACACATCATCCACAGTCAAATAATGAATCGAAAGCATTCCATTCCTGTGCTTTTCAGTAGCCTCCAACGTACTAAGTGAAAGGTAAACAGCAGCAGAAAGAACATCAAAGGGACTGTATAAAAAGAGCTCTGGTCTCCATGGTGATTTCAGAGGCAAATACAGTAGTTTTGTTCAAGTAGCCATGCTTGGAGCCAGTCATCCTTGACAGCCACCACTGCACTATGTACATAACAGGCAGGGTGGGAAAGCAAACTCTGTCATCAGGATCAGTGTAAGTCTACACCATCTGAACCGAGGTTCCAAATCATAAAGGATAATGTTGCCTCATCACTTTGACCCTTCCCACTGGTCAGAGGTCAAGCCGACAGTATTATAACATTTATGGAAAGGGATCAGTAAACAATTCTTACAGCCCCTCGTGTTATTATCTGCTTTAAATTTGAAGGATTTAGTGTTGGACTATACATTTTTGTCACATTGCCCACTACTGCACTTTAGCATTAATCATTGAGGTTACTATTGGTGTTCGTTTTTAGCATCCGTGTTCGTCCTCAGTGCAGAGCAGTGTCCTAACAGTTCCCCAACCCCCTTATGGAACAAGGACGAAGAGTAACGGGAAGGGTTACAGAGTGATTCCTACGATGACACAGCACTGCTACATCATGTTAACTGTCATGTGTGGAGCAGGAGGCATCATAATTTGGGCCTTCTGTCTTGTTGGGGTCTGGCCAACCTGCAGTCAGTCACAGGGAGAATTCCCAAGTGTACCAATAATTCCTCAAGGTAATGTGAAAACATCAAAAACCGGGACAACAGGACAATGAGCCCAAACACCAGACCAGGGTTGCAACACTGTGGCTTCGGGAAAACAAGGTATACCTTTGGGAGGGTCAGGTCTTCACAACGCTGCCAAGGTACCCTTGAGCAAGATACAGACCCCTCAGATGCTCAGCTAGGGCCCTGCCCTGAGCTGGCGTTGCATTCAGGGATGTATGCTGCCTTCCTTCACCTGTATGCATCTGGGCCAGGTTCCAGCACCCTCCCGTGACCCCACAAGCGAACGAGACAAAAAGAATAACTTAAAGAGAGCCAAAACCATAGAGAACACCAAAGAATGACGGAACGAAGGGAGAGGCGCCGGCAGAATTCCTCCTGAACCATGTTCTGGTCTAAGCAGCAGCCACAGGAATGGCTTGGTTGAGGTTATTGCCCCATTAAGCAGTAATTAACACTTCAGGGTATTAATAACTTCCTTTCTTCCATTACCGGAGTCAGCGTGGAAGGCTTCTGCATTGCTATTTCACACACATTAGTCAGTAGACTTGAGTTAATGATGGTCAGACTCTTACTTCTTTAGAGGGGCAGTGATTCAGGTTTCTTCAGGGATCGGAGGCAAATATACCATTAACTGAACCTGTGGAGCATCAGCAATCGCCAGGTGGGCCATTGCAGTCAACATAATTACAGCTCGTTACAGTACATACAGTAGATCCTAAGGCTGATCGTTGAGTGTCCTTTATTTCACGTTAAGATTTATTGGTCATCATGTGCTGATGGCTATTGAAGAATAAAAAGGATGATAAAACTTGAATTTTGGTCCTTAAATGTCCATCTTTAAACCCTAAGACAGGAAGCCAATGGAGAGGTCAGGGACCTTTCCGCCTCTTTGTTGTAACCTAAATATGGCTCCTACACTGCTGGGCGAGAGAGAGTGAATGTGCATGTGTGTCCGTTATGCACGTGTGTGTGCATAAGAGCGTGTGTGTGTGTGTGTGTGCGTGGGTGTGTCATTTTATGTTTGGATACTGGCAACGATATAAACAAACAAAAAATGTAATCGCGGTGTTTTGTTTTGAAAATTGTTTTACTTTGAAAATACCCCGGATTACTTCGTGTTTTCTTTGTTGGACTTCCTGCCTGGCAACGCCATCGCTCGAAAATGCTGAAAATAATGGCTGCACGGTGTGTGCTGAACGCAACTATTTGTGTCCCTTCTGCGTCCAGTGTGAACCCAGCGTTAGCCTCCATTAGCATTTACCAGAACTGCTTTTGCATGTTGTCCAAAACGTCTGTTTACTTTTTCTTTGAATGAACTGTTTTTTCCTTATCATCTTATTAGCGCCTAATATGGGACAATTCATATTTAATTGGACAAAATTGTTGAAGCTCACGTGTGGCTGACTTGTTAAAGACCTCTTGCCTTTTAATTTGACAGTTTAGGTGATTATTATTGATTTTAAATGCTCTGGTGTTGCTGAAGTAATATACCGGTGTGATTCTCCAGCTGTGGGCTCATATTGATGCTACTCTGAGGTGTACTTATTTAGCTAGGATGTCACTAAAGGCTGAGACATGATTTCACGGTCCCCACTGGCATTAGTGTGGCTGTTTAACATCACATTGGGGCCTCAACAATGGGGACAACCAGGCTGAACACAGCTAAACTGCTAGTTAAGCTAACAGCTAACCTGCTAGTGATGGACTGCAACATTAAGCACTTGGGCCATTCCTGATCATTCCAGAGGACAAAAGATGTTACATAAAAGCATCAACAAAAACACACACAGGGTGAGAAAACCAGGGACACACACATGTCTCTGGCCTACGTCCTCCTTCCTGATGCAGCTCAACATGCAGTAACCATAATGATAACGCGCCTCGGTACCAGCGTCGGAACTTCTCTTCTCAGCTTGCGGGGGGTAGTGATGCTGGTTGGCCAGTGCTCAGTCCAGCAGCGGTCCTCCGTGCCAGGCACCCACAGGAGTATGGTGCAGCTCACCCACTCCACTGCTGCACTGTCAAGGATCAGATGGTCCTGCTGGGGCCACAACAACCTCCTTTGTCTGAGAGAGAAGCTGCAGCTCATGGTTGGGATCGTGCTCATTCACATTGACATTGTGACTGCCGCACAGTGAACTGAGGCTGGAGATGAGAGACCCTGAAGACAGAGGGACACATTGGGAATGACGCTTACTAATGTTCCTGGCCATGGAAACGTTTATACACTCGGTCTGATAGATACAGACCAAGGGCAGAAATCGTCTCACTGGTTGGTATCTTTGGTGACTCCAAAGCGACCCTGTGAACCACACCCGATTCAGCATTACTGAAGCAGTTCGCTCGGCCCCTGACAATATATGACCACATCAGCAACAGCCAATTAGCATGCCGAGGAGTCTGGTGGGGGCACAAAGCGGACTATATTTGTGTTATATGCTCTGATACTAGCGAGGGCTTCACCGCTCACGACACACCAACACATGAATTAGAATGATGCATAGTTCAACTGGTCAAACACTCTGAAAGTCTGAAGTCCTGTTAAAGGCCCACACCCCCTCCCTGAACCAGAAATGCTGCTCCTGTAGCAGCTGTTTCAGGAGTCTCAAACTGGGCCAAAATTCCAAACTGTTATAAAGTAGCAGGCCAACATTGATTTTTAGTGAAAAGAATCTTCCCCCGGAAATAACAATGAACCTTTTCAGATGGACCTAAACAAGCTTTGCTTAACAACTGAAGATACAGTGACAGGTCTGTCTTTCACAGGCAAACAGATATTCCACTTGTCCAGGAAGCTCAAGTTTTCTGCCTTTCTTTTCTCCAGGGCTAGCACAGTGCCAGTGTTATCATTAGCAAACAAGGGCTGTTTCCGAAACCACCCCCTATACCCTACATAGTGCACTCAATAGTGTGGACGCCATTTTGAAATAGTGTCCGAAATGTTAGTGAGCATCGCTGTACCCTATGTAGTGCACTCAATGTATCCCACAATGCACTGCGAACAGTAGTGTACGAGCAAGCACCCTAACTCGGAAAATGTATCCCATCAGCCTTTACGGTATCACGTGACAATCTATCAATGGCGGGCCAAAATTGTCCTTCGGAGTCGTCTGTTCCTCCTCACCAGACGACGGGATCGCAGCAAAAGAATATTTAAGATGATGAAAACTATTTCTGGAGCCATTTTGTGATGCTGATGATGATGATGTCCTTTCTTGAAATGTTTTCAGTACAGTGACTTGAGAATGTACCATCATGTCATGGCCCGAAAATGTCACTGGACACTAATTATTTTAGATTATAAGGAATTGTTATATAATTATTGACATTAATATTTCCATCTATTATTATTATATAAAGAAATTAATAGGGTAAAATATTGCATTTTCATAAAATGATCGCTGAATGTATTTCTGATGGGTTAAAATAATTAAATGGACCTGGCCACTTTTCCCGGCGACCGGTTCGTAATTATTATGGGACACCATGACGTCACTTTACGTATGCCGTAAATGACACCGTTGTCCGAATACTAACTTTAAATTGAGTGCACTACGTAGTTCACTCAATCCATGTCCCCCATGTAGTGAGTAGTGAACAGGGAACGAGTGTGTGGTTTCGGAAACAGCCAGGGTCTCTAGTACTACGGTCTTCTTCATTTTTGTGGGTTTTCTTGGTGGTTAGCAAGCAACAAATTGGTGCATTACTGCCATCAACTGATGCGGAGTGTGGATTTACACATCAAACACCAGCAGAGCATTCTGGGATGTGCAGTATTAGCGGTACACGCGCTGTAGGCGATAATAGCAGTGGGCCAGCTCTAATTGTCATTTTGGCATGGCTGCACCAGGCTATGAACAGGTGGCCACTTTGAACCATGAGATCTTGATGGTCCACAGAAAGCTGATTTTAAATGTTTCCTTCCTAAACATGGCAGTAACACAGCTGGAATACAGCAGTAAAATCAGATAACCAGGTGTGGCATGTTACTGGTGTGTTACATTACAGTAATACGCCAGTTAAAAAAGTAAGGAGGCTACCTGCTTTTGATTGTTAGTCTTTAGCTTAAAAGCTGCATAGTCAGCATTTCTTCCTGCGTTATCTATGACGAGGGTGTGGACATGAAGCCCCAAAAGACGCTTCAACACAATTAAACTAGCGTCTCCCGTAAAAATCCATAAATAAGCGGAATCACGCTATAAGCTGCAAGGTGCAGTAGTTTGCAGTGCTTATGGTTAAAACCCCATGGTATCATTCATGCTAGCTAACCGACCGTGTGTGACAGGATCTCCCACCACCAACAAATTTGTTTTCTGATGCAATAGATTAAACGTCATTTTAACAGTTGGGTTAAATATAGCTTTGTGTCTGTGTGTGTGTAAGGGCGTGTGTGTGTGTGTGTGTGTTTTGCTACAGTACTGACTCAAATTTAGTAAGATAAAAGCATGGCTGACCCGTGTCACACCGATGGCCTCAAATCAGAACCGCTGATGGTGCTGTTCTGACCATGAAAAGAGACAAGAGGGTGTTAATAATGCTACCGTTCCAGCCTGTCCTGTGGTTCATCCAGTAATTACCAGATAACACCAAATGTCAACGCGTTCAACCGTCGGCACAGCTTGCAAACTGACGACGAGAACAGCCGTCATATCGCAACAGCACATAACACCGAAACTACGGCAGTGATAACCGCCACTAGGTGGTGGAGCAGTTTTCAATGGGAGGAAAATAGCCTTTCTCTGTGATCCAGGTCACAAGAAACAGCAGCAAGAGCCACAATAGGACAAAAAACGTAATCTGGGGGAGAGTCATGGGCCCAACGGTGATGCAGTAAAGACGCTTGAGACAACTCCAAATGTGCAACATCTGAAGATTCAAGTCTTGATCTCAAGACATCTCTGATCAAAGTGAGGGATCCTTTGAAAAAACCGAGGGACAAAAAGACAGAAATAACAAATAAGTTGTAACTCTGAAATGTAAAAATCAAGAGCAGCTGCATCCAGCTATGTTTATCAGGATAAACCCAGAACAATCAGGTGTATTCACACAGGTGACCAAAAAAAAGACCAAAATGGTGGCGGTAAACTCTAGCAAGACACCCCCTGCTGTGCTTCTCTTCTCTTTCTTGTTGTATCAAGAAAAGCCATTGGCGCAATCTTCTGCCAGAGGCACTATTTGCTTTTTCCAGATACAATTCAGAGACCACAACTATGTTGGATAGGAGCATCAGACAAGATCTTCTGAACCGCTTTTAGACCTTTCAGGGTCACGGAGAGGGGCCACATATAGGCAGGCCCATCCATGGATGAGTCGGCAGTTCGCCGCAGGGCACCATATGAGCAATTGTGGGGTTGATACGTTGCTCAGGGGCAACTCAGCAGTGCTCTGGCAGCTCCCCCTACTACCAGAACACCTTCCATGTTTTGACTGCACCGGGACTCAAACTGAGAACCCTCCGCTTCTCAGCCCAGCTCCCAACAGACTGAGCTACCAGCACCCAGACCAGCACCCAGACAGACAGATGGACGGACAGACAGACAAGAAGCTGATCACGCAAGGGCTATAGACGCCAATGGCAACATGACGAAGGGAGGGAGCAAAAGCGTATTAAACTCTTCTTCTCTGCAAACAGGCCTGGTTGATCTTTCATCCCTCTGATTTGTTCGCCTTTACTGGTTTTAGCAACATTTATATTTAATACAAAGGAAACGGACAGTGGGACAATAAATGAGTGTTTACTAGGAAATGGCTCCTGTGCGCTTCACCGGACCCTGACTTCTCCCAGGTTGCTATGGAAACACGCCACGAGAGGCGGTGCTTCGGCCTCTATGAGTGGAATGAGTCCGCAGGCCAATCAGACGCTGCCATGAGGACTGAAGGCCAAGTCCGAGAGCCAATGGTGCAACAAGTTCAAAAAGGCTTCCGCTCATTGGGGTTTTTGTAGACGGTCTCTGGTTATCATTTCAGTTTCAGTGCATCTGCTGCTTTTCAAGTCATTGTAATGGTGACAGAGGTGAACCCAGCCTGTCACCCCATGATTTCACCTCACTGTCACCACTTATTCTATGAAGAAGGAGAAGAAGAGTCCGAAATAAAGGTGCTGATTCGTGCACCTCTTAGCAGACGCAGCTCAAAAATTTTTTGAGATTCAGATAAACAGTCGTGTTTGATTCCACACAGCAACCCAGTCAAAGTGTTAATTGATATCTGGGGTTGAGGGACTTAGAAGGAACTTCCCTTATCAGAATCATCATGGGATCACATTAATAATATGACAAACATCCGAGGACTCGCCAGCATACTGCGGATATAATCCCTTAAATCCCTGAGCAACCGCTGGATGTAGAAGAAGGTATCCGGAGCAGAGGTGGGAGTTAAAAGCAGTTCTGCAGATATGACGTGCGGCTCCAATCATGGAGTTCGAGACAGCCTTTTGGTGGCCTGAGCAGAATCTGCCAGCTCAACGGAAACAGCGAAGGCCGCGAAGATGAGGCAGGTTGGAGGAGGATTTCCCACGGCCCCCACAGACCTGTCCAGAACGTCCAGGGAACATCTGTTCATGAGAAGACTTTAGATGTCCTCCACCAGAAACACAGCGTCTAAAGCAGGCATGGGCAAACTACGGCCCGGGGGCCACACGCGGCCCGTTAAACGTTTTAATCCGGCCCGCCAAACTTGAAAAATTAAATGAATAAACCTTGTTAATGTTATATTTTCACTGCAATTCTGGTGTTTTCCCACTAGAAAAAAGACAGTCAGGAGGAGAGTGATGGTGATATCCTGAAGGATAACAGAACTTTCAGTGCTTTAAAATAGAAATGTTTTTTTTTTTTTTAAAAAGGCACATTTTATTCATTGGATTTTAAGTGTTTTAAGACTCATTCCAAAGTCAGATATTTTGTTGTAATGCTTCTCTTCATTTTCATTTGAAATTAAAGCACATGTTTTCTCCATATCCCAAGATGTGTATTTTCTCTCCAATGAGGTGAGGTTACCAAAGCACTCCATCCATCCATCTGCTCCTGGTCCGGCCCCTCTGTCAAATGTTAGAACCCATTGTGGCCCACGAATCAAAATGTTTGCCCACCCCTGGTCTAAAGGAACCTTTTAAAAGAGAGGAATAAGGTCGATTGAGCAGGAATTGGAGCAACGTATATTTGCAGGTGATCCTTAACCAGTAATGATGTCGCACCGGTTCTAATCACATTCCAAGACACATGTTCACCTGGATGAGAAGATAACTCCAACCCCTTTGGGGAATGAAAGGATCTCGATGGAGAGAATCGTCTCTCTCGTAGGGGAGGAAAAATCATATTTGCTGCCAAATTCAAAGGAACAAATGGAATTGTTCGGACTTAAAATGAAGCTCATATAAACACGTTTGCATTCTGTACACCAACCCAGCTCATCAGCACTGACGCACGCTTTAACTGTCCACCAGCCCCGGGACGGCGGCGCGTGGGCTGTCTGGATTATTGCCGTTTCTCTTACAGAAATATGAAATTAGCTCAATTAGCGATCCTTGTTGCTTCGCTTCATCACCTGGCTCTAAACGAAATGATCAAACATTCGGCCTCCCGTGCCAATCCGCCGCTAATGCCATAACAGCCGAGCCATCTGATCTCTGTGTGCTGCGTGAGTGTGCGTTTCAGTCCACACACACACACACACAACACACACACACACACACACAAACACATACACACACACACACCAATCTCACTATTTCATCAACCGCTGAGTTTCGACAGCAACAGGGACACAGACCATATTCCTGGGGAGGCGAATCTCCGTCCCATCATTTCAACTCCACCTTAAAGAGGATTCTAGTCAGAAAACATACATACACACTAGTGAAATTGCTGTTAACATTGCTATCAATAATGCACTTACAAGAGCCTGAAGGATAATGGGGCCTTGAAAGCTTTGTTTGATTTCCCAAGCCGGGGGAGTGACAGAGACATGTACGTACACATGCACAAACACGCCGCAAGCACCACTGTTATGTAACCCGAAAGCCACGTGTTGCCGTGGGAACGGGGAAGGAGCAGGTCGGCGGGGAGAGAGAAAGACCAGACAGAGCAAGAACAAGTATCAAAGCAATAAGGACACTACAGGTAGCGATGTCAATCTGCCCAGTGCTCCCAGTGTTCCCTGCACCCTCTTAAAAGACATCCTCCCACAGAGAGGCACAGCTCACAGGTGGTAGTTCACTTCGGGTGAATACTACTGTCTTCTTACTCCAGACAGGCAAGAAAACACCATGAATAATGTTCAAATCCACCCACTGCAGCCATTCTGAAACGACAGTCTTGGCTGATGGGTGAAGGAAAATTAAAGGGATGTCAACTATTTGTCCCCAAAACACAAATCAAAAGTGTCTTTAAAAACATTATGCCCTTAAAATGGACCAAAGTCAGACACAGACCAAATATTGGGCCAAAATGCCAGAAGTGTAGAGACAAACGATCATAATTCATCTGGCTCAGGCAAAGGGGGGATCAGGAGAGAGCCAGAGTGTTTGTGTCTCTGAAAGTACAGTCGTTATGTCTGTCAGAGGCAGAGGAAAGGCTAATAATAGCAAGTGTTCCAGGTCACTTTTTAGCAAACTGGGCCAGTCACTTTGGCACAACACAGAGGTGTTGAATCACATAGCAACACCTTTTCGGGCCATTTTTTGATTGTTGCTTACTTGTGTGCTGGGACGGTCCTGCTGCCATTACACTGGTATAGTCTGGTCACCCTGGTGAGTAGGGTGACCCTTCCCCTCCGCTTGCAGGACAAAGCAGCAGCAAGGAAAGCATCACCAAAAAGGTTCCACTATCATCCACCACTGTGCATTTTGTCCTCCCTCGCTCCCTTTGGGATTGATGTCACAATCCCTTCTGTTGCCTTGGGGACGCATCTGACTGTAGTGGACTTGCAGAATGATGGCTGTGAGAGAGTGTCAAGGGAAGAGGAGGCGACGTTGAGAGTGTGCCAGGCTGTAAACAGATGACGGCAGCCCGGTCAGAGTTTTGTTGCTATGGGCCCAGCTGAAGCTCCTGTGGCCTGTGAGCAGAGAGAAAAGCAGGATCAGCAGGAGATATTTGCAGATTTGGCTGACCTTCTGTGCGAGTAAAAGTGGTTTAGGCTGAGGTCCTTGCAGCCTCTGGGCCCAGTGGGGATGAGAACGTCCCCTTTCCTGCGGAGTCGTATTGAGTGTCGCGCTCAGATGTCTTACTGAATACATGATGAATGCCTCCCTGTCTCTCTGCCTGTCTGTCTGTCTCTCTGCTGTAAGACACTGGAGAATGGCGAATATAGCAGTGTTGGTTCATGTGACACTCGCCTGTGCCTTTGGCCTACTTACAGAAGTGTTGCCCACGATCTGAATCTCCCCAATGCTATCTTGTCTCCCCACAGCGTTTCTTCTTTTCAAGCATCTTTCAAATACTTCATCTTCCTGTCTCATCTCAGCGAGAAGAACTCGCGTAACAGCGCAAAAATGATGGTGGGCCCATCCTGGTAGCGGAGCACTTTCTGTGCAGGAAACTGTGGAGTTACCGTGGCTGGAAGCCAGGTCCGAGGCCCGTGGAGTCTGCTCCTTCACGAGGTGTTCTCCTTTTCTTTTTAAAACTGCTAAGGGTTCAAAGGTCGGGGACATTGACATGTAGATCGACGCTAGCATACTGTCATCACGCTTGGACGCTGTTGCGATCCCCAGGGCTAAGTGTTGGGGTCAACTTTGCTCTTAAATCTGTGAACCTGTGGAACCACACCGGCATGGAACTAAAGCGACTTCCAAACACAAAGGAATTTCAGTAAAAATGGATCAAGACTGTACTTTATAGACATTTTTGTCTGAGAAAAAGTCTTTCAATAACCTTGTGTGTATACAATGATCTGCACTTTCGTTTCAACCCCAGAGGTTTAGAGAGTTTAGCATTTCTCCACCGCTCTAACTAAAATAAAGCAAACAATAAATAAAATGGCAACTATATTTTCAAGTCCACATTTTGGAAAAAGGTTGGACCTGTGAGAACAAGTGTGACCGTAAAGTTACCTAACTACCGTATTTTCACGACTATAAGGCGCACCTAAAACACTGAGATTTTCTCAAAAATCTACAGTGCGCCTTATAATATGGAGCGCCTTGTGTGTGGACTGAGTTCCAAAATCTGCTGTGCGCCTTTGGTGGGTGCACTACGGTAAACGCTCTGCCAATCGATTAGCGGCACACCTACGCGTAAGGATCCCCTAAAATGGCGCCGGTCAAGCGAGACGCGTACGAATGAGGCTTACTTTAAACTGCAGGCCATCGAATATGCGGCTGAAAATGGCAATCGAGCAATCTTAGTGTTTTCGCTTTATGAGGAGGCGGCATCTCTCCATACGCGCGAGGACAACTGTTGCGCAGCGGCTGCCCGCGGATTACCAGGAGAGGGTGGCCATCGTCCCCAACCCTAACCCTAACCAGGAGAGGGTGGCCATCTTCCGCACCTACTGCCACGACAAGATAACCGCGGCCAGCCACATCACCAACATGGATGAGATCCCTCTGACTTTTAACATCCCTTTGACCCACAAAGTGGAGAAAAAGGGACTAGCACGGTGGCGATACGCACAACGGGGCACGAGAAGTCGTTGTTCACCGTGGTTCTCGGCTGCCACGGAAACGGACAGAGCGCTGGATGACGGAAGGCGAACCAGGTTTCCCTCTGACTGCTGTGACAGCTGTGGCTGGGATTCAGTCTGGGAGCTGAGGATAGCTAACTCAGAGCTGGAAGACCCTGTTGTGATCCAATCAAAGCCAGGCTTGCCACTTTTACAAGCAGCAGTGAGTAAACACCAATCATCAAACGTCTGCGTCTCCAACCTACTCGGACTCTGACTCTTCACTGGGTCTGTTTATCTGGAAAAGGGGCAGCACCACCTCCCTGGACTGAAAAGCAGTTCTGGAGAAGCAGCTATCCGTGTTCCTGCGTCAAGTTTCTCTGGTATCGACCTGTGGTTTTCCTGCCCTGTTTGTGCAGTGGCATTGCATCTGCGACTCTCAGCCCCTAACGTCACTTCTCTTCCTGGTTGGCTGTCATGTAAACACCGAGTGCGCCCGTGCACATGCACGTACGCCCCGTCTCAAGGGAGCTGCTAATTATGACCACACAAGCCAGCGGAAATCCAACTTTCACAGCTGGCTTGTGCCGTTTGAGCTGCACCTACAGAAAAAGAAGCACACAATTCACTGCCGTTATTCCACAAATGCCCCCCCCGAGGGGCAGAAACAAACAGCGATGAGCTCGTGACTTCGAAGGAGGTGACAGATAGCACATTTCCCTGTCATGAGGACAAAGAGACAGCTTCACAGATGGATGCTGAAAGGAGAAAAGGGAAGAAGCACGCAAGATGAGAAGATGAGAAGCCGAGGGCAAGACGCAGGTCTTCAGGAAGAACATCACCAAGATCCGTCTGTGGTCCGTCCCTGGTCCGTCCCTAGTCCTTAACGCGCTCCCTCGCTTTTCAACACTGGCACTTTTGCTTGTTGCTTTTTCTGGGGGTTTGCTGAGTAATGCTCACAAATAAGGAAGTAAGAGCTTAGCTCCTAAATTATGCATCAAAGCTCCCAGCTAATAGAGCGGGATTAATGGCAGCTAATGGTTAATGCAGGATTATTGGAAATGTCATTATGCAAATGACAGCAAACATGTTCAACACTAGTTGCTCTCCGTTCACCCGGGGATGAAGGTTATTTCCAACCGTTCAGAAGAAAAATGATAAATGTAAAGAGAAGAGCGGGAACTCAGGGAGAACCACCCCGGCTGGACCTCAGAGGCAGGTCTTCATGTGAAACGGACCCAATTCCAGCTGACAACAATTAATAAAGCATCACTGCATCATGGTTGTGCTGTTACATTGCATCTGCCCCAGATTCTATAGCTCATCAAATATGGCAACAATATCAGAATAAGCATTCGCCTTCCTTCATTTTAGAGTGATTTCATCAGTCTGACAGAGATTAGAACTATTTATTATACATTAACAGCTTGTATTGAGCATTCCACGCTGTAAGCACACAAAACACACAAAATGTATATTTGTAAGACAGTGTCGCAATAACACACCAGACACAGCCGATTTTTGGTGTCGTAGACCAGCCATCCCCAACCTCTTCTGCGCAACGGGCAATTTTTCCAGACCAGCCTTTAAGGTGTGACGGACAAAAACAACAAAATAAATGATACGACCAACACAAAATCTGTGGTATTTTGTAAATATAATGATCAAGGTGAATCCACTGTGTATTTGTGCGGCCCGGGGATTGGGGACTGCTATTGTAGGATGTTGCTGTTGAATACGTTGTTGAGCTCAGACCCCCAAATAGTAGCTCGCTTCCCTGCAGATTGTAGTGCACAACTTTAGCGCATATCTACATGGGCAGCGGTAATACACGGTAACATAAGGTTACAAGATTGCTTTATGATCAAAGTCCCTCCGGAATCCAGGATGTCACCAACATTTAATCAACTGTTCTTTGGTCCCTTAGCAAGATTTCCCAAAAAATGTAATTCAAATCCGTTTAGGACTTTTTGTGTCATTTTGTCAACAAGCAAACCTCACAAAAGCCTGACCTCCTGGGCGAAAGTCAAAAGGTCAACTGCGTACCAATTAAGCCACTTGATTTCAGTCTTCTGACCCGCTGGGAGTAGAAATCCTGTGTTGACAGTTGGTCATATAAGCAGAAAATGAAGCAAAGAATCCCACCGAGCAAAATTGAGCAAAGCAAGGAAGCCGGTTGGATTCTTTCGTAGGGACCGTGTCACATTTATACACCTCATTTGAAAAAAGTGACCCTTGTTAAGCTGTAGGCCTCAGCTTTCTGGCCAGGCCACGTCTGCTCGCTGAGCTGGTGCTTCCTCCAGCTGGCCCAGTCTGAGTCAGCCTCTGTTACTGGTAAGAGCCTCCGGAAGAGCACTTGCATGAACACAGCTGAATTATTTCCTCTTGTTGCCTGAGACCGAGGCCAAAATTAGAGTTCCTCACAACTCCACTCAGATGTGACTGACTGGCCTGATATGAATCAGCAAAATCTCCACTGTGGACGCGCGACTGTGCGTGTATGCGCAATTGTTGGAGCAGGCAGGTGGTTGACTTCCTCCTCTTTGTGACGTGGGTACACAACACTTCCAACCAGGCGCATTTCGTGGGTTTATTACAGGGTTATTACAGTGGGGGAAAGGTGCAGGCTGTACATGACTCGGGGCCAAAAACACACGTCATCACACACCTTCAGCGGAATTTCCGACATTATGTCTAATAATTGGATTCATCCTGACGCGACGGGTGAGTTTGTTAAACAAAGTCAACTGGCGGCTTCTGCGAACGCACTCGGAAACAACTTCTTGGCACCAGACGCAGAGTTGCAGAGTGCAGAGTTGCCATTTAAAAAATAAAAATAAAGAAAAGAAAAGAGGGGCGGGATGTTTCCAGTTCGCGCCGAACCTCCGAACAGTCCGGCTCCCGGCGCCGGGCCATGTTTCCTCCGAGTCCAATTTCTATGTGCGCAACACTACCTGGAATGCGGACACCGCCGAACGCAGGAGTTCCACGAAGCACAAGATCCAAAAGCAACCCCGTAACATCTACTAGCGACCCGCATGACGCTTCCACACACTCACGCGCTCCAGAACCAGAAAATGTGGCGCATCGACAGCGCACGCCAAAAGTGCCCCCAACGCACCTGCGTACAGCCGCCAGGTCCCGCATCAGCTGAGCAATGAAAAGAACTTCACTCACGCTTCTTCTACTCCGGGACCAGGGCGGGTTGGTGCTGCGCTTGTGAAAGTGCGTGTGCTCGCTGGCAGGTGCAGCTGTGAATGAGGAGGTCCCGGCTGATGAGCCGCGCTCCTCCACTCGCTCGCCGTCGTAATGACTGCGTCCATTTCTCCATCCGCGCACTGTGGCTCCGTGTTCCTGCCTTTTCATTAGATTGCGTCCATGTGACACGCTCGCTCAGGCCTCTGTCAATGGAAACTTAAAGGGACCTCCCACGAGATGGCGCTTCGTGCGCGCTCACAGTGGAGTGCGCGCGCCCAGAGGACATGAAACACTGCGTCCTTAGAAAGAGAGAAGAGCTCTTTTTTGTTTTCTAATGAATTTTTTATACATTAGAAAGAACATCAGATATGTAAAGATAAAGTAGTAGTTGTTGCTATTGTTTCCGGCCTTTTGTGTGTGTGATAATGAGGTGAGTCTAATTGTGATGTCATTAGAGGATGACTAACATTGCGAGGAAACAGAAGTGACTTCATATTAGATCAGACACAATCACCTGCGTTGTTTGTCTTTATAAAAGTGAGTAAAACACTTTCTGTGGATCTGAGTTAATAAGAGTAATAAGGTTTCCATTAAGACTTTATATATTTACTATTCTTCATAATCGTACACTCAACCCACACTGATCAGCATTATTATTCTCAGTCACATTTTTGGACCCATGCTCATGCATGAAACGCGTCATGTCTGGCCCCATATTTTGTCCACTTTGGAAATGAACATCATCAAACACCTCAGCAGCACCTTTATTTCACAAAGATTGAATGGAGTTGGCGATGGACAGGAAAATTGCAGAACCTGCAGAAAAAAAACATCATTAGGACGTCGGCCATGTTGGCTAGAATGGTTCATCTGGGTCAGTGTTTGGCCTTTTTAGCCTTGATTTTTCAAAAGAACCCCCCTTCCAGGGTTTACGTCAGATTGTGCTGTGAATCAGAAAACATCAACACACATTACATAAGCAGCAGTAGTAGTAGTAGTAGTAGTAGTAGCAACAGTAGGAGCAGTAGTAGTAGTAGCAGCAGTAGTAGTGGTAGTAGTAGTAGGAGTAGTAGTAATAGTAATAGTAGTAACAGTAGGAGCAGTAGTAGTAGCAGCAGTAGTAGTGGTAGTAGCAGTAGGAGTAGTAGTAATAGTATTAGTAGTAACAGTAGGAGCAGTAGTAGTAGTAGCAGCAGTAGTAGTGGTAGTAGTAGTAGGAGTAGTAGTAATAGGTAATAGTAGTAACAGTAGGAGCAGTAGTAGTAGTAGCAGCAGTAGTAATAGTAGTAGTAGTAGGAGTAGCAGTTGGAGTAGGAGAAGTAGTAGTAGTAGTAGCAGCAGCAGTAGTAGTAGTAGTAGGAGTAGCAGCAGCAGTAGTAGTAGCAGTAGTAGTAGTTGTAGTAGTATCAGCAGCAGTAGTAATAGTAGTAGTAGCACCAGTAGTAGTGCTACTAGTAGTAGCAGCAGTTGGAGTAGGATAAGTAGTAGTAGTAGTAGTAGCAGCAGTAGTAGTGGTAGTAGTAGTAGGAGTAGTAGTAATAGTAATAGTAGTAACAGTAGGAGCAGTAGTAGTAGTAGCAGCAGTAGTAGTGGTAGTAGTAGGAGTAGTAGTAATAGTAATAGTAGTAACAGTAGGAGCAGTAGTAGTAGTAGCAGCAGTAGTAGTGGTAGTAGGAGTAGCAGCAGCAGCAGCAGTAGTAGTAGTAGTAGCAGTAGTAGTAGTAGTAGCAGCAGTAGTAGTAGTGGTAGTAGCAGTAGGAATAGCAGTAGTAGTAGCAGTAGTAGTAGCAGCAGTAGTAGGAGTAGTAGGAGTAGCAGCAGTAGCAGTAGTAGTAGCAGCAATTGGAGTAGGAGAAGTAGTAGTAGCAGCAGTTGGAGTAGGAGTAGCAGCAGTAGCAGTAGTAGTAGCAGCAGTTGGAGTAGGAGAAGTAGTAGTAGTAGTAGTAGCAGCAGTAGAAGTGAAGTAGAAGTGAAGTAGAAGTGAAGTAGTAGCAGTAGAAGTGCTACTGCTACTACAACTACAACTACAACTAGTAGTTATAAAGTGAAGCATGACTTTGGTCCTGTTAACTGGAAACTCTACTTTATTACTCACCAGATGATTCATCTCAGCTCTTCGTGGACTAAAACACTGACGTCAACCTAAGGAGTGGCTTTTAAAAGATTGACTGCAGCAGCAATCTGGGTTTATGATCCATACAATACAATTGCAGTCATGATTTCTCATATTATCTCTGACCTAAAAGGAAGAAATTAAGATATAACAATCAAAAAGTTACAAATCGGTATCTATGCAGTTAAGGTACACGTTATTATTTTTTGAGAAAATTGAGAAATAAAAATTCTGGAAGCACAAGCCTCCCTATTTCTACTGTGTCTCTCTTTACTTGAATCTGTGCTGCGTGAGGCGATAGTAAAAGTGTGACGACATTTGTTGACGCCTGTGAAAGCGCTGCGGCCGGCAACATAGCGCGTGCACTGCCCCTTTAAGAGCGCTGGCTACCCGCTCCGCGCGACCATCCCGCTACTTGTTATTTTCTGCATCAAGATGGCGGCCGCTCCCGAGAGCAGAGTGCTTACTTTCAGCGTTTTTAAATGGAGCTCCTACTCCTCCACCTATTTACCCGAGTGAGTAATGCACCCGGTAGAGGGGACCGTTCGTCGAGCCGATGGTGTGGTTATCAGCGGTCTTTTGATGCATAAACACAACAGTTTATTTCCCAGCCAGGCCGACTGGCCTAGCTCGTATGCTATCCTAGACATCTGATATTAGCATGTTAGCGCTGGCGGTCGGGACATGAGATTTGCCATCTACATTTACATCTGATTATAGAGATAGTTGGCTCGATCCGTCGATAGATCAAACTGTCCGTTTCGCGGAGAAATTGCCGACTCAAATCTTGAACGTGTGTCTCGGTGCACGCAGACAACTTGGTCGGCTCGCAGGGACTCTAGTCTGCTTTTGCACCTGACAATAGTTTAAGGAGTTCGTGGTCCGGTTAGAAACGAGATGCTGTTTTAATGCTTAAGTTATATGTATGCGTAAAGCTGCTGTTTATTTATGCAAAGCTATTGTTGTCGCCACTGGTGTCTGGTTCGTCCCTTTACTTTCTAAGTTCATTTACTGACGCGCAGCCTTGTAGTTAAAAGCGAAAGTAGGGTAACTTGTTATCTAAGCGAAGTCAGCTGCTTATCAAAATCGGCCGAATTATCTGGTTCAGTTACTTTGGAAAGGTGATATTAAACAAGTTTGTCCTTCAAACTAATGGTTTGAAGGCTCGGTGGTGCCAGCAGTCATTAAGAATTCGCCTGTTGCCGGTTCCAAATCACTGTTGACCTTTCTCGCCAACCGGAAATACGTAGACCGTGTGTAAATTAAATTTCTGGTTACTTTAAAATAATTATTACAAGGGATATTTCTCAAGCAAAATGTCAAACAAAAGGGACATTTTCAGATGTAATTGCTGCCATCTTTCTCCTGAAACGTGTGTCATCGTGGTATCAAATGTACCTGAGGTGGTATCTTAACCACCCCGGGGTATTAACACTGTAAAACCAACACGTTTCTCTTCTGTGAAATGCTTTCTCCCCCTTCACCCGGGCCCATTTTCTTCTCACGTCGCCCCTGGATGACAGAACGTTCACCAATATAATTTTGGGGGCCTTGGGAATTGAGGGGAGGGGCCTCGGGGAGGTCGCATATTTTGACCCCCGTTCAATGGCCCACAGCTCTGCCATACCTTCAACTGACACCTTTCCAATGGTAAAACTGTGCCCTGGGTGGGTAAATTCACCATCCCCTTAGCTATCATACCACTAACTCTTTCTGAAAGGGGGGCCATATTTTTGAGGGATCGTCATACTCACAGTTTATATGCAATTGTTCATTTCAATGCCGCAGTCTTCCAGGTGTCTATCTGAAGTGGTTGAGCTATACCTTTCTCCATTTGTGTTTGGTTGTAGAAATATATTGGTGGACAAGCCTAATGATCAGTCTTCCAGGTGGTCTTCGGAGAGCAACTATCCTCCACAGGTGAGTTCTGTAAACATGTAACACAAACACCGACTGCTGGTCACCATCTGATGGGGTGAACTTAACAGATTGTGGGAATTGTGGCCCTGTTTTAGAAGAGGAACCAATCTTAGACACTTTTAGGCTCTAGAACCAATGTCCTCCACAAAGTGGTCACACATTAATTCTGCTCTCTCTTGTATCAGTTTTTGATTTTAAAATTAGAAAGGCCAGCAGTTGTTCAGAGCATCACCTTTGGAAAGTATGAGAAGACTCACGTCTGCAACCTGAAGAAATTTAAAGTGTTTGGAGGGATGAGTGAAGAGAACATGACAGAGCTTTTGTCAAGGTAAGGCTAAAGAGAGGTAAGAAAAGTGGTGCATAAGTCGGTTCAGCCCCCGTGTTCATTCATAAAGCGATATTCACACTAAGGTTGGGAAGAGGTTCAGCTGAGGAATGCTTGCCCCACTCCTCTGTGCAAAACAGGGAAGGGGGGGGTGTTTCTTCAAGTCAAATCAATCTTTATTTAGTAGTTGTCTGTTACAATCAAGATCGTCTCTAGGCCCTTTACAGAATCCCAGGGCCTGACCCCCAACAAGCAACAGTGGCAAGGAAAAACTTCCCTTAAACAGGAAGAAACCTTGAGCAGGACCAGGTTGGGGGACCATCCTGCTTTGATTGCCAACTGGGTAAAGAGAGAGGAGAAGGGGGAGGACAGGTAGAGGAGAGAATAGGCAAAGATCATGCAAGTACATTCATAATAACAGTGCTGGTGTAGGAGTTTAGCGGGTCAGCGAGGTTGGAGGTCAGTAGGCCAGCACACAGCTATGAAGGCGGCTAAACCTGTAGATCAGTGGTCTCAAACTCAATTTACCTGAGGGTCGCTGGAGGCAGAGTCTGGGTGAGGCTGGGTTTTCCACATGAAAAGCTCTCATAAAAACATTCCAATGTTCTTAAATATCTTTATTTTTATTTTCTAACGCAAAAGATGAAAAAAATAAAATTAAGAATGAATAAGAAAATAAATCACTCAATCAGTAATAAATAATAACAAAAATACAGCAGATATAGAAAACTGAAGAAACCACACATAGTTGCTGACTAGAGAAATCTAATTATTGTTCAGTTTCAAATGTCATTATTAACAATTCTTTAACCTTTAACTTTCTGAACATAAATGGAACATTGAACATGAACTGTTTTGAACGTGGCTTCTCTTGCCTACTTCTTGCTGCTAGAGACCTGGCAGCGCTTCCTCGCATAGCCGAGCCACATTTGGCTTGAGGGAGGAAGCAGTTGAGACCATCAGTAGGGCTTGAAGACAACACATAGCACAAGTTTTGTGGAGAATGCTCTCACTTTGTCATAGGCAGCACTGACAAGTTGCCCCTGGCCTTGTAGCTTCTTGTTCAGTACATTAAGCTCATGCGTTATATCAACAGGAAAAGTCCATCAGCCATGTCTAATCACTTAGCAGGCTTTCACTTCTGCTCTCAACTCAAAAAATCTCTTCAATATGTTTCCCCTGCTGAGCCAATATACTTCGGTGAAGTAGAGCACATCCCTATATTCTCATGGACTCCACTTCCTGAAAAAAAAAAAAAAATCACGGAACCTTCTGTGCTTTAAGCCCCTGGATCTGATTTGGTTGATGCATTTCACAACGACAGACACACATTGTCAAACTTCAGGCATCTGTTGCAAAGGGCCTGCTGATGGATAATGCAGTGCAGAGCAATGGCCTCTTCCACACCCTCCTCTTCAAGTTTTTTTTTTTTTTTGAACAAGTGCCACCAGTCCATTTTGCCTCCCTGTCATTGATGGTGCTCCATCGGTTGTTATTCCAGCAAACCTCTGCCATGGCAAACTTAATGGCATCACACAGCTGGTGAAATATCTCCTGAGCTGTGGTCTGGCCATGCATTGGAATTACTGTGAGCAACTCCTCCATAACTTCAAAATTGTCATCAACACCACGGACATAAATTGCGAGCTGGGCAGTGTTGCTGATGTCTGTGGTCTCATCAAGAGCGACTGAGCACACACTGAAACATTTTGCTTTCTCACACAGTTGATCATAAATATCACTTGACAGGTCAGAAATGCGGTCTGCCACGGTGTTGGCAGAAAGGCTGATGTTGCTAAACTGATCTTTCTTTTCTGGACAGACAATACTTGCAGCCTGTAATATGCACATTTTGACAAATTCACCTTCTGTCGATGGCTTTCCTGTTTTAGCAATCATCTCACTAACCATGTAGCTATCTTCAACTAGCTATCTTGCTGCATCATTCTCTTTGGTTGCTTTCTTAAAGAAATCTTGTTGCCTCAGCAGACATGTTTTAAGATTGGCAACCCGGTTGGCTCTCTCATCTCGCTGGTATTTTGCATACTCCTCAGCGTGTCTAGTTGTGTAATGACGTTTCAAATTGTATTCCTTGTGTACCGCAACTTTCTCTGTGCAAATAAGACATGTCAGGGTCCCCCTGTGCTTAACAAAGAAATATTGCATTTCCCACTTTTCCTGAAATTGTCTGTGCTCATCACCCACCTCTTCACTGCAGGCTTTGAAAAAGACATGTTTGGGGCTGTGTAATCTATATAATTCCACTTAGTGCCACTGAAGTTTCTGTTTCAGTGTTTAGCCGACGCCCCCCCACACACACTCACACACACACCACAGGCGTAGGTTTATATAGGGATGGTGGTAGGGATATATCACAACCAATGTTTGGGGAATACAAACTAGTCCCTACTAATTTTTACCATTTACTTTAATATAGCGAAAATCTACATTTAGCAGTATAAATATTTCAATATACTAAGCATTTGGTAGCATTAATAAAAACTATTTTAAATTACTTCACGTTTTATTTATGAGAGGTTCCTCTGAGATGTATTCGGAGCTATGATAACCCGCCCATGCGCCGCTATTTCATTGGCTGCGACAGAGTGATGGACATTAGTGGTGCCGCCAGTCAGGTAGCCTCACCCACGCGAAAGCAGAGGTCCATCATAGTCCCTACCAACACACACACATACATCAACACTAAAATGTGACAGTTGCAGAAGCGGCTGAATTGTAAAATTTGCTGTGAAGCAACCTTTCTACAAGACAAAGTTCCGTGATTAGAAAAAGCGGCAGAGCTCTCCTCTCCACATGCTAGGCTTCTCCTCTCCACCTTGGAATGCCCCCTCTCTTCAAGGACCAATCACAGCCCACGCGGCGGCTGAGGCATGGAGCCAGATTGACTCTCGATAAGAGATTCCATAGCTTCCTTCGAGGCGGCCCGACCCCTCCCTGCATCAACGCCGTGGGTGCTCTGCAGACACTAAGGCACGAAACAGAAGTATAAACAAGGCTTTATCGAGCATCAATCCGGCTCCATGTCTCGGATGCCGCGAGGGCTGTGATTGGTCCTCAAAGAGAGGAGGCGTAATGTCACGAGTTTGCAACAAGCCCGGCCGATGTCCCGCCCCCGAGAGCCATATACCCCACCATGATTGGTGGGTTCGTTCAACTCCACACACAACATTGTAAAGTGCCATTCATATCAAACTCGTGGGCTGTACTAACATTAAACTTTCATATTAAGACGGGGGCCACAAACTATCGTCCACCAGCTTGAGACCCCTGCTGTAGATGGATACAGAAAGTTCTTATCATTCCAGAACTTTCCAGGTCTTCGTTTTCAAGGAGCCTTGGGTGGATTTAGTTTATGTTGTTGGGCTTTGTAAGGCTTCACCTCCCAGCCTCATAGTAACAAGGATGCGTTTGCTTTCCACCAAACGTGTCCTCTGTCAGTTTATTCAGTTTGAGCCTCTTCTGGATGCATAACACTGCCGCAGACGTGCTGGTTGTCGTTCCCCTCCTCTTGGGTTCGTCTGGCTTTCACGATGGCTTCTTCAAAAGCTTCTCTCTTACTGACACTCTCCTCATCCAGGTCTCTGCCACCAAATAGGACCAAAGGGAATGTGGTCTTTAATCAACGTAGCTGATAGACGCACGGGGTGAGTCCAGCAAACTGGCTGAAACCCCAGAATATCCAAAATAAGCCAATGATGGGATATCACAGCAATGTATTCCATTTTCAGAGGGCAATTTCAAGTAGAGCTCTTCTGGGTTTTGGGAAAATGATGGATTGTAGTTGACATTAAATGAAATGATCATTGTGGCTATTTTGGTTTTTGCCCCTGAGGTTCATATTCCCGGCTGACAATCCAATGTTACATTCGTTTACAGGTTTAAGCTGGCCTTTAAGAATGGAATTTTTTGTTTTTTCTGTCCTTGCAGTGGCCTTAAAAATGACTACAACAAGGAAACGTTTACCTTGAAGCACAAGATTGATGAGCAAATGTTTCCTTGCAGATTTGTCAAAATCGGTAAGATTGTGTTGGTGATGGTCGTGTCATGGTTATTGTTGCAACCGCTGTTATGTGCCACTGTTGATCTCTTCTGTGCCACAGTGCCTCTGATGTCTTGGGGTCCTAGTTTTAATTTCAGCATCTGGTACATTGAGCTGCATGGTATTGAAGACCCTGACGTGGTACAACCCTGCCTTAACTGGTACAGCAAGGTGAGCAGCTGCACATTGGGTTGGCTTCACGCTGCCCGTCAAATGCATTCATCCTTTTTGGTTGCGTTGGTCCGTGGAAAAATCCTCAATACAATATAACAAATGAATCCGTGGCTTTTTTAAAGGTAGCAGAAACCAGGATGACATCCCAGCAGGTCCGCTGTCACAATATGCTTTAAAACATAGCTTCTGGATAATAGCATACCTGAAATTCTGCACTAAGCCACTACTTTTTTCTCACGCTTTGACTGCTGCGGCTTATAGAGAAATGTGGCTTATTGATAAATTTTTGGGACTTCCTCAATCGAATGGCCACCGGAGGGCGCTCTATAATGCGGAATTTACGGTATTTCAGGACTGCTCATCTGTTTGGGATTCATTCGGAAGTTTCATCAGCAGAATTGTGTGCTTGAATTAGCGCTGAGAGCTAAGTGATGCACTCTCTTCTCTCTACAGTACAGAGAACAGGAAGCCATCCGCCTTTGCCTCAAACACTTCCGACAGCATAACTACACAGAGGCCTTCGAGTCGCTACAGAAGAAGACTCGAATAGCTCTAGAACATCCCATGCTCACTCACCTGCATGACCGACTGGTCCTACAGGGAGATTTTGATGCCTGTGAGGAGCTCATCGACAAGGCTGTGAGAGGTAGCAAAGCCCAGGCAAAATCATCCCAATTGTTGTTGCATTCTCTGCCTGTGTTATCTGAGATTTGAGGTTTGGATTCTGCTCTCTTCCTCCTAGATGGGTTGTTTAACCAGTATATCAGCCAGCAGGAATACAAACCCAGGTGGAGTCAGATCATCCCCAAATGTAACAAAGGTACAAGCGCCCAAGAAATCAACAGAGACGACGTTAACAGTGAGACCATCCGTTCAAGTGTCCGTCTATCAGACATATGAGTAAACTGAAATCTCACTGCTGCCTGTGCTCTTTTCTCTCCTCCATTCATGCACATCATCCGCTTGGCCCATGCTGTCTCGTCATCCCCCCTCCTCTTTTGCAGGTGACGGCGATGACAACAGGCCAGGGATGAGGGGAGGACATCAAATGGTCATTGATGTTCAGTCTGGTGAGATTTAAGCCGCCGCTGGGCTGGTGCTGAACTCCTGTAGCAATGTCCAGTGGACGGTTGCAGAATTGGTACATTCTTCACCGCTCACTGCCCTGTTTTTGACCCAACCAGCAGTCCTCTTAGCAGGAAGACCGAAGCTTTTAAAATAGATGAAGCACAATTAGAAATTAATATTAACAGTAGTGTGTGGACAGGCCGGTACGGTTTCACTTAGCTGATCTCATTCCTGCAGAGACCGTGTACCTCTTTGGGGGCTGGGATGGCACGCAGGACCTGGCTGACTTCTGGGCCTACAGCGTTCTGGAGAATCAGTGGGCTTGTATCTCCAGAGACACCGAGAAAGAGGTGAGATCCCTTAGCTCCTCACAGACAGTAGTGGTGTTCTTCTCTCTCTCGCTGCACGTCAGGGTTCCTTCAAATGATAAATGCGCCCTCTTAGGCCACTATCACAGCTTGTAAATATCTTTCTCTTCCCAGTCCCAGGACGTCCTGTCCACGCCGTTCTTTTTCTAAACTGCCGTTTCTTATTCCCATGTTGAAATAATCAAACAAGCACTTGAAACCCCTTTCCTGTCTTCTTGCAGCCTTCGGCTTTGTGGACAATAATCATTTTGATTCCGAGTTCCTGGCGTCTGAGGAACAGAATTAGTGTGGATATCATTTAATCAGCTGACATTTGCTAACCATTGCTGGAGACTAGCCGTGATGCTAACAGGCTAATTAAGGTCTGATACCTCGGTCAGCTTTTCAACAGCTCAAATCTTTTTGTGGGGTTTTCTTGCAAAAGAAACACTAAACCAAAAGAACACTTACAGTTTCCACAAATATTGATTGATTTATTTATTTATTTTCTTTCTTTCTTTTTTCATGATCCCCTTCATGACTTTTGGAGATCATTTCAACTTCCATTTGTTGAACCCAAAGTTTACATGTCCTCATATTTACCTGATTTATAATGGCCGCCACCAACTGGAAGATGTTGGACTAAAGGCCAGAAAATGCTTCAAAATTTTAAAAATAATACCATAAATCCCACACTGTAGAGCATACCTGACTATGAGCCTCACCTGGCTGTGAGCCACAGGTGGCCACTTTGAACCCTGACATCTTGATGGTCCACAGAAAGCTGATTTTAAACATTTCCTTCCTAAACACGGCAGTAACACAGCTGGAATACAGCAGTAAAATCAGATAACCAGAGCGGCTTTTTCCCCAACAGGTGTAACACAGTAGTAAATTGGCATTACAGTAACTCGGCAGTTAAAAAACTGAGGAGGCGACCAGCTGTTGATCGTTAGCCTTTAGCCTGTAAGCTGCGTTGTCAGCATCTGTGTTATCCATGATGAGGGTGTGGACATGAAGCCCAGAAAGACTCAACACAAACTAGCGTCTCATTGGCGCCTCACCGGAGCTCTTCAACCTGTGTCTTGCGCTTGTGCTGCTAGAGCGCCCTCTGGTGGTCGTGGATATTAATTCAAAAATGCATCAATAAGCAGCATCGCTCTATAAGCAATAAACATTTGAATACAACACTAAATGTCTGAACACATGAAAACCTTCAGTTTTTGCTCCTGTGTGTCCGTAAGAATGGTCCCAGTGCTCGTTCATGCCACAAGATGTGCATCGACTCCCAGAGATGCCAGATCTACACACTCGGACGTTACCTGGACTCCAGCGTCAGAAACAGCAAGTCTCTCAAAAGTGACTTTTACCGCTATGACATCGAGGCCAACACATGGACGCTGCTTAGCGAAGACACCTCGTCTGATGGAGGACCAAAGCTGGTGTTTGACCACCAAGTAAGTCTACTTCCCACATCAAATGATAAAATGACCCTTTTCCAGCACGTGACACATTGGAGTCCAGAGGCAGAAGAGTACGGAGACAGTTGTAGGGTATTTTAAAGGACACAATGCTCCTCTTATCTTTGCGTCCCCCCGTGCCTCCGTAGATGTGCATGGACTCAGAGAAGCACATGATCTACACGTTTGGCGGCCGCATCTTGACGTGCAATGCCAGTATGGAAGACAGTCGGACGTCGGAGCCACAGTTCAGTGGGCTGTACGCTTACCACTGTCAAGCAGGAACATGGACTCTCCTACGCGAGGACTCGTGCAACGCTGGGCCGGAGGATGTGCAGTCTCGCATTGGCCATTGCATGCTCTTCCACACTGTGAGTATGGTGTCGTTCTGAAATCCCAGAATTCCAGACGTACACCGTAGAAGTACATTAAATATCCCTTTATTGGCATTCATTGCTATATAGCGATGCATTCAGGAGAATTGTGGCATGTTTTGAAAGCCTGTGGTCATTTCCTCTGGAACAGAGAAACCGATACCTGTACGTGTTTGGAGGCCAGAGGTCAAAGACGTACCTGAATGACTTCTTCAGCTATGACGTGGACGGAGACCATGTGGAGATCATCTCTGATGGCACCAAGAAGGACTCAGGAATGGGTCAGTCATTTCTGCCATCGACTGTCGTCCTTTGTTTCTGTCCCTTTCAAAACCCAACCCTACTAGAATAAATGGAGGCAAGACAGGACTGGTGTAGCTGTATGGACTCTCCGTTGGAGCTTCTCATTTTGGTTCCTTTGGCTCCATCTTGATCTTTAAACTCCTCCTTTTCTGCTTGCGGCAGTGCCGATGACGGGTTTTACTCAGAGAGCCACCATTGACCCTGAGCTCAACGAGATTCACGTCCTGTCGGGTCTCAGCAAGGACAAGGAGAAACGGGAGGAGAACGTCCGCAACTCCTTTTGGATCTACGACATCGCCCGTAACAACTGGTAGGAACCCCGGAAGAGCACAATGCCGCTCGCACTTCACAACATGTGCGCCCCTTACCCTTGGCAAAAGCCCCCATTTTAACCTGCAAATGGCTCCTGCTGGCATCGACAACCTCGTGTTCCAGTCCTGCTGGAAGTTTGGAACAACTGAGGACGATCAAGTGTTAATGGTGTTCCATCTGTGTTCAGGTCTTGTGTGTATAAGAATGACCAAGCGATGAAGGAGAACGCCAGTAAGGCTCTACAGGAGGAGGAGCCCTGTCCACGCTTCGCACACCAGCTGGTCTATGATGAGATGCACAAGGTTTTACACACACAACACACACACGCACATCCATTTCATGTGCGCATGATTGCAACCACCGACACTACCAACACAGGAAGATCCTGATATTAGATTAGGCTCTGAGTTATGCTGTCTGAAGCTCCTGAATCAGATTGATTTCTTGGTGTCCTGCGTCTGCCGGCCTTTAACCAAAGCTTCATACCAATGAGTCACTTTCGGCACTTTATCCGTGTCTTTGGAGTGTCTGTTCAGAGGCCGCGTGCTGTTTTTAAGGCCAGATGTGTGTTTCCAGGTCCATTACCTGTTTGGGGGGAATCCTGGGAAGTCCTGTTCTCCCAAGATGCGCCTAGACGACTTCTGGTCCCTTCGCCTGTGTCGACCTTCCAAGGAGTACCTGCTCCGCCACTGCAGATACCTCATCAGGAAGTACAGGTGTGTGGCGCTGATTCGCCCTCATCAGCACCATTATTGGAGGGCCACATGGCTGCTGTGCAGCATCCGCAGAGAAACAGTCTAGTTTTTTTTTTAGAGATACCAAATCATGTACAGTGGGACCTGTACTTACAAACGTCTCTACATGCAGAATTTTCAGGTTACGAAACGTCTCAACGGGAAAATATTTCCTCTTGTTACGAAAGAAATTTCAGGATACAAAAGGCAAAAATGCGCTACCACTGCTGCTCGCGGAGTTTAGCGAGCGTAAACATGCTTGTAGCTGCTCTGCCATTTGCTATCGCCTAGCATCTTCCTGTCATCCCATTGGCTAGGAGGGACGTCAATCTGTACCAGTTTGTGTATCCCAGCGTCGCCTCCGGTTAACTTTTATTTATTGTGGGTGTTCGTATGTTTGTCCATTAGATGGCAGTGTTACCACAAGTGTTAACGTTCGTTGCTAGTAATGACGGCAAATGTGACATTTGCCTATAATAAAGTTCATTTTGTTCCTGGAGAAGCCTTGCACTGAATTCCTACATTTATTGTGCGGTAATCTAATTGTAACATGTATTTGTTACATGTTTTGATTCATTTTCATAATTTTATAAAAAAAATCATGTCCGAATTTTTGGGGGCTTGGAACGGATTAGGGCCTTTACATGGATAACGCGTCTCTACTTATGTAGTTTTCAGGTAACGAAACAACTTTCGGAACCAATTAATTTCGTAAGTAGAGGTCCCACTGTAATGACGTACGAAGGCCAGATAGTTTTGTCATTTTGGTCTCTGTCGCCGCCTCGTGTTTGTTTGTTGCAACTGCAGCGTCACGCACCTGCAGTGTTCAGTATCTGTGTATTTTTGTGGGTTAGGTTTGAGGAGAAGGCCCAGTCTGACCCACTGAATGCCCTCAAATACCTGCAGAATGACCTTTCACTCACAGTGGACCACACAGACCCTGATGAGACTAAAGAGGTACATGTTGGTTCTTTTGATTTCTCTTTTGTTAAATGTAAAACATGGTAATATGTGTGGGTTGTGTTTGTGCTGCCCCACAAAGTGGTACTGTAAAGTGTATTCAACCCCGGCAGTGAGTCAAAGTCAGCGGGACCCAAGACACTGAACCTGCTTTAAATGGGTCAAGTCCGCTTTTTATTGAAGAACAACTTTGGGTTAGTGACGGAGTCAGCGATAGGGTCAGGGGTTAGTGTTGGGGTTAAGGATAGGGCCAGGGTCGGGGTTAGTGATGGGGTTAAGGATAGGGTCGGGGGTTAGTGACGGGCCCAGGGTCGGGGGTCAGTGATGGGGTCAGGGCCGGGGTTAGTGATGGGGTTAAGGATAGGGCCAGGGTCGGGGGTTAGTGATGGGGTTAAGGATAGGGTCGGGGTTAGTGACGGGGTCAGTGATGGGGTCGGGGGTTAGTGATGGGGTTAGGGTCGGGGTTAGTGATGGGGTTAAGGATAGGGCCAGGGTCGGGGTTAGTGATGGGGTTAAGGATAGGGTCGGGGGTTAGTGACGGGGTCAGTGATGGGGTCGGGGGTTAGTGTTGGGGTAAGGATAGGGCCAGGGTCGGGGTTAGTGATGGGGTTAAGGATAGGGCCAGGGTCGGGGGTTAGTGATGGGGTTAAGGATAGGGCCAGGGTCGGGGGTTAGTGATGGGGTTAAGGATAGGGTCGGGGTTAGTGATGGGGTTAAGGATAGGGCCAGGGTCGGGGGTTAGTGATGGGGTTAAGGATAGGGCCAGGGTCGGGGTTAGTGATGGGGTTAAGGATAGGGTCGGGGTTAGTGATGGGGTTAAGGATAGGGCCAGGGTCGGGGTTAGTGTTGGGGTTAAGGATAGGGTCGGGGTTAGTGATGGGGTTAAGGATAGGCCAGGGTCGGGGTTAGTGATGGGGTTAAGGATAGGGCCAGGGTCGGGGTTAGTGATGGGGTTAAGGATAGGGCCAGGGTCGGGGTTAGTGATGGGGTAAGGATAGGGTCGGGGGTTAGTGACGGGGTCAGTGATGGGGTCGGGGGTTAGTGATGGGGTTAGGGTCGGGGGTTAGTGATGGGGTTAAGGATAGGGTCAGGGGTCGGTGATGGCGCCAGGGTTGGGGGCGTTCCTCAGCACCGATGCCTAACAGCTACTAATCCCACCTGATTTATTCAATCTGTGGTTGCTGCCATATGCTGGCTGGCGACTGAAGGAGTGAATTTGGAGCGATGAGATCATGGCACCATCTACAGTGACCAGACGTCCTCCAAAATCGTCTGGTGTTTAACTCGAACTTACCTCCCCCAACCCACAACCCACACACACTCCCGTTCTCTCTCACTCACAAATCTGAACTCCTGTCTGGTCCTCCTGCGGTTGGCGGTCTAATGGAGCCGCTACAGAATGCTGGTTGGGTACAGCTGCAGGTGCTAACTCCAGCCCTTTGCTCCCTCTTTCAGTTCCAGCTTCTTCCCTCGGCCCTGTTCAAGTCCAGCTCTGACTTCATCCCTCTTGGTAAGACTTCTTCCTCGCTGCACCTCCCTCTGATCGGTAGAGCTAAAGTTGGCTTCAGTCAACCTGACGGACAAACGTTCCTCCACAGGCTTCTCAGACGTGGACCAGACCTATGCTCAACGGACGCAACTCTTCGACACCCTCGTCAACTTCTTTCCAGAAAGCATGACCCCGCCCAAGGGCAACCTGGTTGACCTCATCACCCTCTAGCCCCCCCTCCTGCCCGACTTAGGGGAACCACTGAACGCCACCCTTCACCCGTGGAGGAGAGGAGAACCAGATTTGACCTGCTCCTGGATCCCGTTGTGGCATTTGACTTGAGCTGGCGCAACCTGACGGTGTGGACACACACAGTGGAGCATCACTGCGGTGTTCAGCTATCACCCAGGTGTGTGTGCGCGTGTGTGTGTGTTCAAGGTTTCCCTCTCAAGGTCTGGCTCTTGCTCTCCCTAGTGGAGTTCACATCAACCCAAACCGCTTTAGATTCTCCTCCCTGCTTCAGCTCTTCACGGTGGAATTGACCTGGACCACAGGACCAGTGTGAGTCCTGGATCTGTCCTCTGGCCTCTCGTTGGTCCTGCATGCAGGCCGGGTGGTGGCCCTCGACGGGCTGTTGGTTATCTGGAGAAAAGAGAATTTTAGCAACTTTGAGGATTTTAGCTCGCTGGTCTCTCATCGCCTGAGGATCACACGTGCAACAGCTCTGTGGTGAAGAACGTTGCACTCCCACAGCAACTGTTGCCTTTGTCGACGTGACTGACTGGCTGGTACAGGAACTCTGATTTACTGGAACCTTCTCCCTCACTCCCAAAGGGGTTGTGTATTGAACCACTGTACAACATGTGTAAATATCCACGGAGGACTGTAGATGGAGCAGATGCTTGTGTTGATTAAAGGTCTGGTGCCACGGACAACATCTGCCTCTTATGTGTGGGACGCAACTTCTTCAGTGACCAGAAACCTCTGAAATCCTTCAGGTTAGGGTGCCTTGAACCAGTGGGACCCACTGCGGTGATGTGGGAGGGTTGGGCGCCCTGGGCTGCTTGGTTGAACCTGAGTCCAATTCTTCTCTCTCCACCACTGCATCTCTGGTCCAGGCTCGAGGCCCCGAGGGGTCATTGCACAGCGTCAGCCGGGCGAGCGTCAGCCGGGCGAGCCGCCAAAACCTCGTCTGCACACACGTCAGTGTGTTAATATCTAATTTAATCCTAATTAACAACGGGCGGTTTGGATGCTCCCAGCGAGAGGCTAAAGCTGCCCCTCTGTCTCACTTCCTGCTCCAGCTTTAGCCAGTCAGCGCCCACGAAACCTGAAGCCCCACCAAGGGGCCATTTGGGGGCCGCTCTCCATAGCTAGCTAGCAAGGGCCCAAACGGTCACAACAAAGCTAAGAGTCCAAATTAAACCCACCTTCCTAAATCATAACAGGGCTACTTAAAGGGACTTAAGCTGCTCTCTAGGTGTGTTTTCCTGCCTTTTTAATCCAGATCTGGAGGCCCCTAAAGGGGCTGCACTCCTCTTCCCCCCCAATAACGCGGTGCTCTGCGGTTAGACTCTGGGTCGGGGAAGCGTGGCAGTTTTGGCGACGTGTGCGAGCAGACAGTGATCATTAAGGCGGAGCTATTTTGCGAGATGCCACACCCGTCACAAGAGCGTTTGGCGTGGATATGAAGGTCAACCATCTGGTTCAGGAGCCTTTCAGGCGCTGTAGCGTGTAGAGCAGGAGCTAACGATCCCTCGGGATCAGCAAAAGTCACCTTTGGGTCTAAATGCAGAGCAAGCCTCCTTAAAAGTGTCAAATGGACAGAAGGGACGGCAGGTCTGGTGTTGGTTAAAATCCTTTAAAGCCAGACTCAAAAAGGTTCAGATCATCTCTGTCACACTAGTGGACGAGTGTGATTCCCAGCAGTGCTCATGAGCAAGTCTGCTCTGCTCAACATGAGCCTGACCGCTCAAGTCCTCATCTGAAGGATTCTGCTCCTCCCCACTCCTGTTTTCAGGTTGTTAACGTCTCCTTTCCTTTAAATGAACCGGTGGAGATCATAAATGCCAACAAATTCTTCACAGTGCGGGTTATTGATGGATTTTGAATTGATATTTATAGCCAAGCGGCCACTACAGGGCGCTCTAGCGACACAAGCGCAAGACAGACAGGTTGAAGAGCTCTGGTGAGGTGCCGAGGAGACGCTAGTTTGTGTTGAGTCTTTTTGGGCTTCATGGCCACACCCTCGTCATGGATAACATAGGAAGAAATGCTGACAATGCAGCTTACAGGCTAAAGGCTAACGATCAACAGATGGTTGCCTCCTCAGTTTTTTAACTGCCGAGTTACTGTAATGTCATTTTACTACTGTGTTACACCTGTTGGGGAAAAAGCCGCTCTGGTTATCTGATTTTACTGCTGTATTCCAGCTGTGTTACTGCCTTGTTTAGGAAGGAAACATTTCAAATCAGCTTTCTGTGGACCATCAAGATCTCATGGTTCAAAGTGGCCACCTGTGGCTCACAGCCAGGTGTGATTCATAGGTGTGCTCTTTAGTGCGGGATTTACGGTATGTTTCTGTTGCCAATATTGAGTCCTTTTGGTGATCTATTTATATTCTTACAGCACTTAAATTGGAACACTCGGTCGTGTATGTTAATGTTTACAATGCTTTATGGTCAAAGCTAGAAGGAAGATGGTTGAATGGTTATCATCTTACACTACATCAGCACTTCCACGCCAGGCTGAAGAACCTATTTTAATCTATTTTTTGCCCCTTGTAGAGCAGCAGAACATCTAAAAGTTGTTAGGAGGATTAGCTTTGAATAAAGCTACAATACCGTGTGAAGCCAACGCGTCTGTCGCCCCCTGGTGGCGCCGTAAAGATCCAACATTGTAACTGAACGCTTCCTCCTGGGCTTCAGTTTTTTTGATCTCATCAAATGAATCTTTTGGTTAATCAGAGACCACAGGTGTGGAGTCATGCATGTCCTGCCCTCCAGGTGGAGACCCAACTAGCAGATCATCATCTGTGGCTTCAAATCTAGAAACCCCACAAGTAAAATAAAGTCGATATTTTCTGCAAGATTGAGAATAAGTAAATTATAGATACTACGAAAGAAGATTTCAGGAGACGGGTGCAGAGCCAAGCTAATTTCTTCTAGCATGTCTTGTTGGCTGTCCACTACCGAGTGAAGGGAAGTGTGATGGATGACCAGCGCTAACCCGCTGAAAACTTTGTCTTTATGCCAGGTTTCGTACCACATTCACTGTTCAAACTGTGAATGTTGCCACAGGTGCTCTTCATCATCTCTCTTCTTTGTCATCTTGCTGCTGCTGTTTGCGTAAAGACGCTCCGTGCGTGCGTGTGCGCTCGTGTCCAAGTTTATGGGTCTTGCTGAGGCGGTTTCTGTGCTTCCTGCTCATCACATCTGTTCTGTAGAGCACGGCACTCCACAGAATGCTAACGATGCTAACCAAGAGATTATTTCCACTATTATCCTTCAGGGCTCACCATGCTTGCTGTAGCAGTTAGTTTTAATGCACTTTTGCGTTTAAAAAAGCCAAATGGTTTCATTTCACTTTTTTTTTTTCCAGCAACTGCACGACTGCTGGATCAAAGACTTTTTTTTTTTTTTGTAGCCATCCAGTTTGAACCCTTTGGTGGCACTCAGGAGTGTTAGCGCTGGTACTGAGATGAGCGCTACCATGTGGAGCCGTATTGTATTGTATGTATGTACATAGGAATAAAGATTGTATTTTGGTCAGATTTTCTTAATGCCTGCGTCTGTGGTGTTTCTCTCCCTAGTGGTCATACACGGAGCAGCCCCAAAGTGAGGAAAAAAACACTTTATTGGCAAATAAAAGGAACATTTTCCAGCTTCCAGTGTGTCAGACCCCTGCCGTTCGCTTGCAGCAGCAAACGAACCATAAATACGTGAAACAGCGCTAAAATGCTTTGGTGAAAATACACGGCTATAATAGTGAAGGTGTAGACAAACACAATTGTGCTCAAGGTGGCGTAATCACGTGTATATAAAATATATATTAACCTCTCCATTGATTGAAGGGAAAGTTAAAAAAAAAAATTTTTTGCTCAAGTTCTGTTGGTTTTTGTGTTTTGTGACCAAACTCTTTTACCAGGAAGACAACCATGTGGACAGTATAGTTGACAAGGTGTGGGCTCGTCTCCTTCCTGTGGACATTAAATAAGACTGGCAGTAGGACCAGCTTCACTGTTCTATCACCAGACTGTAAAGGAGTCTTGTTAATGGGCCAGAAAGCTTTCACCAGCATGATTCAGCAGCTAATAACAGCTAAACTGGTTTAGTTAATACTTCTATGATCCATGAAATCAGCGTCAGGACCTAAAAACCAAACTACAAACTAATAAGTTCGGAAGGCCTTGAAGGCGGGGAGTGACCTCTGTGACCCTGCGAGCAGTGAAACAACAGATCATTTCAAACTGTTCCACCTAATTTCCTGTCGCGTCTGTACAAACCTGCGTACACACACACCCACACTAACTGATGTTGATTTTCTTTGTCACACTCTAGACTGAAATATTACAAAAATACTCTATATTTACAGCCGCTCGTGGACAAATGTCCTTCCAATTCTAGTAAACATGAATCGGCATGTTTGAGGCGGCCGTGCCAACCGGCGCCTCCTCATTGAACATGTCTTCAGAGGGTCGGGGGTGCAGGCTAGACATGGGGATGGGGGGGGGTTACAGGTGAGTGTCCTCCTCGTCGGGCATGTCCTCCTTCATCAGGTTGTCCATGGGGACGATCCAGCTGTCGTTGAATTCCCCGTTCAGCGCCATCTTCTTCTCCTGCATCTCGGGCTGCACCTCCATCACTTCTAACGTGGGGTTGTCGTGGTAACCGTTTTCCACCGTCTGCAGCTCCTCTGTCAAGTGTTGCTGATGGGATCAAAACAGAGAAACGGTAACCAAAGTGTGCCATTGTCAGTGGGGTCCACTCCAGCGTCAACGGCTCATCAATTGGCTCAGCTTTCTAGTCTAAATTCCTGTCAGCTGCTACTCTGTAATTTCTTTTATAAGAAGTTCAATAGAAGAACACAGTGTTTCCCCTTTGCCATTGAAATGGCTAAAGTTCTTTAGCCACTTAAACACTGAGACCTCCCAACGTACAGCGTTTTTTTTTGCGCCTTGCAGCACACCGCTCGCAGTGGATCAAAGGAGGACCTCCAGCCATTCTGGACCTAAATGGATCAGAATAACCTCTCAAGAGCCAGAGATCCTTTGTAATTTACAAATGTAGCTGTCGTGGTAACCATTTTCCACAGGGTGCAGCTCCTCCATCAAACTTCGCTAACGGGATCAAAATCTCCGGCTCTTGAGAGGTTATTCTGATCTTTTCTGAACTCAGACCCCAGGTGGAGGGCCATGGACAAGATTGGACCTTCAGGTGGGCCCAGGGGGGGCTGTGATAAGTTTGACCCTTTGCTGTCAGGTTAGTCTGACTGTCCTCTGACCTTGTTTCCCTCATCTAGATCCTTACAGCCCCCCCCCCCCCCCAACACACACACACACCTCAGCAACACAAATCTCAAACGTAATGAAGTATCGGAGGTTTACGAAAAGCGCTCCGTGTGGAAATAAAGTGACCGACCTGGTTCTCGCCATAAGGTTTCCGATGGTGGGAGGCGCACACGGCCAGGATGACAATCATGATGAGCAGAGCCCCGCAGGAGGCCAAGATGGCTATCAGGGTTTTATTGTCTGTGGGCTTCTGTGAAAGCAGGAAACGAGGCGATTGGTTTTTCATGGAGCTGCGGTGGTTTGACAGTTCGTGTCCTCTGCCACTTACCTTGGTCAGTTCTTCATAATACTCTGCCACCAGTTGGGTTTTGACTGTGAAATAAGCTCAGATGAGTACGCGGAAGCAGAATTCTTTCCCCTTCACCCTCTAAATGCTTTTACCTTTGCCGTTAATCTCCACGTAGTCGAAGTGTATTTTGCCCTTGCGCTCTTGCCACACCACAGTACAGTTGCCATCGTGCATGTTTGCCATGAGGTGCCTGCACACCTCCACGAGGTCTTTCTCTTCCTCTTTCTGGAGACACAGAGCCACATCTGTAAACATCTTCCTTTTCACACCCATCCCCCAACACACGTGGTCAGCCAGCTAACTTGTCAGCCCCAGTGTAGTTGTGGTAGTTGGCTGTGTGTGTTGGGAGGGGGGTTGTTGGAGAGTGGCTGGGTGTGTTCAAAAGCCTTCAGGGGGGTTTAGTTGCTCTGCCGGTGACGCCACGTGTGGACGATTTCAGTTGTATTTTGGAACAGCAGCACTCACACATCAGTGTGGGGGTGTGGGAGGTGTGGGAACAGCGGAAGCCAGTGAAAGGCAGGAAGGGTTTCCACCAAGACACTTTTTCCACCCAATGACTAGAATCCCTATTATGCCCTTCACCGCTTCCTGTCCCGTTGCTTCAAACACCGTCTGGACGGCTCCGAGATTCACCCAGAGCCTCGGCGACTGTGTGGACCACCAGGCACGCAAGAAAACCAGATTCCTGTGTCAGTTTGGTGACATTAATTTGCATGGAGCCGTAGCTCAAGTCAAATAAGCCCAAAGGCCTCCAAATGTAGCCGGACCAACACCGCAGATAGCTCACGTGGGAGTCGATTTACAAGAGCATGTGGATGCCAAGCTGGCACACGCAATACGTGCTATATTATACTAGCTTGGAAGCGGAAGTGTCCCAACCAAGTTGCTTTCAAACAGCCAGTTGGCAACCAGTTGGAACCTAGCCAACAGCAGCAAAGTGTTTTTGGCCCACCAATGCTGTTTCGTGGATGAGTTTACACGTCAGGAAACACCGCCGTCGTTTTGTTGCTGCCACTTCAGTGGCTAACGTCTTTCTGGATTGTTGTGGTGTCTAAAAGGTCAACCAGTGTGGCCCAAGAAAAACAAAGTTAAACAGGGCAAATCTACCTCTAGTTGGGCAGAGCGGTAGTTTGACTCTAACCCTAATCAGATTAAAAATTTGCCTGAGAGAACATGTGAAAATGCCACATGCACAGATAACAGATGTCAAGGCCATTGCATCTTCAGGTGTAACTGAAGTAAACCTATTAAAAGAACTTGGCACCTTCTTATTCTTCCTGCAGGATGTCACACAACCTAGTGTTTCTAAATTGAACAGCACAGGAGTAAATGTCAGTGGATGGTGGGTCACCAGGGTGGAGCTTGGCCTCCCATGGACAGGACAGCAGCAACAAATTCAACAAATGCTGTCTGTGTAACTCTGAACTCTTACCTCGTGTTTCTTGTTCAGAGAATACTGCAAAAAAGACAGAGAGCAAAGAGGTTAGTCACAGATGGGTGATTCCTGGAGCTCTGCAAACATCTCGTCTAGGCGCCTCACCAGAAATGTCTTTGGCTGGGAGTCTAGGATTGTCGTCTTTGTTGCTGTAATGGTGGAAGTGGTGAGTCTGGGGGCAGAGGTGCTGGGACCGAGAGCGGAGGTGATGGGGCCGAGGGTGGAGGTGAAGGTTGAGGTGGTCTGTGGCAATGTGGTTCCAGCATTGGTAGCTAGGATCCCTATTGTAGGAGAGCCAGTTTTGATCAGGCTCGTAGAGCTACTGCTCCCCATGTTTCCAGATGATCCTGTGGTTCCAGTAGACTTGGTGGTCAGTTGGAGGTTTGCAGATGTCACAGGATCTTTAGTTACAGAGATGATTGTCAATAATGAACATTAAAAACATGTGAACAAGTGATTATTAAACTTATCCAAGTAAGTGGATGATCTGTTTTTGAACAGACAAGTAAAGATTGAGGTTATCACATAAAGCAACACTGGAAGACGCCAGGGGCATCACCTCTTGTGTTGTCCTCCAGGGTCAACTTAGAGGTGATGGAGTTCTGAGTGCTGGACTGGTGCAAGGCTGTAGGGACTCCAGTGGAGACTACCTGTGTTGTGGTCATGCTGATATTAACTCCCGGCACAATTACAGTGGCTGTGCTGCTCTCACTGGGTGTGGCTATCGTTGCACCTATGGTAGCACCCAAAGTCCCAATACTGCCAGTTGTTGTGGCTAAATTGGGGTCTTTGGGTGAGCTGACGGTAGCAACTGTAGATGGAGCAGCAGCCACAGCCGCATTGTCAAGGCCAGTGGTAGAAAGTGGTACTGCTGCATTGCCAGTAACAGTAGCTGGTTGTAGTGTGGTGGGGACAGAGTGGAGTGTTGGTACAGGTGTAGCTGCTGCACCAGTAGCAGGTGGGGAAAGGGCATCAGTCCGCCTTGCTGGAGTTGGAGGTTGTGTTGACTCATTCTTCTCCACCCCACCTATGCTGGGCTGCAGTGGATAGGTAGAGGCTGCCGTGGGGCTCTGGTCTGTAACTGCCATGGTATTGCCAGCAGATCCACTATCATTCGTTGATGTTGTTGTCAAAGATATGACTTGCGATGCTTCTTTAGACACCG